>NC_136598.1:6612312-7212312 GCF_910589615.1 Taurulus bubalis
CTATATTGTTGCATCCCGTGAAGTCCGTAGTTTATACAAATTAAGTATATTTTCAAATAATCTTTCTCAGTCGGAGAGTTATTTGTCAATATTGCACAACCATCAATTCACACAAGGCTCAAGTTACATTCACAGTTTGTATTCATGTTCCTTTTCTTAGCCCAAATAGATTGATATGCATGAGCGGGTCAATTAAATAGGAATATGTGGACAATTAAATGAAATGGCACTAATTGCTCCAATCACCAGTTGACCATTCATTTCTTACACAGCACCATGTCTGTGAATTTATTCCTCTTCTGTTCCTGGTCCAGTGGCAGCATCACATTTCCATTAGCAGTGTCTCTGAGGCACAAAATCTGTATTTTCAAAGCAAACTGCATGCTTTTCTTGTGCAGCCTTCCCTGCTTTTTCCTACGTCTGAAAAATATCAAGTTACCGTTAATGTAAGGATCCACCACCACTGCATCCCAAAAATACTGAAGTTTAGAAGAGTGGACTTGCACATCATTTTAAGATGTTTAATTAAAAACAAATCACTGTTATAACACCACTATGTACACTATCTACACTACACTAGCCAGGGTTTCTCTCAGGAAATTGTTTAGCTGAGGTGGAAAGCCACCCAGATCCTGCAGCGTCACATTTGGTGATTAGCTTAATTAGCTATTACATGTCATCAGAAACAATAGTCACACTCATTAAATCTATGGAGTGGTATTTTTCAGTGGAAGTGAATGTCTTATTTTATAATATGGTATTCATTGTTATGATGTTATCAGAGGTTGTCTTTGTTTCAGTAAAGTAGGCCCGCCTCTGTTATAAAACACTGCAGGAAATCCTGCCATCGACACTGGACGGAGATAATATTGCCACCTCTACCCTTAAGCCATTATCCTTGTACTTTCATTTATCATTCATTTCATTTAGTTATTTCTTTTTATTTCATTCCTTAAAATATAAATGAAATACTTTGCAGAGGCGTCACGGTTCAGCAGTCCTGCGGATTGCAGCTTCAAGTCCAACAGCACATCCTGTCCGTTATCACTGCAGACATTAATCCCCTGAATTTCAGGGTCTCCAACCTCGCCTTGGACAAATGAAAGAATGGATGATAAGGATGTCCTGAGAGAATCCTGCTTCACTCGCTGCCTTTTTAATGTCACATTATCAAATGACGGCCTGAATTCACTGGGACAAAGTGGTTGTCTGTGTTTGTTTGTTTTCTGTCGGGGCAACCCCTGAACTTCCCCGTCAGTCTACTAGAGCCAAAAGTGAGGATTTACTACATTTCTCTGTTCTATATTAATGTAATTTAAGATATTTGGGGTTTGGACTATTGAATAGACAAACAAATCATTTGAATATTGTGAGGGGCGTATTCCACTAATGAATCATTGGTTTCCAACCTAGGGGGTTGTGACACCCACAAGGGCTCACAAAATAAGTCTGAGGGGTTGCAAGAATATTAACAACAAAGGAAAGAGAACAAATACACATCCCTGCTACACCAGACTGTAACAACCTGTGTGTTCTGTGTGTGTCGTCCCAGTGTTTCCTGATTGTTAATTTCCTTCACCTGTTCTTGTTCCAGACGCCTCCCTTCCCCTTGTGTGATTGTAAAGCCCCGCCCTCATTGTTTCCACCTGTGATTGTAAAGCCCAGCACTCATTGTTTCCACCTGTGATTGTAAAGCCCCGCCCTCATTGTTTCCACCTGTGATTGTAAAGCCCCGCCCTCAATGTTTCCACCTGTGAATGTAAAGCCCCGCCCTCATTGTTTCCACCTGTGATTGTAAAGCCCAGCCCTCATTGTTTCCACCTGTGATTGTAAAGCCCCGCCCTCATTGTTTCCACCTGTGATTGTAAAGCCCCGCCCTCAATGTTTCCACCTGTGAATGTAAAGCCCCGCCCTCATTGTTTCCACCTGTGATTGTAAAGCCCAGCCCTCATTGTTTCCACCTGTGATTGTAAAGCCCCGCCCTCAATGTTTCCACCTGTGAATGTAAAGCCCCGCCCTCAATGTTTCCACCTGTGATTGTAATGCCCCGCCCTCAATGTTTCCACCTGTGAATGTAAAGCCCCGCCCTCATTGTTTCCACCTGTGCCTCGTTGCCTGTCTTCCCCTGTGTATTTAGTTAGGGTCTTCCCCTTGTCAGTTGCAGGATTGTCTTATTTGGCGTCCATCTATGTACGTCGCCGTCGAGCTGTAGTTTTCTAGTGTTCGTTTCCCGTACTAGTCTTTTCCCTTGTTTTTGTAACTTTTTTCAGTAAAGTACCTTTTGCTTTTGCCCTCCACCTGGTCTCCTGTCTGTGTCCTCTGCTCCTGAGTCTCTGCCTCTCACACCAGACAATCTTTATTTTTGTATGGACTTTCCCCTAACGTTTGCCATTTAATGGTGAATTAGGCTTCCGGATAGTGTGACCTCTTCAGGCTGACAGGAAGGTAATAATCAATAAAGAAAAGAAAGAAAGAAAGATCACTTTCGAACCATTTAAAACAACTTGGGAATCGCTGAACTAAATGTTTCATCAATTATTTAAAATGACTGAGATTACGCAGCTTCTAATTGTCTCTATATAACATCTCTTTAACTTGACTTGTTTCAATACACTTGAGCAGCGTTCATCTTATTAAAGGTAATCCACATCGCTGTCTGCATAGGGAGATTTTTTTCACAGCTGATAACATCAAAGGCTCATGCACTGTGGGTTAGAGGGTAAACCTCTGTGGAGTCTTCCAAGTCACTGCCCACGCGAAGCAAGAATCTGAGAAATGCCCTACGTTTTCTGGCTGAAAATATGCTCGTTGCAAATTCATATACACTAGCAGTCCGAAACGATAAAAAACGCAAACAATGTGATGTGACATCAGTAAATTGCACATAGCATCGTCATGTTTAAGAGGATAAGAAAGGCAAGCAGATTTTCAACAGACAAGTCTATTGCTTTCCTCTCTGGATAGAGTATGCTGTCGTTTAAGAGACAGGTTTGTGCTTCACTGTGGACTAATGGTTATGATCATGACAAAAGAATAAAAACAACATCAACGGGTGTCTAATGCAGCTCCCAGCAGCCTGTAATTTACAGAAACAAGGTTACTTCTCCGCTGCTGAGGCGGTACATACCCATAATGATGCTAAATACTATAATGCTGGCTTTTTTATTTGCTTTTTAGGCTAGGCAACAATATAACTTACAACGTGTGTGTGTGTGTGTTTGTAGTTCATATTTATTCCATTGTTGTGAACAAAGGGAGTTGTTAAGGACAATTAATTATAGTTATAACTTTAATTATAAGCATTCATGAACTAACCTTTTTTAAAACTTTAGAGTAGTTTGTGTTTTTTTACTCTGTAGGGATGCCGCCATTACTGTTCAGTTCAACAAACCTGACTTCTTTCATTGTGATGAAAGAGGAATTTTGGCAAGTAAACAAATAGGGCATGCAGCTAGAAATGTATATGATATTCATCACAGCAGTCTGTTTAAAAATGGAGAAGGATTCTGTGGATTGTTTTTCAGATTATAAACTTTATTTCAATTGCATTTCGATAACTATATGTAACAGCTTCTACTTGATCTCCTGAACATATTTCTTGGCAAAAGCTGGTCAAAAGCAGCTTAGCTGTCGAGTCATCCATACAGTGTGTTTGTGCGGATTTACAAGCGAGTTGGCACTGCAGTAATGGCAGCTTGTTTACCTCTGCCTGCACCATGGATGAGTCTTTTGGGAAGCGAAGATTTCAATAATTGTGCACATATTATGTGATGATGTTTGGCCTTGAATGTCTGGGCTATGATCATGCCAAAAACCTCTCTCCATGTCTAAAATTACAAATGATGGACATTTGCACACCGCGTCTTTTTCCTGTATCAGACTGAATGATGAGAACGTGGCCATCTGTCAGGGATCTTAAGCTTTACACAAAATCAATATTACGGCCTAAAATGTAATTTGACACAAAACAGCATGAAATAATCTTGGCTTATAGCATCTGTGCAATCACCAGCACCACCATTTATACTAATAAAACACTGCTATTTACCATTTCCCGTAAGAATTTACTGGAAAAATGTGGATGTCCATTCACGAAAAGGAGGATTTCATAGAAGTCTGTCAAGTGTTCAAACTGACTTTCCATAGATGGATGTTCACTAAACAGTGATATGCCCTCTCATCCCACATAATGGTTCATGAATCAGGCCCAAGTCTGTCTTCTCTTCTCGGTAGTTGATAGCGTGGTCAGTAAAGGGAAACAATAAAGGGTTTGTTATTGAGTTAGATGATATTTTTCTCACAAGTCGTGGGGGTGAATTTCTATAGCCAGATGGGTGCACGGTGTCAAATCCCCTGAAAGAAGGCTTTTCTGCCCCCAGCTAAAGTGCTCCACCAACCCTGCTCTTTTTATCATCAACAACACCCCTCTCTTTTTTCCATTTTAGAATTTCTATTTTCAGCTGTCGGGCCCCAGAACCATCACAACTTCTCACCACAGTAGAGGCAACACCAGACTGTCAGGCCCCAGAGGCTATCACTGTGAATCTGTACAGCATTTGCACACCAGTTTCCTCACTACAGCCCTCCACTTAAAACTGAAGGACCAGCCCTCCCACTATAGCTCACACAGGAGTGACATGCAACCAGCTCCCACGCACACTGCACACTGTGCAAAATTACACTGTGTAATTGTGTTGCTCGAAAAATGACAATTTGAAAGTGAAATCAAGCTGAGCTTACTAATACACATTTTTATTCATCTCACATTGCGCTATGACAAGCCTGTCTTTTGTCTGCTGTACCATCCAGGGTCAGCCGCACCTGCTCATGTAATATCACAGCTATATTCAACAGAAGGAATTTCATTCAGGCAAAGAGAGCAAAAGTTATTCATGGCTACATTATTTGCAAAGTTTTCTTTTAGTTTCACAGTGAGGGTCTGGCTGCAGGGTCGGAGCTTAATTTTCTTGCTCAAGGAGACTTCAGCGAGGCAGATGCTCACCAGCACCACCAGGGTCTTAAACAGCTTTCCAAACTTGAAGGACAGTCTTCTCGCTGTATTACCCCGCTGCCCATGAGGCACAAGCTGTAATTACTGTACACTGGCTAGATTTCAAATGCAAGTTTTTCCCTAATTCACAATGAGCTGTCAGGGCCGATTACAACAGGGCCGAGTACATTATAAATTGGCCGCCCGGACCTCACGCTCCCTTGCAGGATCCTGATTTCAATTTGTGCAAAAAACACTGGCAGGTCTGGAGGAGCTCCTTCACTCACAGCGATCCTAATCCGGGGCCTGGAGGGAGGCCGGTCAGGGATGAAGTGGGGGAGATGGGACACGGGGAATGGACGCTAGAGTGGACTTCGGTGTGAGGTCACAAACACGGCTAACAGTCCAGGCACTTGGTTCTCTGCAGTGTGTCATAGCTCTGTGCCCAGAACTGCAATTTTATTTCCCAGTGGCCTCAATTTGTCAAAAGACATTCTGTGTGTGTCAGGACTTCCCCTCATAACTAAGGACAGTGGAGGAGTGAAAGAGAGGGGCCTAAACAGCTGCAGTGAAACTGTTCTATTGCCAACACCCCTCTATTCAGGACGAATAATCACTGTTAAACAACTGCATTCTTCTGCCCCCTCCCGCTCCTACTCTCTTCGTTGCTGCAGGGGGTTGGTGTGTCATGCCCGGCATAAATAGAAAACAGCATTTCCATCTGTCTGGTAAACAAGCTGGCTAAGCTGTCACCTCAGTTCACCCACTTTGGATATTTCCCATAGATGAGGAGATTCAGATGCTTTCTGCTTCACACAAGCATTTATCAAATGAAGCGTTTGCGTTAATCTAATCTAAAAGCAACCGCTGTGTTTATATATGGCATGCCATATAATGGAACGGGACACTGTGGAGGGGGCAGACACTATTCATTTCACTTGAATGAAGATAGGAATCTTTCATCTTTCATCTTTAATAGATGTGGAATTCCAAACACAATACAAAAGACTGTGTTGCTTGTTTACTGCATCATGAAAGGTTTTGAATAGATTTTTTTTCCTTTCTACCGTGTATAAATTATACTCGGTGTGAGGTTTACAGTTTTTGAGAACTGCTAACATAATTCTTGTTCAGTTGTTTAAACTCCTCGAACAACTCTTGATTTAGCACAATGGATAATTTCATGCCCAAAAAAAATGAAATTACTACGGCCAAAAATTATGCAAATGCATCTCAAAAGTGATTTAAAGAGCACTTATTTTCTCCAAAAAAGAACCATTTTGCTGTTTAATAACCCCATGTTAAAATTGTTGCCTATGAAATATACTATTTAGTAGTATTTTCTTTAACTGTCCAGTTAAAAAAATGGAACAACATCTTAGCATTATACAATGTACTACAGGAACACAACATGTTTTTATTAATACATGAAAAACATTAGAAATAGTATGCCAGCAAAGTAGCTCACACACACAAATACACAACCACAAATATCACAAGTCAAAAGGTTTATTACAACTAGATTTAGTTTAATTTATGTGGCCATATTTTTGCAGCACCATTGTGCCTTTTGTTCCCTTTTTAATAGATGATTATAAAAATGAAAGTTATTCAACAACTGAATAGATTTCCAGCTGAGGTGGGAGTCAGCTGTGATCGGACTATTTGTGCAATTTCAACCAGCAATTTGTCTCTATAATTGTATGACTCATTTTTCAAAAAATAAGCTGAATTATAAATGCGTGTTAGCCATAATTAAAACATCCATCCTACTAATGCTTTGCATGCAACACAGCTGGTTTAATGTGAGACAGAGCAATCAAAAACTCCTGGCAACCACTATTATTTTTAGACTTGACCATGTTATTCTTGAGTCAACTTGTCTTTCATTAAAGAAATTGTCAAACAAAAGGTTTCATATGCTGTGCTAGTTGTTGCCTGCATGCTTTGCAAGTATAAATCACTCAACTGATACTGCAGACACTCCAGGAACTAAATCCCTAATTGGACCAAAAACTGTTGTGAATTCTGTGATAAACAATGGGTATTTAATCCTGTGATCACATGACCAGTCACTTTGGGGCTCATTCATAAATCTGCACACTGCTTGCACACACGCACACACACAGAGACGGCAGATATCCCTATATATTGTTGCCTACATTAGAAATATAATTATGTTTTAGGGTATCTTTTAACTGTCCAATAAAAAAATAATAGAATAGCATCTCCTCATTATACAATGCACTACTACAGGAGCATCTTAAAATTAATTGAAGTTAAATAATGTTAGAAATATGGTGCCAGCAAAGCTCACACACAAATAACGCACAGACAAAAGCACAAATACCACAAGTCAAAAGGTGTATTACAACTATTTAGTCTAATATGGCCACATCTCAGCACCATCGTACCTCTAGTTCCCTTTTTAATAGAAAATTGTGAAATTTAAAGTTATTCAACACCTGAACAGATTTCCAGCTGAGATGGTAGCCAGCTGTGATCGAACTATTTATGCAACTTCAACCAGCAATTTGTCAAAAAATAACCTGTGAATTAATACATGAGCACAGCGAACAATTATACACTCCTGGCCATAACCGTATTATTTTTAGACTTGTTTTTCTCTCACCATGTTATTGTTCCCAGTCAACTTGTCTTTCAATGAAGAAATTGTCAATAAATATGTTTTATTCACTTGCTCTATGCTTGTTGTTGCCTGCATGCTTTCAATCACTCAACTGATACTGCAGACGCTACAGAAACTTAATCCTTAATTGGACAAAAAACAGTTGCGAAATCTGTGATCAACAATGGGTATTAAATCCTGTGATCACGTAGCAAGCCACTGTCAGACTCACATCATTTTGCACACTACTTGTGCAGTCACACACACACACACACACACGGCAAATATACAGATCTCCTGCCTCCTGTCAAATCATTTTACAGCTTCATTAACAAGGCACAAATAAGCAGTGAAGTGCTGGTCTAGGATTATCTGCTCCTCACTACCCGGCACATTGGACCCACCGTCGGTTTGCCTACCGTCCCAACCGATCAACGGAAGACGATACAGCTCACATCTTCCACACCACCCTATCTCACCTGGACAGGAAAGGGAGCGATGTGAGATTGCTGTTCATGCAGGTCAGCCTTTAACACCATCGTTCCCTCAAGGCTTGTCACAAAGCTCAGGGACAAAATGCATGTGGATCCTTGACTTACTGACAGGCAGTTCCCAGGTGGTTAGGGTGGGCGGACTCACTTCCTCCATCCTCTTCCCTAACAGCAGAGCAGCACCCCGGGCTCCGTTTTGATTCCACTGCTGTACTGCACACATACAACTGTGTAGCCACTTCAACTGGTCACCAATAATAATAAAAAGGAGGGAAATTAAGTTATGAATTTATGTTGTATATATGTTGTCTAAATCTTCTTTTTTTAAATCTGTTTTTGAACTTTATTATTATTATTATCTGTATTCACTTTGGACAGGAGAGAATGTGGAAGCAATTGACAAATAAAGCTGACTTTTTTATATCAATGATATTCATCATAAATAACAATTCAGTTAATTTAAATAAATGTACTTATTTCTTTCAATGTGTTTTATAAAGTTAGGTTAAGTCAAGCCTGATGTAATTGATGTGACTGATCGACTGATGAACATCAGGTGAGACTATAGGAGATGACTCTGCAGATATGACACAACATATTAGTCAAAGTAATCAATTAACAATGCTGCAGCTAATCAGTGGAGACAGGATCATATGGTCACCCATTCCAGATGTCGTCTGCTGGGATATGACCTGAATTGTATTACCATCCCGATCAATGCACTTCCGCCACAAAACAAAACGATACGACTGTTTGCTTTTGGGATCCCGATTGTGTAATGCGAAGAGGAACTTTGTGTTGTGTTTGCATTTCCTTACGACCGCAGAGTCATTTTTGTGAAGTGAAATCAAATCTATTTCTCATTACAAAGGCAGTGTTTGAAAGGCACAATGTTAGATAATGTTGGTCTGTCATGAATAAAAGCAATTGTCTGATATTTGCTTTCCAAGATAATAATAAAAAACAAATAAAAAAAAAACATTTTAAACACCACGCTGCACAGCCTCCGTGTAATAAACACATTTTGATTGGGTTAAATGGTGTGACCAAACACACAAGTTAAAGGCTTTCGATTCTTCTGTTTCAACAGCAGTTAAATCCTTGAATGCAGAAATAGAAAAACATTAGTACCATCATTTCAGTGTTATCAGTCTGAAGATCTCCACAATCCTTCCCAGTGGACTTGATTCTGTGTGAGATTTGTTCAGGATTTAAATGGGTCAGAGGAATATTGGAATCGTGTCTTTTTCCCTTTTTTTGATGGGTTTTATATTCAGTCAAGACAGGAGACACTCTCAAATGCCGGGGAAGGAAACCTGCGGAAAACGAGCCCTGCATTCCTCCCAAAATAGAAGATTTGTGGTCGCTGCAGATTACGGTGTCACCCGCTGAAAACGCACTCAATTTTGTTTCCATGGGGGCCCTGTATCTTCAGATAGAAACGATTTACAGCCACTTCTGTTAACATCACATTCATTTATCTGTTGACCTTTCTTGTAGAAAGGATAACTTCTTGAGAGTAACTTTTGCTCCTCCAACTCTAAATGTTTCCAGGTGCTACACGGTGTTATCCATTAACTGCCTCTAGTACCAAATGCTTAGTGCAGACATCCCATCGGCCACAAACCTAAAACGAAACCTATGGCCTCGTCACTGTCATGACAGCTCGATTATGGAAATGAAAACACATCTGTATTTGTATTTTTGTACAAATCAACACAGAAAATAGCTTTTAGGTCATTTCCCTCTGAATGCAGAATGAGATGGCAGAATTTATGGAGCAATGTGCTTTGATCTTGTTGCGTTGTCCTCATTTTACAGGAAACACCTGCCTCAAACACATTTACGGAGATTTGGAGTCAGCTTGTTATCTTTCCACTCCACGCTTGTGTCTTTTACAGGACTGGAATTTCAATGCAGGACCAGACACTGTGAAACTGTTTCCACGACCGGCAGAACACAGACGTCGTTCATTTGTTGCTTAAATGTTGTTTAAGGAGCCGTTCACGTTGCTAAAATCCCAGCAGGGCTGTTTGTGATGCTGAATCGTAAAAGAAATATAAATAAAAACAGGTCAGCAGTAGTAACACTGCAGTTAAATATATATATTATCTTCAACCTAATATATATATATATATATAATATATAAAATAAATGTTACCCTGATGTATTAAAAGGTATTGGTAACACTTTATACGCATAATATTCAAGCTTATTAATCAATAATAAAACATTTGTTACTGAGTTTATGAATTGCTAATGAGTGTTCATGTTGGAACAATGCTTTATAAATGATGAATTAAGTGTTTACGCATGCTTTACTAGTGCTAAATAGCGTGTAGTTATTATAAAGTGCTACCAAGGTATTTTCTAAGTAAGAAGACTGATTTCTATGAAAATCAAGAGTAAATGTAGCATTTTGTGATTCTCGCATTCAAGCCTCAAAGAACTCAAATCCCAATGAACACGCATCTCTATTTTTTATTAGAAAAAAGCACTATTGCATCACAGTCATAAAGTGTACACTGAATAAATACTTGAAGCACACAACATTGTCTTATTGATGTGCAGAATACATGAGTAGGTGGAAAATCCCAAACCAAATTTCAGTGAGAGGGATTGTGATCTCATCATCAGGGAAAGGTGATGGCTCAGATTGATTGTGCTGCATCGTTTTCAAAAAAAGGAGAAAAACATTTGGCAGTCATCACTGTTTGCTCTGAAAATAATACATCTGTGGTTGTGTGCATTTGCTCCAGGCTGGTGTGTTATCCAACCATCTTTAAAGCGTATGGTGTTGTTTTATGGCGATAGATCAACAGTGATGTCGTTAAACTGTGGTCAAATTTACTGATCTACAAAGCACCCTACCTGTATGTTAATGCTATTTGTCATTATTGTCAAACACACACATATATATACACCTCCCATTGTCGCCATACAAAGCGTTAGGGAGTGAAAAAAATTGAAACAAAAAGGACAAAATACAAGATGGACATAAACAATCAGCAATCTACTTTCTGCAGCCTTTCTCTCAGTCTTATCTTTCCCTTCACACTACAACGGTGTTAAGGATATTTCACTGGACCCTGCCAGTGGTTAAAACACATCAGCCGAACTCGGCCCATGCTTTGTAGATCTCATTTGATTTTCACTGCTGATAGTGGATGCGGCAATTTATGCCAGTGCTCATTCGAGTAGATGGAGATCAAAGAGCCTCGTCCTCCCCCTCCCATCTCTGGTTTCATCAGATCTACAACAGGACTCTTTACTGAGGCCTCCGGATTCACCCAGTGAATCTCTAGAGTCAAAACCCATTCCTGCAGAGTGTGTACTGATAATCTTACGTTTAACAGAGGCGTTTGAGAAATTTGCATGTATTTACATGTTTATCAGGGAAGGCAAAATTAGGTTTTCCTATCTTTCCTGATCAAACCCGATTGAATTGAAAAGAACAAATGCAATGTGTTGCGCATTATTTTCCTCTCCAAAACAAAAGACAGACCGAGCACCACTTCCAGGTGTTGCTGAGCTGTATGAATGATTGCATCACTTCATACTGACAAACATTCATCCGCAGTGCAACTATGGAAGAGGTTATCTCGCCTTAAATATCAATTTAGGTCAACACCTAATGCAAAAAAAAGAACACATTTTCTATTCAGTTTCTGTTTACACATTTCATTTATGAGTAACGCGTATAATGCATTGTGGTATACCTAATAAAATATCAACCAATTTGTTTTGCAATATCCCTGACAGTCCATTCATTGTTTTGTTTTATCCATCCAGCTGCATAATCAGTCATTTAGAATATTACTACAAACAGCTTTTACTTGGTAGTTTAGACTAAAGCATGTCTACTCAAACAATTTACTTTTTTTATACTGCAAAACTAATACTTCTATTTTACCAATAATGTGATGCTTTCCTTTTGTTATTGTTCGTCCTAAATCACAATACAAGACTCGGAACAGATATGGTAATATTTGAAATGGGTTTGAAATGAAAAACCAAAGTCAGATAAACTATGTACTGCATGTAGCAGGTAATACACTGTACAACGTTTGAAACCACCTTTGGCTTGTGAAGCCTTAAAATAAAGGTTGCACGTTTATGAGCTTTGAGCAGCTCAGCAATTACAGAAGGTTGAGTTAAATATCTTTTGAGGCCAGAGGAGATCAAACGTTACTTCACAAGAAACCTTTTTGCCATCTCAGGACCCCCTCCGTTTTAACGTGTGACCTGCTGGTCCCGTCCATCACGGTTCTATACCTAACATGTGCATGTACCTATATGTTATATATCATCTATTACTGTAGTGGTGTCAGTTGGATTCATAGATAACACAAAAGTTATTATAATTTTGTACCTATTTTCTCAGTGACAGAAGTGAAATGCTGCTCTGAGTTTAGCAGCCTTGCTGTGTCATTTTAGCAAGAGCTCATTAACAGCGTCACCATGACAAACCTGATTCCTTGAAGAAAGGAAATACCCGCCAGAGCCAGAGCTCGCAAGCACAAACACTGACTGGTTGTTTTCGAGTGCCCAGCAAGAGTGCTGCGCTTTTAGGGCAATTTACATGCTTGCCAAACGGTGGAATTACAACTTCCGGGGTTTGTCAAGTGATGAAGAAAATACTTCTCCACCTAGACTGGTAGAGAGACGTTTCTAAATCAGTAGATATTTGAAATAGCCCTTACCTAAATAATGAAATAATACAATAAAAGAATTGTAGAATTCTCCAATAGCCACACCCAGAGTTATTTTCCTCTGGGTTACAGGAAACAGTCGTGTGCTTGCTCTATGGGCCCATGGATGCAGAAGAGCCAGGTAATTTCATGCAGTTAAACTGTTTTGGCTTCATGTGCATCAGCTTATTGCTTCAATTGACTCCATTTTAACATCAGCACTAATTAGACATTTAACTAATTAAGAAGTTGTCTTGTTTGTATGACGGTAACACAGAAAGATGAACAGTGACGTTCTTACACTTTTAACACAATTATTTTATGCATGTCTAAAACAAATGGTCTATAACAGCATTCATCGAGGGTCCATTAAATCCACACTCGCATGAACAAAACAAGGCCAAAGATGCAGAAAGAGGATGTTTAACATCAGCTTAATTACTGAAAGTAATACTTATGGTGACTGCTGCTGTAAATTATTAAAGACTGTCAAAATATGCAGATGAATATTCATTAATGTGATGAAACACTTATAACAGCTGCTAAGTCTTTTACAGTTGGGCTCTGTTCCTCTTTAGAGCAGCTGCCCGAGCAGTTTTGTCAACAAAGCACACCTCAGAAAAAGGAAGAGAAAAAAGAAAAGAAAAAAAAAGTGCCAAATGTTTATCCGATATTCAATAGGAGAACATATAGAAAGCAGCCGGCAACGTACAGCCAAAGAGTCTCATTGGACAGCAGAAAGGCTCCTCCAAAACTACCATCTGCTGAGGTAATTCACAGAGCAGTGATGAAGACGAGGCACCACGATTTAGCTTTCCATTAGCACACACATGCCCACGCCTCTGCACACAGCCATTGTTCAGCACTGAAGAAATTGCACCTTACACCGGTTAGAGTGCACTTTTTGATCCCTCTAAATGTGTCCGTTTATGGCAGGTATTAGCATTGTTGTTCAACTCTTAACACACTAAATGGAGCAACTCTATCAAAAGATCCGTCATTTTTCTAAAGAAAACAATAGGCCTCTATAAGAGGAAACCAGATTCCAAGCAGCAATATGAACAGTAACTGATAACCTTCCCTATGTGGTTATGGCTGATGTAGTTGCAATATGGAGCAGAGCTGCTCTGTTGTTTTCCAATTCTAATTCCAATTTTCTTCTTGATACAAACTTTTCCGTCTTGCCACTACTTCAAACAACGTCTCAATGAAGATAGATGTTAAACCGTACTTTAATCTGTGTGGCATGATGGAAACAACAAACAATATGGAAGAAAGACTTATCTGTTTTCCATGTCTTTTGAAGTGTGAAGAAAAGCCTGCATTTGACTTTCAGGTCTTTTTCTTAACTTCTTCAGAGGTGTCATATACAACTCAACCTTTTCAAATGTCAGGTGTATGCTGCAGGCCACGGTAAAATTAGAATTCAATAGCAGCATAGTATTGTTTTTTGCCTCTGGTTCATCTTGAATAAAAGACAGGTTCTTGTGATCGAAGTTGCATACAAAGTTACATTTTTCGATTTGTTAAGATCATTTTTGCGAGGACATTGCACACTGATCAACATTATCTTTGCCGGTGTCGTCCCTGAGCAAGAAACTGCAGAAGTAGTAAACAAACATACATAATCACGTAGCAGGGACATATTCAGAAGATCTATTCAAAAGTGTAAGAGCCGAGCAAAAGAGCGTTTTAATTGGTTGTCTTAAATTATCTTATTCTAGATTTATAGAGGCCATTTACAACGGTTTATATTTAATGGGCTGAATTCAACCTCTAAACAGGATGCGTTTACTTTTTTCTACATACCAAACCACAAGTTGGCCGTTCACCGACACTGTTTGGTAGAAAAACGTGGCACTTCCCGAACCAGACAGAGTATTGCCACTAAGTCTCGACAATTTTTGTCTGTGATATTGAGCATTTTTACGATCATTGGAATAATACAAAAATGAAAGTACTTTGGCTTTGTTGCAGTCGCTTTTCTCTCTGTCTTGAGTCACCACTCTGTAGGCTCATCGTAAACATCACAATCCTCCACGTGTCTCTGCTGTTATGTTTTGACCAGATTATCATAGTTTGTACAAAGCCAGTGCCGTCACCATAGGCCTTTCATACACCAGATGTATACATTCAACCCACGCTGGACCCGTTCAGCTGACACTCTGTCTGTTACCGTGAGCAGCAAATCCAGTCTGCAGTGCAGTCCATTCACTTAAAACCAGAGAATTGTACATTAACTATCAGCTTCGTGATAAAAAAAAACGTAGTTTTTGTGTCTCATCTACACTTCAGTCCGCATTTGAGGTCTGTGAAAATCCTGTCTTCCTCTGTCCTATCATCACACCTGCTGGGGGGCATGTTGCAGCTGCTGAGCCGACAGACTCCGACTGTGTGCCACATTTTAAAGCAGGATACAAAGCAGCTCAATGGAGGGGGGATATGTGGTCTCACTGTCAAGGTGTGGTGACCCGTAGAACATGTATCATAACTGATTTGCTTTCTTTATCCTCTTGGTTATCCTTTCCTGAAAGCTGTAAATGATGTGCGGGCCACAGCTTATCCAGACCCACATCTAGGAACCGACCACTGCAACAGGGCTTATGGAGATAGTCAAGGGTCTTGATTCAATAACACCACCTAGGCTAAGCTTATCAGGCTCTGCAGATGATGCAACTAAAAGCTATCATTCTTCCTCTGGTTCTGTATCCTTAGCAGATTCTGAACGGTGATGCAGTAATAAGAAACTTAAATGGAAAGGTTTATTTTACAGTGCAGATTACACTATTTTTTTTTTCCAGAAAAAGGTAAATGTGACCAATGCCTGCCTACCCTTCATGACTCCAACATGGTAGACTGGATTTTAAATAACACATTGTGTGCAGTGCGGTAATGTAACAAGCAATTATTATTAAAGATACAAGACGTCACACTTTAGGTAACGTCCATGATGTGTATAATAGAGGTTATTATTCAATTAACTGCATCTGATGCGGTTGCATCCTTAAATGCACAATTAAAAGCAACATTTCTAATGCATGTATTCATCTAAATCAACCTGTAAGATAGCTTTCCACATTGGATTCAGACTGCGGATAGTTCATTGTTAGTCTACACTACTAATAACTCAACAGCAATTGCAATAAAACGGATGCATGTGCTGTTGACATCCACAGTAATGGACCTCCTGCATTTATGTAGAAGAATTGATAATAGCTGTTTTCGCAAAATGTTCAGGGGCAAAGGTAAAAAGACATTTTAAGTGATTATGGTGCAACATAATGAAAAATAATAAACATGCTTCTTTGCCTCCTCTTTGCTAATCCAAGGCCATTCTTCACAATTAATTCACTTTCAGCCCATTAAGGGTCCAGTCCGACCGATTTGTTGTTCTTTGGCCACGTTGTCTCCTCAGTAAACACTGCAATCATTTATTTGAAACTTGGTTGTGACTTTACAGGAAAGGGACAAAACACAGAATTAAGGCACCAAAGTGCTAAAGTAACATTTCCCATACTTTACTGCCATCTTCATTCCTTTGACACTTTTGATTGTGCATGACTGTTGCTCATTAATGACCAGGTTAAACTATTGGAAAACAAATGTCAGTCTGTGAAAAGCTTTATCTGTTTAATAAGTCATCCTATTGATTAAAAAAACAATTTTGCATAAGGAGCCCAGTTGCTTACATGCATTTATAAATAATGTAGACTTTTTATTTCACGGTAGAAGCACACAAACATTAAGTCAAAGAATGTAATTATTTGACTAAAATCAAGCACTCGCACCATCACACAAGGCCAGGAGGAGATTGTACTGTGATTATAGCCCCCTTAAACTGAGCAAAGTGATATTAAAGATCACATTGTAGGGTTTCAAAGTGTCTCAGAACTTTCTTTCTGACTCGACTGGTCCCAAATCAAAACACAGCATTTGATATTCCATCTGGGGACACGCCGTGGGCATCAGCAGTAGGTCGTGTAGTGAAAGTGTGGAGAGAACAGAGAAAGAGGTAATGAATGTGTGCCACAGAGCCCCAACTGCAATATTGTTTTACTATTTAAGTGCCACTGAAGCATGATATAACAGTTTATTCTATTTCAGGATGGTGGCGTCCTCATGAACAGAAGTAGCTCCCGAGTTGGGAATCTATCTTGATCACACAAAGGTTAACGTCACCCAGTTCATTTCCGCGGAGCAGAGAGTTAAAATTGTTACAGCAATGAAACAAGTTTTATAAAAGGGTTCTGGGTGTAATCACTTTAATGAAAATATTAAATGGGAATGACATGAGGTCTAAAACTGGAGGCTCGGATGCCTCTGACTCACCGATGTAGAACAGGGCTCTGACCCCCTGCAGCTGTGTTGGTTCTCAGTACAAAGTTTGGGAAGCAAACACTATTTTCCTGTTGGTTTTTATTTGCATCTTGAAAACAATAAAAATGGTAGCTTGGACTAGTTCAGTGGCATATTTATAAAATATAAATATATGCAACTCAGAAAAAAGGCTTCATTGCAAGTTTAGAGATACTGTAACTGATACTGCCGATGTTGGATATCGGTCCGATACTGACTCAAATAGCCAGTGAGCATCGTATGAATACTATTATTTGAATACATTACAGTTCAGTACATTTATATGTATGTATACTGTTTTACAGTTATTGTTTTCATAAAGCAACGTTTAAGTCAAGCATAATGTTCCCTTTTACATAAAAGAATGATCTCAGTCACTTCCACACAGTGAGACATCTCATCAATTAACCCTGTTATTGATCGGTCCTCAACCCAAAGTCGAGGTTTTGCTATCGGGGACCAGTAGGTGCATGGCGAACAATTTTAGAAAGTTTTAGTTTATCACTTAAAATATGTATTATAGACTTGCTATATTCGGTTCCTTCTCATGTAACAATATACATTGATAACTGAACTCTGAATTATTTCTCAGATTATTTTGCAGAGTTAAAAAGTTATTTTAAGTAATAATGATGTCAAAAGCAAGGGCAATTGTGTCTAACAACTGATAACAATAATCTGCAACCTTGATATCTACAATGTGCAGCATGTTGTTACTGAGTGCCCTGATGTGAAGCAGGATGATGCTGCATCACTGCTGCTGCCAGCGCTCAACAGATCATTTTTGTGATCTATTTTCACTGAGAACAATAAGCGACACGCTGCCTCTGTAGATGAGCCCATGTGTCTTTTCTACAGAACTGGTCCAACAGTGTTTACACTTTTCAAGATATTTCTTCTTGCGGGCTACGATGGAAAAGTTTAGCCCTGTGTCAGCTTTCGGTTTCTTCAGAGACGTAAACTATTTTACGTGTAATGTATTCCCATTATGGCAGTGGCGAAAGAGATTTTAAAATAATTATCAAACAATACTTAATATGTGGCTGTTTCTAGGCTACTAACTCTGAATTAATCACATTATATGTACTTAATGTGGCTACTCATCTCAAAACACATGTAGGTCATTATTTCATTCATCTTTTAATAGCATGATATAATACAGTCACAATAAAAAAAAAACACATTGTGATGTTTTAGGTCACTGACTTCACTGCCTGTGGGAAATTTAGTCTGAAAAACATTATTCCAGCAGCCACCAAGTGACACGTGCAGATATTACATTCAAGTCAGGACGGAAAAATGTAAATATCATACATTTGTAGTCTAGATCTGTAGTTCTGGTATCAGGTGCTTATGAATTTAAATCATATGAATATTCACTTCTAGAGAATACTAATCACTGCAAACACAGATTCTGAGGGACTAGCAGCACCCCATCATTTGAATCACCTTGTTGTTGAAATGTGCTATACAAATAAACTTGCCTTGCCATCATGAGTTATTTCCCACTGACAGCCAGCTGATCAAAGTAAAAAAAACATAAGTGTCAAGTCAAACGCAGCACAAAATGGTTCTACACCAAGACGAGGTGGAGTCTTACCGAAAATGAATTATCACTTCAAGAAATCCTGCAGCTATTCTTAGCAGTCAGAACTACATTCATTAACACAGTGACTTCTTAGATGACAAAAAAAAAACAGTAGAAAGATACAGTTAACTACTGCATACGCAACATGTATAACTCTAATACTGACAGGACCTAAAAGGAAAGTCAGAATTGCCTTCTAGATAATTTTCTCCACACAATGACTTCCCAAAATCAATATGCTAACCCAGATAAAGATTGACCTTTCACCGTAGGAGATGACGGGACGGAATCCACATGAGTAAAGAGCACCGCACCACACCATGGGAAACTGTTATGCAAGTTCCTCTAATATTCTGATCCACCATGTAGCATGTGCTGTAGTGTAGATGGACAGCACCAAATGGGATTTTAGGGTTTAGGTTTTGTGCGAGAGGCACTCGGATTGCTGTGATTCCATCTCTTCTCTGCACCAAACAGCACAATGGAAATGCTGAGACAAGGATGAATAGGCTGATCTCATTTTATTTGAAAAGGTTAGCCTTTTCTCCATCTCTTGGGCCCTCGGCCAGCTCTGGACCACCAGGTGTCCCATCTCCCCTTTCAAAGACAGGCAATGTGCCCTATTTTAAAAGACATTTAGAAATGTCACAGTCATTAGCAGTCGGAAATCCAACCTAACCCATTATATTGGTGTGTGTGTGTGTGTGTGTGTGGGAGGGGGGGCACAGCTCAAGTGATATTGTAGATTTCCCAGTACTCAACACCCTCCTAATCCAGAATATTCTAATTAGTCTACAACTGCCTTTATTAGCCATCTTTATCCAGCATTAGTGATATTGAATCCAGCCTGGATAACATTGTAATTTGGCACAAGCAAGATTTACTTAGTGTTTTGGAAGATGGCCAGCTAAAACCTTCTTTTTTTCCTTTCTGCTCAAGAATTCCATTTGGCATCATGCCACATGTGAACAATGCCCGTGATTTACAGTGTCCTTCCCTTGGGCGCATGTATGAACACAATCATTTATACCTGCAAATGGCTTGCTGGTGACACACATTTCGGACCATGAATTTGTGCTGCACTGCTGTAGTCTAATGCTGTTATCCCGCAAGACAACTATTTCACTCTAAAATTATCACATATAAATTGTTAGTGCTTTCCATGCTATAGGACTCGGGACTAATGCATAGTGGGACGCCTGTATAAATTCCAGTCCGAGCCACGGCTAACATCTACAGAGGGGACATATCCATTATGTCTGTCTGAGGTAGCGAGGTGACCTTTGAAATTCATTCCGTTTCTGCTCACAGATTAGAACGGGAAGTACAAATTCATCCATTTATCAATCAAACGTCCTCCATGTTTGTAGGTTTCACTCACCTGAATAATTGAACAACAGGATTAATGTCATACTGAACTGATATTTAAAAAAAAAAGAAGCAAATGTTTTAACAAACTTTGCAGCTGCACAACCTATGCTCACACGCTTCAAATAACTCATTTCACCAGTGGCTGTTTGCTTATTTGCAGACATGCAGTGGTCGAAATCATATTCTATCCAGAGGAATGTGGTGGACAGATACAGACCTTGTGTGCACGCCAGACAGAATAAAACCAATCAAAGTGAAACAGTCCAATCCCTGCATGAGGCTGCAGTGTGGATACGCTAACTCAAACGAATTCAAGTGAGCTGTTGCGCTGCCCTCAAAACAGTTTTACCTTCTTTATTTGCAATCGTCTTTCAAATTCACCATTTAACTCAACGAGATTAGATCCCCGGTGAGGTGAAATATGGTGAGCGTGGAATGGGAATCACATTAATTATATTTTAAACGTGAACTTGGCTTGAGGTTTCACCGTCAATTAAGAGGAAATCAGCCATTCAGGGATTTGCTGCATCTAATCAGCTGACTTGAAGGGCTGGTTGTTTTGAGTCGCAGCAGCAAGGCAAAGAGGTAATTTGACTAGACACACATAGGGCATGCTAATGACGGTCTGCGCTTCATTACCCGAGCCTGGGACTACGAAAAGAGGATTACTTAACAGATCTTTCTATCGTGCCACCTTTTGTATGAATTAAGCTCCATCGACTTTCTCTTGAGTTTCCTGCACGATATTGTTTGCACGTCTGAGGCCATGCAAATATAATTCTCCAATAAAAGTCTGAGAATGCCGTTGCAATGTCATTACCGCTGCCTTCCCACTTCATTTACCGAGCCCTGACTCGACAGTGATACGTTGGAACGAGAGTCCCTCCCGCAGAAGAGACGAAGATAACAGGATGATTCATAGTCTTTCAAAGGAGGTCACAGCTTCCTGTGCTTTTACGATGGGAGCTTGGGATTCCCTCGGTGCAGGCAGGGAAGGGCAGCAAGCCAAGCAGCACGGTTGGCATTCACAATAAGTTGTGGTGTGGATAAGGAGCAAACACCTCACCGCTCATTATCCCAAACTCCAATTGCAAAGTCTTTTTTGATAAGCAAGTGGAATGAGAAAGTGTCCAAATCCAAATGCATTTTAAAGGAGGACCTTGACCACGTATGGGAAATTGCACAAAGCAAGACATAAGTTATGAAGGAGGATTACACAAATAGGATGTGGAAATTCACTTCTAATAGAACAAGGGGACGTGAAGGTTAAATGCAAGCTTTTCCCTCCACCCTCCCTGTTTCTAATTACTGGGCGAGAGCCGCGCTCCTGATTGCAGCTGCCTGGTGACTGCAGCAGAAACCAAATATGCTCCGCTGTCTATTATAATGAAAGTGACCAGACCCTCAGGCACTCTGTCAGTATTTCTATGGGGAGAGTTGGGCTCCGTGACGGCTTTTAAGTTTAACCCACCCTTCCCGATGAATTAAACACCGTCTCGATTTCTAGATCATAACCAAAGATAGCCATCAGGGTGTATTGTCGTGTTGACAATGTGCAAATGTACAGGCACATCATGACACTTGTAATAAACAGACAAGATCGTTAATTAAAGCCCATTTTTAATGAGACTGTCATTGCCTCCCAGCTAACAGTCTACATGATGATGTGCTGCATAATAGTTGCATGTCATTATCACTGGAAACTGTTGGTCAATGAAAACTAATGTTTTTGCTGTTGATTGCTGGTTACTTACTTTCATTACTCCACCAAGTTCATACATTGTAACACAATAGCAACGGATGAAAACACCTGTAAGGGCGAAGGTGTGGAGCTGAACCGTGACAGTTCACCTATAATACAATATATTTTCAAAGCATCACAGCAAAGTGACTTAACGCAGCAGCTCTACATAATTTCTTGCCCTGAAGGACACAACTTTGTTCTTAAAAGATGGATTTCAAAGGCAGATGCAAATCAGAAGCTTGCAGAAACAGAAATGAAACTGCTGCGTTGAAATGTAATCTTATCAGATCAACTGAGCGCCGGTTTGGTTCGTTCATCACAAAGTTTTACAGTAGATGTTATCAGTTTGTAACTCTTGAGATTATTGTGACATCACACACAAAATTTCTTTTCTTAGTTTTAGTTTAGTTAGAAGCAGTGGGCATCTCTATATGAGCCGGAATTTCCCTTTTTGATTTAATTGTTGCGAAATTGTTGTGGAAATTATTAAAATTTGAATAAAGTTGAACTGATTTAAACTGGTGTGAAACAATAAAGGAATGAGTATGAACTCCAATCAATTTTCTCTTCAATAAAGCCTTGTAGGTACAACTACACAGCAAGTTCACCGTGTAGCTGAGATGCAACAGATAATCATTCAAACATGAATATCTATGGAGCCATTCTAATTAAATCCACAGTTTACAGATTACTGTATTGTTAGGAAACAACTACATGCAAATTCCACAGAAAAGAAGTAACATTGAGGCAGCTAACATTGAGTCACAATGCCACTATCCCATTATTACCTTGTATATCTGCAAACACCCTGCCCTTCTAATTATCTGCAGTTTGGAGCTCAAACAAAAACAGTTTAGCATCCAGTGTTGGCAAAAAAAACTCAATCTCAATAATAAATATAATTGAATTTAGACATTTCAGACAATTATGCCAAAAACTATGACATGGCTGTTGTTCGTACATGTGTACCTAATAAAGTGGCCACTGAGTGGGCACTCTGTTTTGTAGCTCATTGCAGCTTTCAGCCTCTTTAAAACTCATTGTTCTGGTTTCTGGGCAGATAAAAACAAACTTTGGTTAAACAGGAGCTCAGACAAGTTAATCTGATGCTATCTCTCCTGCGCAGAATGCCAGACAGCCACAGAAAGGCCAAGATTTAGCAAGGAGACATGTAGCCTGACTTTAGCGTGCGCGCACACGCACGCACACACACACACACACACACACACACACACGCTGTATTACTCAAAATGTGTCAGCAGTGGATCACTACTAAAGAGGATACAATGATATATTTAACAAACGCGTCATTCTGTCCAAGCCCTGCAAAGCATGCAGGAAGGTCGGCTCTTATCGCAATACACAACCAATTATGTGTCAGTCTTATAGGAATTAAATTCAAAGAATTAACTCGGTCTTTACTATTCAACATGATTCCACATGATTCGTTTAATCCATGGCAACAACTGAAAACCTCTCTCTATATCTCTCTCTCTATATATATATATCTCACCCACAAAAGTCTAATAAAACGAACGACTGAGGAAGGTGTCCATCAGCTGAAATTCATTTTTCTGTTGGTGCTGTCAAATAAGTTGAGTGTGGGACTGGGTCATGCAACTGAAATCAATATCACATTATTCATATGAATACTTTCAAAGCAATGAACCGTGCTCCACAGTAATGCATACCATTATAAAACCCTTCGCTCTCCATTTTCTATTTTCTTTCAGAGATGTCTACATCCCACACGGTCTCCATCAGCACTCGCACCACACAGTTTCCCGGAAATTACCTTGTTTGGACAATGATTTTTATTTTATTTTTTAAACGACGACACAATGTGGTCGTATGACGAATCATCTGTGTGTGATATGCGTCATAATAATGTAGGTACGGTCGTATGATTTGATTTCTTGCTTCATTAACGCGCTCAGTCACTGCACTGCTCCTCCCCTTGACCACTTCCTGTTGGTTTTCATGCATGAGTGAATCTGTGTGTGTTGCCCTTCAATCAAAGATTACTGGTGAGAACTCAATCACGTGTTGTAGCTCTGGAAACTCACAAATCTCTCAATCTTACTTTAATCATTATTTTACCACAACACAAATCTTCTGGCCTTCATGTCAAGCATGAGAAAAACAGGTTCAGCTCCTCGTTTCTTGGCAGTTGTGTACGAGACACACAATGCGCTGACTTTGCTTTAATTCCTAGCTCGGGGGCAGGATGCCCAACTCTGTGCAACTGTGTGTGAATCAGCTCTTTCAGGATGGAGTCTCGCCATGGATGGGCAGAACATGCAAACTAGTTTCCAGTTTTCTTAGCAGGTCAATCTCAGACAGGCTTGTCTTTGAAATTATATCTTTAAATATGGATTTTCATAAGTAAACTATGGACACATTTTCTCTCAGGATGACACAGAACAGGAACAACGTTATTCATTATTTCCTGCTGTTCCTCCATTTCCTTCCACTTAGCCATCAGAACATTTATATAATTATTCACCATATTTGTGTGTATTTTTCACATAACTTTGACAACATAATAAATACTGCTCAGCATGCTGTCCAGCATTTGGGTGTAGCTGATTGCCATGATAAATAAAATAGAGTATTCCTTTTATTAGAAGGCAATTCAACATGCAAACATGATGGCAATTAATTACGTCTTTAACTCCATATGGCTGCATATAGCATTTAAGGTAGCAAAGCAATCTGTGTTGATAAAATGAGCTTGTCCTCTATTTTGCTTGTACATCTCACAGGACATAATAAGAAACTATATGGACATGTACTGTCACTGCTCCTCCATCGATACGACACGAGGCCGTCAGTCATTGGCTACCCTTCAGCTACATTATGTCAGGCCAATGTGAGCTACAACTGAACAGGATGTCTGGCTGACTCAAGTCATTTATTTAGCAATATTATAGTTACATACTGTTGACTGAACATAAGTATGAATTAATCCGACGTGGGTACTAGTACGGTAAGAAGGTTCTTGGGACAATGTGCGGTTCTTAAAACAAATGTACAGTAGTCTTTCAACAGTGAAGCCTCTTAGTGTGTTGACGGGGAATGGGTTATACAAACATATCATAGTAGTATTCCTTTTAGTTCAACAGACAAAGAAGGCTATACAGGACGTAGTAGTAGACGTAGAAGTGCACTATGGGACTCAACTTCATCAATGTTTAATAAAAAATGTATGATGCAAAATGCAACAAAACTACTTACCCTGTACAGTACAGGGTCAAATCTATATTTCAACTTATTGCTGAACATGTACATATGTTCAGGTAGCCTACAAATGAAGCAGATATGTTATTCACGTTTGAAGAAAATAGCTTCTACCCAGTCTGACAACACAAAATATCAAGAGCACGCCAAAACAAAAAGCACATTGTAGCGTGTCCTGGTGCAAGGGAAATAATCTATAACAAAATATTCATGTTGATACTATGAATCACTGTGACAAATAGGCTTTAAAAAATATATATTTAAACTGGGTCCTTACTAAAAAGTACCCAGAACTCTGTTGCAGGATGTATTTCCTGAACCGGTTAACCTTTTGAGCCCCGAGTAGGGGGGGAGAAGCCCTTCTAGAGGCCTTAGTGAGGTCTGTTCAAGTAGTCGTATGAACCCCAAAGGAGTTATAATACAAAAAAAATACTTTTATAATATATTTTGATCATAACTATGAACATCCAGCATGATATGAGCAAGATTTCCCAAAAATGCCTTCTCGAGCCGCCCCCGAGTTTTTCCAGATGCATGCTTCAAGGCCTGAACAACAACCTACAGAGTTGTAAGAACCCTCTTTGTAAAGATAATGACCTAAAGAATCAGAATCTGATCTGAAAAATCACAATAATACGAAGCCTGGGGGAATTACATGGAGTTTTAATCAAAAAACGGTGTCGTTCGGTTCAAAAATGTAAAAGTTAGAACCTTTATGTCTAAACACCATTAGTTTGGGGCATGCTATTAAAATGTGCATGAATCTTTGCTTAAGACGTGTGACGCGTTTTAAGAAACCTCCCACGATCGCGGAAGCCTCCAGAGTGGGAAAAGTCGAAGCGAGTAGAGAAAAAAAAACTGTCCGGCCGCATTTGGATTTTTCAGGTATTAATATACTACACACAAGGATCTATCATACTTTATTAGATTCATAGCTCGTAGGGTTACGAAGAAGTGTCTTTTATTGAAATGAAATGACTTGATGACTTGTGGAGCCGTCGTCATCATCAATCGTGTAAAGTGTACTTATTGCCGATCTAGTGAAACGTCACCACCGGAAATGACGGCGAGGTTATGGGGTTTATGTAATTACATAAACTTAACGGAAAGTTTAATTTGTTCTGTTCGTTTAGAAGGCTTTACTGTATTTCAGCAATTTAAATGAAGTTAATCAACGTTGTGGTTCTGGAGATCCTTCAGGAAACGTCACTTGACTTCTGTCTGATAATGGGCGGCGCGGGCACGGGGCAAAAAAGGTAAGGCAGAGCTGTGACAGCTATGCTACACCAATAAAAACATAATAGTCTACTCTACATCATTGCATAATTCTATTTTTTGTTTACCTTATACACAACACGTCCTTTGGGCCAAAGACATGTTCTGCCACTGGTCCTGTCAGACCACAGAAGCAAGATATTGGCAGATGGATTGGACTGTGTGTGCCAGAGACAGGCCATCATATCAAGCCATAATATGATCAAATCTGCCTTTCTTTGCCTTGCCACACCTAATCCGCAGAGCCACTGTGCAATGTATCTATCTCCTCCCATCTGGGCATTAATGCAGTTCCTAAAGTTTTGTATGCCAAAGAACACAAATTGTCATCAGCTATTTTCCAATTATGTGCAGAGTGGAGCACACTGTATTTGGCATTAAATAACAAAGACAGTGCCATTTTTCTTGTTATCGACACGTTATTCAATTTATGAATTTGGGGAGTTATTTATTCTTACCAAAAATGCAGTTTCCTCAACAAAAAACGGCACGAGTCCAGTTTTTTTTCCTAATTAATTCTTTGAATAATTTTGTTCTTCCCCATATGCTCAGTATTCACTGTAGTTACTTCAATCACTAAAAGGTCACTACTATTATAACAGAATTTAATTATGCCATAATGCAGCGTTTGCTTCGTCTGGGCTGAACCATATTGCTTTGAATTGGAGGCAAAGGATACCAATAAAACCCAAGCAGAAAAGGCAGTAAAATAAGAAGCATGCACCCTATTTAGTTATCCTAAAACATGCTTATCCTCTGCTCTGAAACTTGACACTAGCTGTCAATTTTTAGTGAGGCCCTACTATGAATGAGAAGAAAGGATGTGAGGGAAAGATCCCCAGCTGTCACAACTCCCCTGCCCTCAATTATGTGCTCCAGACATAATGATTTATATCACCTTCTTTGGTATTCTGAAAAGCTGGCTTTTATTATTATTTTTGCACTAAACCCACATCGCTACATTCCTGTCCTCACTCTGTCCGAATGTTATCCCGGATGTTATCCTGGAGGCTGACCCGACCCTTCACCACACAAAAAAATGAATTTTATAGCAACCTCTGGAACTATTATAAAGTTCAACAACTCTAAAGTTCATTACGATTTTATTCCGATATTTGCGGGTGTCAGAGGATTATCAAAAGTGTGCAATTTGGTTGAAACATGCCTGACAGACTGACTAGAAACGATCACATTCATTAAATGGACCGATTCCTGCAGCAGCTTCCAATTAAATTTTGCACAGAATGCAAATACACATAACGTACAAAGCACAGCATGGCCTTGCCTAGGCACGTACACAGTAAACGATATGCACCACTAGTCCCCCGCCAGCCTGTATGTACTCTGAGGTCCCATATTATTGATATATTTGCCATTTCAAGATTAAGAAAGAAAACGAATGCTTAACTTCTCCGCATGCAGCTCCCTTCTTTGTGAAACAGTCTGTCTTCACAGTTCACCATGCGGTCTGTTTCTTTTTTTTATTGTATTCTCCAACGTCTGTGGCCACAGTTTCCTCACACATCTTTTTGATTTTATATTAAGACAATCGAGACATCGACTATTTACTTCTTACCCAGAAACATGGCATGCTGACTACTTTATCATAGAAAACAAATAACGCAAAGCTTCACTCTTGATAGATGTGGAATCAGTCATGTGACACTACACTTATAGTGTAATTGATCAAAATGAATTACTGCTAACTAAGAACTACTGAGTTTTGGTATAGTGAGCAGCAGTGAATGAGTGATTTCAGAGACAATGCCAGATTCCCGCTGGTTTTGACTGTGGGCATAATTAGAGAACATTTCATACATGCTATGCCCAGTGACCGTAATTAATTGGAAGAACTCTGATCCACAGTACATGTCCATGTTGTCAATTTTAGAGAAGACCCGGTTTTGCTGTGTTGCTGTCGTTTGCAAACATAGCTGAGCTGTTTCAGTGAAGAAGAATAAGTCAAATCCCATGGCAGGATTATCACAGGGCCATGCTGTTCATCTAGGTTTACAGAGCCATACAAGTGAAATTGAAAGTGGTAGAGTCTGCAAACGTGTCTCTTAAATCCGTGGTGGAATCTTGGTTTGATTGAATAAGCTTCAGTTTTATATTAACTGGAACACAGAGGTGTACAATGCTATCCATGAAGGCTGAGTCCCGGGTTCCAGCCTTCACATCATCTCCTCTCTGGCCCTGTTGTGTGTGTGTGATGCAAAAATACATCAATAGTTGAAAGAAGAACAACTTGACATGCTAGAAATGTCAGCTGCAACATGATTAAAAGCAATTGTGCACCGATTTGCTGCGAGGCATGCATGCTAGACCTTCCCCCTCGCGACCCCCTGTGAGTTCATCCCCAATATGTGTCACACATGTCTCATGCCAAACCATTCTGGGCCTACTTTGAGATAATAACTCTGCCTCAAGCGACCACAGGAAGCAGCCGGTAAATGCAGGCACTCTACATCAGAAAGCACTGCTGACATTTACCTGCTGCGTGTCAGCATAGCTGCCAATGACAGTTGTGTGGTGATCCTAAAGCACCGTGTGCTTTAATGACATTACCACTGCATGTTCTACACATTTGGATGGCAGAGCTTAATTTCACGCATATTTTATAGCAGTCTAGTAAACAAAAGCTAATCACACAAAAGCTGCAGGTAAAACAACTTGCTGGCAGGCACACACAGCTATAGTATGAGGCTGATGTACTATCAACAACTAAAACCAACTCCAAACAGCGATCCATAACCCAGACAAAGTGAACACAATCCAAAATGTGACGTCGCTCTTCAATCAATAACCACATCTGTGATACTGATCAACAAACCAAACCAAGCGGCTGCAAATGCAACACACACACACACACACACACACACACACACACACACACACACACACACACACACACACACACACACACACACACACACACACAGTGCTCTTAATAAACAACAGGGGGACAAAAACAGCAAGGTAGAAGCTTAAAACAATTACTTACTTTGCCGTCTGAATTCTCCACAGATATTGCCAAAGGGGGTCTGGAGGATCTAAGTGGGCTTCTGTTGCAGTAGCATCCTCTTCAATGTCCCATTATATAAATAGTCAATAATGGGCTGTGCTGCTTAGTGAGCACCTCTCTGTTTGTGCTGATTATTACTATTTTTCTGTGAGGCTTCTCCACAGTGGAACTGAAAATCCAGTCCATTAATATCTCGGATGAACAAACTTTGCAACTGTTACTCAAAACGGTGAAAAAGTCTCTTTTGTCCTCTGTGGCTCCCAAGAAGCCACGATTTTGCGCTGTGTCGCGTCCTGCTTTCTGTTTTCTTGCTGCTTCCGGTCTCTTTTAAAAGAGCAAAATATGAAAGCGTCGGCGGCTGCAGTTTGTGCCTCTTTCTGTCACGTAACTAACGTTAATTATCGCTTTTATTCATTTATAATAACCATTCATGACCTTGAATGACCACGTTAGGATTGCACCACCCATAAGCAGACTTTCTCAAGTCAATGAAGCAGGCAATGTATTATTATAACGAATTGTATTGAGTTTTTTCATTTGTAATTAGAATACTTCATGTCTCCATGTTTTTCAACAGCATAAGAATTGACAGGTTTTATGATTCTTCAGGCTACTCGACAATGACCATTTTAGAAGCTATGAAGAAAGTCCGAACAGGTACAGGCCACTGTCATCATTTACATTTTGTTTGAAAAATGTGAAATAAGAAAATGAAATAGTGTAGATAAACATAGGAAAAGAAGAATAACTACAATAGCATACTCACTTGATTTACTTGTGCATCATTATTATTTAATTTTGTATTCCCTCCTCAATTTTTTGATGAAAAAAACACACACACACACACACACACACACACTCAACAAGGCTACCAGATAAAATTCACTAATTTTAATGTAGTAAGTGTAAGTAAAACGGCATGTTATCAAACAACTATTTTATAGCATCCCACGTTAGGCGAAGGAGTGAAGGCAATCATTTAGAATGAAAGCAAAATAATTGTGTGCATGATGGGAATAGAGCGAATACAAGTTATGGTTTGTGTGATTTGCTTAGAGTCCAGATAATTATAGTGCCTGAGCTCCACCAACGTTTCCCTGTAAATTAAATGTGTCCCTTCTGTGTGACAAAATGTTAAAAGAATAGAAAATGATTACCTGAAAATATCACTGGGTTTAAAAGGTGCCCATTGTGAGGAATGACTCTTGTAATAACTAGCAGGCGAGGTCAACACATTCCTTTCTCATTTGTGCATTTTCATTGTAACACCGGTCAATACAACTGTTGTGCAACAGCATGATTAGTCACAGCGAGCAGGAGTTGCATGCAATTCGATTCATCACTTGTGCAATTATACATGTCCCCCTACCTTTTATCAATGATGCATGGGCCTTTTTAGCAGTCATTGGGAAGGCGTGCATCAATTAACCATACTCCTCAAAACAAACACTGCTTATCTATAATTATATCTGTTATCTGTAGCTCCATTATAGTCCGTTTGTGCAAACACATTATGACACGAAACTAGATTTTGACGTTAAATTACAAGATACATTCATTTGACAGCTTCATATACAACCAAACATCATCATCTGTCCACGGTATATCCCTTCATTATTTTTCATCAAAGTCTATGGGACTGTTGCGAGTCATTTACACTGCAATCCCATCAATCTAGTATCCAATGGCTTAGCTGTAGCGTGCCCTACTCCCCCATTATTCCATCAACAACCTGTCAGTGCAGAGGAGAGCGAAAAACCAAGGCGGCGAGAGATTGTGAAGGAAAAACACAAGCAGCTCCAAATGAAAATGTTGATGTTTTTCTGTAGCAAAGGCCTCATACGAGTTCCTGCATGCCTCAGAGAACGGGAGTGCATTTGGATTTTAAATAGGAGGGAAAAGAAATAGTGTGTTGTCAAAGGCTAGCTTCCAGGGAAACAAACATCAAACGTAAGCGTGTGACTGTGTGACAATGTACCTCCTAGGGGGAGTTTTGTGGTACTTTTAAGAACTGAAACTTTAATAACTCAGGAATTACTTCCTTGGTTTGAAAAGGTGTGACTCAAAATAGGCAAGAATGTTCCTAATCATGTTAAAGGTTGAAATTCAGCTGGCTTCATCCACTGACCAAAAATAACTCTCTCTCTCTCTCTCTCTCTCTCTCTCTCTCTCAGCTGCAGTGTTTCCTGTCACATAAATGTGTTCCCGCTCTCTGGGTGGATAAGAATAATCATATCTAGCTGTATACATCATGCAAGAATTTGAAATCAGTTTAAGGCACCCTCCTCTGAATTAATGGCCTAGATACACACTGCATGTCATCGTAGTCGAGTTCACCATCTATATGGGTCCACATACAGCAGCCAAAAGCATAGACCTACAAAAAGACTCACTGTCACTGTGCACAATTCCCATCTCAAATAAGCCAAGGCTGTGCCATGTCGAGCCCTTTTTGGGGCATTTGTTAGATTATGACCGGCAGATTATTTGAAGACGTAATTGTCCCCAGGTGTTCTGAACATTCCAAGCTTATTCTCCACCCCCTGTGATGCTCAACTGTAGAGATTAGGCTCAGAGTAAAAGCTCTTCCCTCAATGGAAGGAAGGGGGGAAAAAAGAAACCCAAACAGGCACAAACACACTAAGCATGTGTAGCCAATCAGCTTTCGGCTTTGCTTGAGCACGCTGTCCCTCTGGGCACCTTGATCCAGGCAAAGAAAAGTCCTCTTTTCCCCCGGGACCTGTAATACCTGGGCGATGAGTGCCACGGCGCTGCCAGCTGCAGCAGCCACACTCGATGCCGCCATCTCTCTGCACCACACACAGAGAACACGCGAGTCTGAGAGCAGGCGGTGTAAAGCAAACGGAAGCGCTTTGCAGCCACCTGCTGTGCTCGATGTCACACAGCATTGTTGCACTGATGGAGACGCTGTATAATATGAATATACTATTCATCTGCATGTGCAGTTCTGTGAAGATAATGTGCATAATTATTGAGCTATACAACCGTTTATTGAATTAGTGACACGTTATTTGACACATCTGTCATTTCCTAATAATGTCCTATGAATTTCCCGAAAAGAAGGATGTAATTTAGTATTTAGGCACGGGGCACTCAAGAAATGGAGAATTAGCAAATTCATTTTCTGGAGAAAGATACCGCTTTATTTTAAACCCAACTAAATAAGCATCCATTATTTTATTGTTTTGAATTTGGGACATATTTATTGAATTGAACACTTGCCGAGAAGACTTATTGGAAGAGTGCCAGTTGAACCAATAACTAGTGACAAATAGTCACACAGGGAATTACAGATACATAATTCCCTGTGTGATTATTTGTAATTTATCTAGGAAATGATGGGAAACTGTGCGACCTGTAGAACAAAGAGTTAAGTCTTAAAATGCGGTGGGAAGAAATATTCATTATCGGCTCTTATCTGCCAGGCTGACCAGATTGTGCTGGGAAAAAAAAAACAAGACAAAAGCATTGAGCTGTCAAGGATGTAAAATTGCTTGTGTCGAGGGTTCAGTGTGGCCCGCACTTATGTATGCATGACAGGTCAAATGTCTTCCAACACAGCAAATCTGATTGTAAAGCTTAGGTTTTATAGTGACTTAATTGGGTATACAAAGGTCAGAGGTCCTGACTTTGCATTTTGAATGCAGACTTCAATGCTGCCTTGGCAGTGATGTTTAAATTATAGCTGCTTCATTAGTGGATGAGTGCTTGTCATGGATGATTTGCATTCTGCATATCAAATCTCAAGGAGAAAACGGCATCACAAAGGTTCAGAAGACGATCTGGGATCCATTCTCCATGCTTCCCCATTAATACTGGGACGGTTGTCTTTTGTGATTATTACTTAGTGCACACAACAATTAGCAGTGTGGTCTCTCTCCTGTGTTTTAATTAATACAAGATGCTGTTCACATACAGCAGTAGTTGACTCCACCGCATAGGTAAATTTGGCAATTAATCTTTGAATAAGTCCAAGATAATGGGCAAATGAAAGTCTCTGGAGCATGAAATGCATTTTACTTTCAGTTGCTATGGGGATTCGGTTTTATTTGTACATTCAAACTTGCAAAAGTTTCGTATCTGCCAGTTTTGAGATTTATAGTACGTCAGTAGTCCCAGTTACACTGTCCAACGGTAGTTTTATTCTATAAAAAAAAGTGTACATTTTTGTATTTCAGTAATAATAAAATACATATTGTATTTGTTCAACTTACCTGGATAAGGGTTTGCAGTCTATTAGTGAGACAGTGGAAAAGAGACTCTTCGTATAAATCCTTTGTTAATGTATTAGTTATTTTAGCTTTGACTTTATCCTGTACTCCAATACACTGCACTTGAAGCATTTGCTCCTTGACTTGGCTTCACTTCTCCTCACTGCCTTGAGGCTTTTCTTTAGCTTTGGGCTGATTCCTTTTTGCTGAGCTTGTAGATTTTAGTCTATGTAACTGACTTAATGTCAAGCTAAAAAAACACATAATTTCTCCCATCATTCCATTTGCTACTTAGGATTCATCAGTGCTAATTCATTATGGTAATGTTGTCATTGAACTCTGTGAATGGATTAGTGTGTAGACATCCCATCTCTTTAAAATACGCACAGCAGCCTGTATAGCAACACAGGGATGTTTTTTTTCGATAAGGATCTGAGTCTTCATCACACAAAAAACAAAAAGACAGACCAACCCTCTGGACTGAGGAAGACTAGATTTAGAATTGGAGAACACAACAGTCAGACTTTGAGCAACATATGGTCCATGAATGTCTCGCCTTCATCTGTATTCTGATAATACAACTGCGTCACTTGCTGCTGACGAGTTCATGAAGGCCACATTGATCCTTTACTTCAAAACTAATGAAGACTGCTGCACGCCTCATAGCAGAAACCACAGATGGTTACATAATGTTAGCTGAAAACAAAGCAGCTGAATGATGTAGACTCCGAGTATAAGATATTCATTAACTTAACGTTAACGCTGCATCTTTTCCTGCATTTAAACCACAACACTGAAAACTAATGTGAACATTATGATACCATCAAGGTGTCACAAATATCTAGAGCAATCCTTTCACTTTTTAATAACAGGTTGCATTTGCACCTTCCTCTCAACACGTATATTCAGCCCTGGGCTCAAAGTGGGAAACAATGAATCATTCTTCAAAACGTGCTGCACTCCAACGCCTCAATAACAAGAAGACAACCATGTCAGTATGTATTCCACCTTCTCAGCACGTGACTGATGAACAGCTCCATTATAATCAGCTCAATTGACACTAGGACACTTTCCCCCATCGGTGGATAATTAAGCTGATTTAGTCACACTTGGAAACACAGAGGATGTGTGAGGGTAGTTCTCTGAACACCACAGATCTTAATAACTTTGTTTAATTTGAGCATAAAGAACTTTAAGTGTGCAAGGTCAGTGAGATTACATATTGTCTCATCAGTGTGGTTTAGTACAATTGTTAAGACATGTACAGTAGGAGTAAAATAAATAACTATATTGCAGTGTAGGTGAGCACAGCCAGATAGAGAGAGGAACCAGACTCGTTCATTTCAGTTCAGTTCAGTTCAGTTCGGGGAGTGTTGGAAATGTGTTTAGTAGTTTCTTTTAGTCTGTTTTTTTTTCATTCCCACCAGGTGTCCATTCGCCGTACACGTACTCTCTGCTTATAGTGGTATTCTTTCAGGTGCTTTTTCATAGTATTTGGAATGGGAAGCACGTTAATGCCATCATAGGTGGTGCAGCTGCTAATGGCCGCTCGGCAGATGTGTTGCAGGGTGAAGGGCTGTGCGCGATGGATGGGGTTGGACAGCAAGGGCTCGAAGAACATGCAGGAGTTGGGGTCCTTGTAGTGTTCCAGCAATCCCGTAACTGTGGGAGCGTGGAAGACACTTGGGTCGTGCACGTCAAAGCTAAAATTGTGATTCCACTGTTCAATGCGTGCGTGTAGCGAGCGGCCATAGCGGCGGAAGCTAACGGAGAAGAGGTAGTCTTCCTGGGCAGAGTCACGCAGGAGGAAGGTGCCTTCAGGCTTTCCCTCCAACAGCGTCTCTGCCTCGTAGCGGTCCATCACCCCCCAGTAACAGGGCAGGTTGGTGATCTGCAGCAGGTCTGGAACCAAACAGTGAATGTAATCAATCTGAGTGTGAATGCGGTAGCCATCGTGAGATTTGTGGTCCTCAGTCGGAGTAAGTATGGCTCTAGAGGGCACGTTGGTCGGTGTGACCTCTGGGTCAACCACAGGGTCGGGGATAGAATCACAGGTGTGGACAGAAGATGGGGCAGAGGCAGGGGCCGGGGCCGAAGCAGAAGCAGAAGCCGAGGCAGAGGCCACCACCTCATCCAGAGTGTCCAGACAGCTCTGTAGAAGAAGCTGGTGGTGCTGCTGCTGTCTTTGGAGAAGAAGCTGCTGCTGCTGATGAACGGAGGCTCGCTCAGCTAACTCATTCATACCATGAGCCAGCTTCGGGCCATGCTTGTAGAGAGGGTTAATTTGGGCCGTCACCTCAAATGTGTGGATCTCTGCATTGGGTGGTGGCTCAACACCTTGTTCGATGCTGATGCGCCTGCGCTCTCGCAACCTGTCATCAACGTCCTCCACCACCGTGGCCATGGCTGAAGTAGGGGCAATGCACACTACTGCGGAATCAAGCAAGGGAGGCTGGGTAATTGGGGCTGTGTGTTGCTTAATCAGATACCACTTCTGAGCCAGCTCTGATCCTACAGGGAAAGGGCAGTCATCCAACATCAACTCACTGAGGTGGATCTTGCGCTTTGAGGAGGCAGAGGCAGTTGAGGAAAGAGCTTGCGCAGATGGTGCTGGTGCCGTCGCACTGTGCGTCTTTATTGGGAAACACTGCCCCATTGCATCTTGGATTTTTTGCCGGAGAGTGCGGCTGCTGCTTGACCCTCTGCTCTCAGCTTCACCGGCTCCAGGTATCTCTGTAGCAGAGCTAATTGTTCCCAGTCCTGGCCGCGACGTGACCCGTTCTTGTCCTAGAAATGAGGCGGCTTCCAACCCCTGCCATCTCCGACTCTCCTTCAAAGGTGAGGGGGAAGATTGGTCCCTGGACTCTAGGTCGCTCAACAGCTCACCATACTCAAAGCCATCGCTGACAGGCCTCTCAGCTGCTGGTTCATGGGAAGAAAGGCCTTTTTTCTTCCCCTTTACACCTTTCCGTCCGCTGCCTGGATCGCGTCTCTCCTCTGACCGGCTTTGCCTCACCTTAGGACGGGCCCCCCTCTCTCGATCTTTACCTCGGTTCCCTGACTCCTTTGGTAATGACATGATGAATTACGTGGCGCAAAAAGAAACAGTTGTGCCACTCCACGGTGTTGCCAATGGATGATTTGTAAGTGCAGCTAGCTTTTGGCAGGTCATTTCCCATCCACAGCCCTTGTTTGAGACGTCATTGTCCCTGCATTCTGGTCATGTAGTTAAAACAACCTGCAAAACAAAAAGAGAGTTCCTCTTAAAGCCGGCAATTCACTTTTTCAGATAACACAATCATATTACTAGTGAAACGCCTGTCTGCTGCCACTGACGCTTATTGTCATCATAGTTTAATCTATTGATTATTTTATTTATCAATTAATCTGTAGGTCCAGAAATAGTCAAAAAAGCATTCAAGTTTAGGAAAACCATTATATTCAGACTTTAATAGCTGGGCTGTTATTTGTCATTTGATCAATCTGTACTCAAAATAATCAAAGACTGATTTCCTGTTGATGTGCTGATTAACTTATCAGTGCAGCTCTAATTGATTCAACTTTATTGTTATTTTGGAGGCTGTTTCTGGTTTAATGTTACATGAATTGTGTGTTAAGTGTTTCTAGTCTTTAGATATGTGGATAAGAGTCGATAAGATGAGAAGAGTTCAAGCACATACTTAAATTAAAGCCATATTGCCTAAAACACTCAACCGAAAAATCAGTCCCAAACAGGTAAATAGGTATAAATAGGTAAGTTTATTAGGAAAAAAAAGTGCCAACTCTGAAGTATTACAAGTTATGACGCTCAGCTGAAGTCATCTCATCCTAAATCAATTGTTTTGTCAACCAACGTTCTTTTTTTTTTTGTCTTGAAAATCGATAATGAACATTTTCAGGTAGCTTTTTCCTCTTATAAAGACCATTATCAGGGAGCTTTTTCCTCTTTTAAAGACCGGCATCTAGCATTGAAAGAAAGTGAACAGTCGATTCATAATTTCCAACTTTTACCACTCAACTTGAGCTGACGTTGGCACGCGTTTAATACTTTCGAGATGTAAAATTATTTAGGCAACTTGACGACTTAAATCCCCCTTTACGGTGGAAGCTACCAAGCGATAACATGAACGTTAGCTACCAAGCTAAGCTAACGTTAGCTGTTAATGCTCGGTGGGCTACGTGAGCAGGGCAGCTAACGCGAGCTATATACTAACTTGGGCACTCTTTGCTGCAGGTTATGTTGTATTTATGGCAACTTATATCCATCCTCTTCAAACATAGCACGAAATGTGTACATACCGAGCAGTTGTTGTGAAGTTTCACGGCGACGCAGCTCCCGTTTCTTCTTGGATAAACTATTGGCCTTAACAAAAAAATGCGGCTAGCTCATATTAGCTTGATAAATTAACTGCTAACGTCGTGCAACCCGGAAGTAAAAAGTAATTACGATTATTTTTTTTCTTCCAGGAACGTCAGAACATAAAGGGCGTCTGTAACAGGACAAATGAGTGACATAAAAAGCGGATCGATTTTTTTTCCAGCTGCTAAAATGCGTATCGATTGTGTAGCAAAGTAAATAGACACAAACACAAACCACAAGTGAAGTTGCAAAAGAACTGAACCTCTTTATTTGGACTGTCAATGATCCGGCGGATGCTGCACTTCAGACCATTCACACATATGGGTGACAGTAAAAAAGTAGAGTAAGCATGGGATGCAAAAGGTTCATAAAATATTAGAAAATGTCTGGGGAGTCATTATAATTAAATATAAATTGTACAAGACACATCTATGCAATGTAGCCTACAGCTGGCAGCATTAATTCAATAATTAAGCCTGGCAGGGACATTAACATGATCGTGGGTACACTTGGTAGACATCTCCATGTGACACAGGCTCTGTACCTCTTAGTGTATGCTTGGTATGTGAAAAAACACCAGGCTGAACTTGTGAAGTGCATTTCCCAACTCACTTCATGCCTCGCTGGAATGTAAACATGGAGTAAACATATTCCTTGGCCTGTTATTAGTGTTCTGTTTACTCATAATCACATGATTCGTGGCTCAGATAAGCATTGTCATCCCCTGCTGCATCTTCATTATGCTCAGACACTTGCATAAATATGCTGCACTGTACCTCTGTCTATTTGCAGGAATATGTAAGCTGTCCAAAGCGAGAGGCTATGAAAAGGATAATCTGAGCCATTTGTAACATAACAGACGTAATATACAGTATGGTGAATAGTTTAAAAAAAGATAGCCGAGTCTTAAAGTTGTCAGCATTGGTAACTCTCTGAAGTCCCTCGCGGGCATGAGTGTGATGCTTTTAGCAAGTCAGATCTATCCAAGAGCCTGCTCTGAAGAAATCCATGACTAGAATACTACTCAAGACCATTAATTCAACATATTGAGGATGCTGGAGCTGTGCATTTCAGGCACCACATGAACAGTTTATCAGGACATGACAGTCAACAGTTCAATAACAAGGCCAGGAAAGATAATTATCTCTAGTCACCGCATTACCAGAAAAGCAGGCGTTACATGCCTCAGATCTCACTTGTAAAAACCTACTGAGACTCCGACGGAGTCCATGGATTATATAATGGGGTAGAAGGCTTTTGTTTTCAGGCTCTACCCAGCCAGCTCATGTGTGAGAAGGCGACAGTTCTTTAATGCGTTACACAGTGAGACAATGGAGTATTCATGACATCACATAACATGAATTGGGCATTATCCCAGAGAGATGTAAACAGTGACATTTAGGCGGTATAGATATACAACATTTGTTGCAAGATTTCTGCTCTCTAGCTGTTGGTGACTCTGCTCACCATCAACCACAATGTCCTCTATCTACAACAGTGCTGTATTAGTGTGGCAAAACATGCGATTATAGAAAATAAGCATAAGTTATCAATATCAAGGGAGAGTAAAAAATACAATTGGAAAAGATATCTGCAAAGAACCATCTTTACTTGACAGACCTCCTATGGCTCTGCTGAAATAAAATGTGAATGGTTATCCCTGCCTTATGATGCAACCAAAAGTGATCCAAAAGTTAAGACCATATTACACATACATGCACCTCCGCTCTGCCACATTCAAAGACAGAGGCCGTAAAAGACAAGTTTTTGATTCAACACTGATACCACATGATAATGTTAGGGTTCTGGGACTGAAACACATTGAGACACAAACAGAAAATATGGACACCATCAAGCACCTTGAAAAGTATGAATCATCAAATCATCACGTTGGCCGTTTGAGGAAAAGGGCACCCAGAGGGTGAGGCGCTGCGCTCCGGAGCATTTATTACAAGATCAAGCTTCATTTTCCAGAGCCAATCATCAGGAGGCCAGAGGGCTGAGATGGGTTTCATTCAGTTTTCTCACCCAGCATTAGAGTGAGTAAATTGAAAACACTCTACCCTCCTCGCTTTTATCAATTCAATATAAAATCAGCTCTCGCACAGTACATACCTCCCCAGCCCTTATTCACCCCTCTGGGGATTCCCCGGCACAAAATGAGATTCATCATCATTCACGTAGTAGCGCATAAAATAACAGACAAATTGCAGCTGGCATAAATTATTCGGTCTGCTGTTCTTTTTTTATATAAAAAAAAAAAAAAAAAATATTAAAAAAAAATAAAGAAAGAAATTATACCATTCTGTTGCAGTTCACTACAACTATCCTTCTCAAATAAACCATCGCACAACCCTTCTCTTTGGCTTTGTAGACGTTTAGAGGAGGACAGTCACTTCTGCTTTGACTACGTGTTTAGGGAAAACAAGCAAGACAAAGGGTCTCTACGGTAGAATTACAAGCTTTCCCCCAATTCTTTTGCTCCTCTCTTTCGCCACAAAACATGTCCTCCAGAGGGGAGGAAAAGAACCAAGGAAAGCCGTCTTAGTTTCAACCAACACAAACCTTCACTAGCACTGGTTATAGAATAATCAGGGTGTTTAGGAAGTGTACTGGCCACTGCATCTTTGGGCCAATTACCACTTATCACTTCTGGCTGGACATTTTCTGAATGTACATTGTATGTGGTGCAGGGGCTGTGGCTGTCAGTGTGTTCTGGAAAGAAGCCTTGCGCCAAGGCAGGAGGAAAAGAAGAGTAACTCATCGGGCAGAACCCCTTTAAGACAGCACCAATCCACCGGTTTTCTCTCAGACCACAGCAAACTGAGCCTCTGCCCATCATGTCACAGTCCTGCAGGTGACATGGAGCAGTTGGCTTTTTTTTTTCTTCTGTCCTGCAATATAATAATCATCTGTATTCCATTTTTAATAAACTTAGTTGTATATAATAAAGTACAAAAATATTAGAGAACATATACACAGTTTTTTTGTCATTTTGTAGTGACTGCTTTGCCTGGTTTTCTTAAGCGTACGTATATCTTTGTGCTGGGTGATGAGGAACTGAACAGGCCTCAACTGAAGTGTATTTTTCCTTTCTTCTTTTCATATTGTTGATGTCCGGTCTGTTCCATCTGAGGAAAGGATTGGAATAAATATGTTTTAAGACATTTCCGATCATACATTGTACTATTCACATTTCATCATGAAACGGAGTAGTTCTTCTCTCAAGGCCAGAAAAAGTTATTGATGTCTTTTTATGTGTTCATGGATTTTTTTGCATTCATTGCATACAGCCATTGAAATAAGTAAGTGTGTGTATGTATATATATATATATATATATATATATATATATATATATATATATATATATATATTAGATATTAATCTAGATAAATAGCAGCACTATGCTGAATTACAGTGCATACAATATCCTCCCTATTACTTTGGAGCTACTGTCGCCAAAATATGCATTTGTTCATCTTCGAGTGCTGTGTACGTTAACAGGGTGTTTGTTATAATGTCTTTGTTAATAATAAAATAATAACATAGTGAACCGTGTAAATAGCGAAACATGCCTGTTGAAACTAGATGTTTTAATTGTAATCTGTGGATACATTCCAGTGTGTACGGTTTAATCTTGGACATGCAGAAAATAAGCCAAACTAGGCTAAACTAGATGCTACGTACCCATGTCAGTAAACTTATCTGTCTCTGAGAAAAGGAAGGAAAATAGTTTAAATGCCCTGAATTTCATTAAAAAAAAATGATGTAACAGGGATACCTTTCTACATCAAATCACAGAATACTCAGCAAGTGTTTGACACATTGATGCAAATGTTGTCATTCGAGAACACCATATGATGCACAAAGGGAAGCCTGTGTCTCTCTCCGCAAGAGAACCCTGACTGTGACTTGACTAAGGATATTGTATAATTTAGGTGTTATTAAAAATTAATACACAAATAAAACTAATTAAATATGAATTATAAAAGTCAACAGACTTTTTCATCTCTGTTTGCATAGGAGAGCTTGTGTGTGTGAACAAATTAGCATGTATTGCTTTCCCTGATGTTCATTAAGTCCTTTCTCTCATGGCCTAGTTAGAATACATAAAAAGGTGTCTAGTTGACAGTTTAGTGGGAGGTTTGCCAGCCGGTGGCCTGTTTAGTTCTGGGTTGCTCAGGACACTTACCCCCTAAGGCATGCTCTGTCATACTGAGGCACAGTGACTCCAGCGTGGGGTTGATCTCCAGGTCAGCACCCGGAACTTGGCAATCTGTGGGAATGTATAAAAACAAGTAAAAATCTTAGACCACAGAAAGTAGAAATCTTCATTACTGTGAGGATTTCCAATAAGTCAATTTCTTCACACTTTTACAAAAGCAGATGTGTATTTCTTTTCTCCAAATAAAGTCTAACATGACGTATTTGCCAATTTTCTATCAATGGTGCACAAGTATGCCTTATCTGGTTTGAGGGGGGAAATACCAGTGGTGTATAAAGTACCCAAACGCCGTACTTGAGTAAAGGTAAAAGATACCTTACTGGAGAATTACTCCAGTAAAAATAAAAGCCACCTATTAAAATACTACTTGAGTAAAAGTCTTAAAGTATCTGATATTTTCTGTACTAAGTATCAAAAGTATTTTTCTGATATAAAATGTACTTAAGTATTGAAAGTAAAAGTACATGATTTTAATAAAAAAGCAAAGGGTCTGAATTTTGAGAATTATGAAGTTTAGTCTTTTAAGTGCTGTGGCCACCAGGACCAAGGACAAGGGGTTGTGTTGAAAATAACTGGTTGGCTGTGATCCATCCACATATATTATGTTCAACATAATATATTGTACCTAAGTATACTTTTGCATCTACTATGAACTTATCATCATAATTCTCCAAAAAGCAATATGACACTATGAAGGAGTTGTAACAGTGTGCTTATAAGTATGCTCATTCCGCCCGGTACCGGTCCGTGGGTCCCTTGGTACCGGTCCGTGGGGCCCTTGGTACCGGGCCGCACAGAAAGAATGAATGAAAGATTAAAATTAAATTAAAAAATAAATAAATTAAAAAAAAATTTTAAAAAAAAAATCAAGGCCGGAAAGATGTTTTATTGTGAAAAAGGACCGGATACATCCGTCTGTGGTAACCTCAGGCGGAACCTACTGACACATATCAAGATGTTACGTTACCCTAAAAATGAAACTTAAGTCTGTTTCAACTCTGCTGGTGTTCTGGATTAAAACCAAGGCAGAGTATCCTGAGATCGCCAAAAAAACACGAAAACATGCGTCCATTTCAACATCCTGTCTTTGTGCAGCGGGTTATAAGTTAAGCAGTAGACTGGACATAACGGTTTAGTTAGGAGTAGAGTGAGTAGACTGGACATAACGGTTTAGTTAGGAGTAGAGTCAGTAGACTGGACATAACGAACACACGTCGGGTCTCCCGTCTCTCCGAGGTCGGACCCGGTCCGTGAATATATTGTCTTCACGTAACTGGTCCGTGACGCATAAAGGTTTGTGAGCGCTGGACTAGAGGGAAAATGCTGAATATTGTGATTCGCAAAACCTGCTTGTTGGAGTCTGTTCCACCACAGTCCCGGATGTGTTTTTTTTTTTTTCTAAAGAGAGATGTGATTTTGTAGCGAGTAACGAAGGTTTCAGGGGAAATGTATCGGAGTAAAAGTACCAGTTTTCTTTGCTAAATGTAGTGAAGTAAAAGTAAACAGAAATATAAATAGTAAAGTAGAGTACAGGTATCCCAAAAAACTACTTAAGTACAGGAACGAAGTATTTCTACTTTGTTACTATACACCACTGGAAAATACCCAGTTTATGTGCAGATGAATAACTGTTATGTGTGTGTAATGTTCATAACTCTTTGACCTGATCATAATCAGGTGATTGTAACTGTATTGAGTAGTTCTGTTGTCAGCCACACAAACAAAACAAGATTTATTGTAATGTATCAGCCGCCAACAAGGACCAACTGAGGCAAATAGTGCTGACACACTAGAGACTGCATGCAACGGCTGCACACAATTTGTTAAGTTGGTCAACAGTATAACCATATTATTTCAAACGATTAAAATGGAAATGAAAACATTGGCGAATGTTACTTTATTATTAAAACTGTCTACTGTGAATATCTATTAGAGGATTTTACTTAAACCTGTCAAACTGTCAATAATTGTGCATACAGTTGATCATAATGATAGAAAATAATATAATATAGATAATATTTGTAATCATATAAAGTGGGTGATGGTGGATGATTAGTTTGAAAGAGTTTCATCATTTGGTCCCCGCAAAATATAAATCAGACAAAACTACAAAAAATAAGACCCCTTAAAAATATTGGGCAAATGGAATATTCTTCAATTTATGTTTAAGAAAACATATTTATTTATGTAAAATTACATTGGCTTAGTGTACAAATATATATATATATATATATATATATATATATATATATATATACATATATACATATATATATATATATATATATATATATATATATATATATATATATATACACACACACATACATACACACACACATACATACACTCACCTAAAGGATTATTAGGAACACCATACTAATACTGTGTTTGACCCCCTTTCGCCTTCAGAACTGCCTTAATTCTATGTGGCATTGATTCAACAAGGTGCTGAAAGCATTCTTTAGAAATGTTGGCCCATATTGATAGGATAGCATCTTGCAGTTGATGGAGATTTGTGGGATGCACATCCAGGGCACGAAGCTCCCGTTCCACCACATCCAAAAGATGCTCTATTGGGTTGAGATCTGGTGACTGTGGGGGCCATTTTAGTACAGTGAACTCATTGTCATGTTCAAGAAACCAATTAGAAATGATTGGAGCTTTGTGACATGGTGCATTATCCTGCTGGAAGTAGCCATCAGAGGATGGGTACATGGTGGCCATAAAGGAATGGACATGGTCAGAAACAATGCTCAGGTAGGCCGTGGCATTTAAACGATGCCCAATTGGCACTAAGGGGCCTAAAGTGTGCCAAGAAAACATTCCCCACACCATTACACCACCACCAGCCTGCACAGTGGTAACAAGGCATGATGGATCCATGTTCTCATTCTGTTTACGCCAAATTCTGACTCTACCATCTGAATGGCTCAACAGAAATCGAGACTCATCAGACCAGGCAACATTTTTCCAGTCTTCAAACTGTCCAATTTTGGTGAGCTCTTGCAAATTGTAGCCTCTTTTTCCTATTTGTAGTGGAGATGAGTGGTACCCGGTGGGGTCTTCTGCTGTTGTAGCCCATCCGCCTCAAGGTTGTGCGTGTTGTGGCTTCACAAATGCTTTGCTGCATACCTCGGTTGTAACGAGTGGTTATTTCAGTCAAAGTTGCTCTTCTATCAGCTTGAATCAGTCGGCCCATTCTCCTCTGACCTCTAGCATCAACAAGGCATTTTTTCGCCCACAGGACTGCCGCATACTGGATGTTTTTCCCTTTTCACACCATTCTTTGTAAACTCTAGAAATGGTTGTGCGTGGAAATCCCAGGAACTGAGCAGATTGTGAAATACTCAGACCGGCCCGTCTGGCACCAACAACCATGCCACGCTCAAAATTGCTTGAATCACCTTTCTTTCCCATTCTGACATTCAGTTTGGAGTTCAGGAGATTGTCTTGACCAGAACCACACCCCTAAATGCATTGAAGCAACTGCCATGTGATTGGTTGATTAGATAATTGCATTAATGAGAAATTGAACAGGTGTTCCTAATAATCCTTGAGATGAGTGTATGTATGTATGTATGTATGTATGTATGTATGTATGTATGTATGTATGTATGTATGTATGTATATATATATATATATATATATATATATATATATATATATCACAAGTGCACATAAAGTCACAGCTTAAATTTCACTTGCTTACTCACTAAAATGTGATCATGTGCTATATATATATCATGTGATATACATGTGTGTCTGAGGGTATGGGTCATTGATGGATTTATTCAAATCCATATTACTATAAAGCATTTATTTAAAAAAGGCAAAATATATCCCATACACGTAGACATGACAGGTCTTGTGGGTGCTGGGCATGTCAGTGCTAGTAACTGAAGCACGGTTATGGAGAAAGTGTAATAAACAAACAATCATCCCATCAGAGGGAGCCATGTGGTTAGAATATGGTTTTCCTTACTTACAAAATAAATAAAAGCAACAGTACTAAGTATCCACAACTCTTAGCTGTAGACAAGGAAAGCGCATTGGTGGTTTCACACATCGGTTAAAGTTGCGAATTTGTTGCTTTCACACAGCATCCTTTGTTGACTGAAAAATAACACGACAGATGAATCTACAAAGCTCATGTGTGGCACCTGGCACACCAGACAAGGCAATCCAAGTTAATGTATATTGTAGGAGGTGACAGATTGTTCACTGCAACATGCCGCCAAGCTGTCTTGTCAAATTGTTCTTGGCACATAGGGAGGGCAGATCTCTGGTTTGGCATTATTATTATTATTATTATTATCATCATTGCAAAACTACAATTATTTCCGTTTTAGGTCGACTTTTTTTATTTATTTTACTTTAAAAATGAAAGGAGTTCTAAATAAGCAACATATTGGGAACACTAGTGTTGTAAAATGTAAACATCAGATTGAGGCTGCATTCACACTAATTCAAGCGTTGCTGCAATAATCACAGGGTTATGTGTCATTTTGTGGCCCATTAACACCAAGAGACTACACAACGATTAACGTCTTTTGTTCCCTCATGGCATGGCCGTGAAGCTCTGGATCGCCGGTTACGTGATTGGCCACCAAAGAGCGACATCTGGTTGCGTTTTTTTTTCTTCTCAAAGTTTTAATTTTTCATCTCAGGTAGCAGTGTTTTTTTCTTCGGCACCACCTGCGTCCCCGACTGTCGCAGGTAAAAGACACTGGCCACATTCTAATGAATGAGAGGACTGGTGTTGTCACCACAACACCTACTTTGGTGTGAATGCAGTCTAAGGGGCTGTTGACAAGTCACATTTCTTGCCCCCTCAAATCCATTGTTGTCAATGTAGATGCGCGGAAGCGCGGTCAAAAGCAAGAGCAACTCCGTTGAGGTGCACAAGCATTGCAAAGTGCCTATTATTCAGGGCACAACAGCTGTGCCCCAAGATAAAAATAGTGCCACTTTTGGAACACTACAGTGTGCACCGCATGTCAAGTGACATCACAGCTGTCAGATATTGTTTCTTCCTTCCTGAAATATAAGTCTGCTGTAAATATACAGCGGCAAGTCACAACATCAGGTTGAACGCTCCACTAAATTGATGCAGACAAGCATGCCCCAAGCATGAAAGTGGCATGGCTGGCTTTTGAATGTGAATGGCCTCTTTGTGGGACTGGGACAGACTGTGGGTAAGTGCACACACCATGTAAAAGAAGAATAAAAGGAGGCTTGACCTCATACAATACCTTGCTGCTGGAACATGAGCATGGTTTGCGGGGAAGTGTGAACAGGGAGTGAGTGGGTCCGCTGCACAGAGCTGCGGCTCTGACTTGGCATGCTGTTACTGCCCCCAGGGTTGGCAAACCACAGGTTCTAGAAAGGAAAACACAAATTCTCATTACGCAAATGTCACTAATCCTGGAACGTTGAAATGGATTGCTTATCTTTCACTTCCGTCGTCAAACAGAAGCCCTTCAAGCTATGATAATAAATCAATTCATATCAAAATGTGATTCCTAACGTCTTGTACTGTCGTGTGTGTGTGCTGATTAAAGTGCCAACGTCTCTTGTTTTTCTTTCAGAACAAATGTTTACGAAGGCCTTTTGAGACTCCTTGGACATGTCCTCAAGCAGGTCAATACCTTCAGACATAGTGACTGGACATAACTCAAATAAGCATAAAAACATCAAATTGAGACTGTTTTATAAGCAGAAACAGTAACTCACAGTAACTTTGAAAAACCAACAAAAAAAATCTCAAAACAAATGAAAGAAAAACATGACACGATTGATGAATTTGATCCCATTTGTCAACCATTTAAGGCAAGCTACACGTGTCACAAACTGGTGTTAAAATGCTCATCCATTGACAGGAACACTGACTTGTCTCCCCTGGCCCGACAGCGCAGGATTCGTGAGTGTGTGGCGTGGAGACGCTCCCCCGATCCCACCGGGACTCAGAAGACCGATGCGTCCGGCTGGGAGTACACGAGGAGTCATCTGGAACGGCCTTGTTCCCCGCCGCCCTACAACTCCACTCACAGAGCCTGCTGTGGGGAGGGAGTTGGACCCATAGGTCCAGCTGGAGTTAAAAAAAAAAAAAAAAAAAAAAAAAAAGGAACATACATCAGAATTCAAAGAGTTACCGAACTGAATGTTTAATTGTTGACACGACTTCACATTCTGAAATGCTAGTTATTATTTCAAAGAGAATCAAAGTAAAAGCGAGACAGTAGGGACGAGTGCAGGGAGAATGCAACATTCAGCTGAAGGAAGAGATCAAAGGAACCGAGGGCCCGCAGAGTCTCACCCTTTCTGTCGGTACACAGGCATGTCCAGCATAGCTTTCCGAGGGAACAGGCGGAGCAGTTTGAGGACCTGCTGCTTCCAGGAGACCACCCTTTTCTTCTGAGTTTCGGTGAAGGCCTGACACAGCCAAAGAGGACAGCAGATGAAAATAGGCATTTCATTTTCCAAGAGCATTAACAGATCTTTCTGGAATTTGTGATTTTTTAAAAAAGGAAAAACTAAGTTTTATTCTTCATTTCAAGAGAAATACAGCTATACATTATTATGAGAGTCTCTATCACTAACAATTCTTGTAAATATGTCTTTATGGTATTATCAATATTTCATATGTTTGAAGTATTATCTATTGTACTGCAACACTTTCAACAATACACAAATGCACACATACAAATGACTTAAATATATGAAGCAAATGAAAACTGTATCTTCAGGTTCTCACCTCATGTGTCAGACACTTCTCAATAAGCTGAAGGTAACAGCTGATATTCTCCTCATCTGGCCTCGACACCAGCAACTGGGTGCACACTGGAACAAACAGAAGCCAGGGTTTATATATTAATATCAATGAAGTAAATATGGATCTAGAAATGGATAGTAAATTAATTATCAATGCGTTTTATGTTGAATGCTGACATCGGCATAAAATGCCGTAATAGCATTGCTAAAGTGTTTTATTATGCTGCCAACTGTTTCTTATGTGTGTGTTCACAAAGTTTTAGGAGCGCTTAAGGACAAGACACATAACTACCTCTGTAGTTGATCTACATGTATCATGTCTCAATATCAATCTTGGAAAAACATCTTACTCTTACCTTTACCCATGACACGGGTGAACTGTCCAGCAATGTCGCCGTCTGAGATGGGTGTGGCTGAGGAGTCTCCATCACAGGGAGGGGGGTTGTGGGACTGGAAGCCCTCTGAGGCCAGCTCTTTGTCTGCTCCTGTTTTTGTGGCGTCTGACGGGGAGGTGGCTGTATCTGGGGCAATCTGTGCTGCACTGGGAAGGCTGTATGCCTTAATGGGTGTGGTGATGATCTGTTGCAGCTCCTGGAGGGCGTTACGCAGGTTGCCCCCTTCCAAAATATCCTGCCAGGAGATGACAACATTAATGTACAAGCTATTCAGAGGTCGTTTGAGGTTTAAGGGTGGTGTTGTGAGCAGACGGGAATATATCCAAGCTGTAGATCTGCATTTCAGCCTTAGGGGCCTTAAACATTTTCTATGCCAACGAGCAGAAAGGGGATTTCTCAATGCAACTAAATCAAGGGTCACATGATCATCGACGAGTACATACTGAAGTACTTTTTAAGACAAAACACAGTTGGCCCCTTTTCAAGCATTAGAAGAACAACATTATCCCATTGAATTACCTTTTCTAAAGACTTGAGCACACCCTGCCTCTCTCGCAGTTTCTGGATACTCAAGGCGATCTTATGCCGTGCTCCTTTAGTCACGTTCTAAAAAGGAGAGAGAGAGAGAAAGGTAGAAACAAGATGCCTTAAGAAGGAGACGAGTAATTTCTTGTAAGAAAACGGTGCAATTCATACAGTTACTAAATAACAAACCTAATCACCATTTGTTTCATTAAAGCCAAGGGGCAGAGGCAAGATCACACTATTTGTATGTGCGACTGGCTCAATATAACTGTAGGGTGCATCGCTTAATTTCATGCCTCATTGAGAGTTGATGTATCATCAGCATTGAGTACAGTAATGTTCACAATTGATAATGAGGGTGGAGTAATAAAACCCAGTGTACAGTACGTTATAAGCAGGCTTAAAAACCTGCGACTCCAGGTGGTGCTCTGTGAGAATCATCATCTCCTCATAGGTCATCTGGGAAAAAAGTGATGCATATTTATGAAGGCGGAGACTCTTCAACCATGCAGGAACATCTAGAACAAATACACACCAAGGGACACAAAAAAGTAATGTTACATTTTGGCTTCTAGCACCACAGCTGTTGGCTTTTACCAGCACAAAATACCGTGGCTCAATTAGGTAATGAACTCTGACCTTTCATGCCACTGCCATCCTCCTGGAAGGTGTTGCGAGTGGAGCCTTGTTCGTCCGTCTGCTCACTGCCTGAAGAGGCTACGCTGCTTTGAGGTGAAAGGGGAGCGTGGTCTGTGAGAATGAAGTTCTGCCTGCCCCCTATGTCATCCTGGCTAACCCACTCAGAGACACAAGCCTGGGGACTGGAAGGAATCACAGACATGGACTTCTTCAGAGGGCTGGGCTGCATCTGTCCACCCAGACCTGGCCAGAGAAACAATGAATATATGAGAAACTTGAGAAATGTGAACACTCTAAGACCTTCAACAACAAGCACATTGTTTGCACAATTTGAGGGAGGTCTACAATGGTCTCACATGCCTCTAACAAACTATTTTATTTAGGTTTTCACCTGATGTGAAAGATGGAGAACGACAAACATTACCTGCGTTATTGCTGTTGATGGGAGAAGACATCCCGCCTGGGAAAGACATGTGTCCGTTCTGGCCTGCTGGAGATGTGCTGGATGAAGGGGACTGGTCGTGCCAGGCATGGCCGGGGTCCAGAGCCTCAGCAGAGCTGGGCCATTCATCTGAGCCCTGACGTGGGTGGTAGGGGCTAGATGGGGGCCGGGGGGCGTACCCACTGGATAGGTGTTCTTCCAGGTGGTTTAGCCACATGGCCAGAGAGGTGCGGTCGTCCAGTGTTGTGGCAGGGTGGATGAGCGCGTAGGATAGCAGCTGCCTGCTTTCTTCCACAAACAGGCTACTCTCAATAGTGTGACTCAACACCTTCTGCAGCAGCTTCATGTACTCACATTTGGCCTCACTGTTGCGTGGCTGCAGCAGAGGCAGGTGGGACAGCAGCAAGGACACAACTTTCTCCTTCGGCTCCTGATGCCATTGGCTGACAATTGCTAATGACAAAGAGCAAACAGAGAATTTCACCAGCAATTATTTTTTCATTACTAGTTTCATATTGGCCTTTTCAGTTTCAGGAAAAGATGGAAATAATAGTTCTCAGCTACCTGCATTGTTGGCCTCGGCTTCTAGGATGTGGATCTCTGTGCAGTCTGCCAGCCAGTGTTCAAGGCAGATGTGTAAGAAGCGAGCCTGGGTGCGGGACACCCTCTTCAGGAGGGACAACAGTGCCACCGTCTGTTCACACTCATTCCAGCCCTTGAACCAATCTGTGAGGATACCTACCTGGTCTCGGAACATCATGGCGTGTCTCCTTGGTAAGGAGAACAGGAATGTGTGGATAGGTAGAGGGGTACTGGAAACACTGCTCTCTCAGACACAGACGGGCTCAGTCTCACCCCGCACAGCGGGGTCGTATTTGCAACAGTCCTGGGATCCCCTCAGACTGGACCGAGGGGCCCTCACATGATTCAGGTGCGGAAGGAGCTGCAGACAGGGATGCCGTGTAGATTATTGGGAAGATGTGTGATGAAGTGGCTTTAAGTGTGTCAATCGTAGTTGGCAATGACACAAACAGGAAAAGCTTGGTTTTTCACTGTGGCATGATCAGGATCACATCATCTGTGCCCTATCAAAATCAACAAACGGAAAAAGAGAAAAATCTTAAATGACAATTCACTCAATGTCTAAATATTAACCAACCTAATATTACTAAACCATTCCAAATTGGTTAATCTTTTCTAATTTTACTGCATTCAGCATGACAACAACCACACTGCTATATATAAACAATGAACACAAGTACTTTGACAGATTAAGTTGATCTATTCATCCCACAGATTTAGTACTGGAATATGATATTAGACAGTCTTGTTTGGACACATATGTTGTTTTAGCCTGAAGGCCATAAACAAGAGTCAATTTTCATAATGATAGAGATGGATCATCAGCTTCAGTGAATGACAAACTGGATTTGCAGAGAAGATGTGTAGAATCATGTATGAATAAGAGATTATAGCACACACCAATATAGGGCTGAGTTTTAGAACTTTCCCAACAAAATTAGATATGAAAAAAAATCCAACCAAAGTTCAGTCAGAACTGTGACTTGAAGTGTCATTTGAGGTAAACTTTCCTAATAATCATTACCACTTAAAAGAGACTCCTGCCAATCTTGCCCAAGCTGTTTGACTCAAAATGATAAGTACACCTCACTTAACCCAAAAGATAAGAGTTCAGGTCATTAATGCTAAGAGCAACACTTAACACAAACAACTAAAATAGGCTACAATTCAACGAATAAGGACAGTCTTCAGTGCAGTGCATTTACATCAGATCGGCTAATTATAAGTCACTGTGTATCCGCGACTGGAGAAAAGTATAACACTAACAAGCAAGGGTATGTTAATGTTAAATGCCCAAACTAGTAAGTGCCAACTGTTGCACCTGTAACAATATGAGATATTGATTGAAGAACAACCCTGTGTCTAACTATAGGCTTTGGTCAGAAGAAAGTTGTTATGATAATCCCTGCGAGCTATTACAATTGAAACAGGTTCGCATTAAACCCGGAGCCTGGCATTAGATAGCGAATAACCAGAATTAGAATGCTCCAGTTACGTTGTGCTCGAAGCAGACAACTAAAACACAATTAAGACCTTTCACAGCAGAGAATCACAGCAAGACGTTTCGATACCTCGCTTCAGGACGCCAACAATCACGTGACCACCCAAACGAGGCCTCGTAAAGTTAAGCATCGCGCTCGTTTTGAAAACTGGATGTTTTTGTCAATCTGCTTTCGTAATTTGTCGTGGATTGTGTATGATAGTGAGACTTTTTGACTATAAAAAAAAAGCGTCAGCGACAAAACACCAAAACGGCAAATTACTAACTAACTGACTGTTTCACCAGTCTCGGGTTTAATCCATCCACACAAATGCAGTACAAAGGGCTTTGCCAGCAGGTGTCACCATTTGTGATTTATCAAATGCTTCGAAACAGTGAAACATTTTTAAACACACAATGTCTTCATAGTAAGTCGGTGCTTCATAAAGCCGCGTTTCCCCATCACATCTCATCACCAGCTCGGTGAGGGACGAGTGATTCAGGGTGTGTTTGGTCCTCCCGTTAACGCTGTTGCTACGTAACGTTACTTCAATCTTAGCGGTGCAGACGGGGACGTTAAAACGCAGTTTTTATCGACAACTGGTTGTAGCTAGCTAGTCAACTGGGTGAAGTTATGTTAGTTGTGATTACCAATAAACAGTGTCAAAAGGTTTGTTGTTTACCTGTGTCAGTTGTCACTGGTTAGCGAGCTAGGCTAAAGTGCTACTGCATAGCTAGCTCGACGGTAGGGATCGCCAGGTGCTAGCGCTAGCTTCTTAGCTAGCAAGTTCTGCTAATAGATGCAATAACGTTAGCTTAGCTGAAAGAAGCGTAGATTTCGATCCCGTACGAGGTTTTCCTAGGGATATTCCTTTACGGCGGCAAGCTCCCGTGGTTTCAAACAGGCCATGTCAAAGAATGTATGTACAACATGTTTATTGCAGTGCAGAAAATAAAGAGTGTACGCCTGGAGAAATCTACTTCGATTTTGAGTTGACGCAAGACGTGAGTGCGACGTCATACGTCTGGACGGTACGCAGCGTTTGGTTCCTCCCACCGTCTATTAAATCAAAAACGCTCCCACCTTGAGTGGCACCAGCCCTGAGCTTCATACCGTGTTCATGAATTAACTGGTAAAACACATTATGTCTTTTTGTTGAAGTAAAAGTCCGCACTATGGGAGAAAATAAGAAGAAAGAAAACATGATAACCAGAAGACGTCAAAAACCGCCGACACGGAATGTTCTCAAAGCACAGGGGGATTTCCTCAAATTGCCTATTTTGTCTGACAAACACCTCTAAACCTAAATATACTTACTTTAGTTTACAGTGGTTTAAAGCAGCAAAACCTCACTTTGGAGCAGCTAGAAGAGTCAATGTCTGGCCAAGGAATTTGAACCACTAATAGCCAACCACTTGAACTGCAGCCTATTCTCTTATGCTTAATGGTTTACCATATGTGCCAGTTTTTTCTTTCTTTTTCGATCTAGTAATTAAATTGTTATATGATGTTATATGTTATATTGTTATGTTTTGTAGGGACTAGTTTGTGGCAAAAGAGGCAGTCATTTCACACATAACCACCTTTTGAAATTGTAAATCGAAAAGATCGTTTTCACAAAGTGGGTTCTGTTGAGGGTTAGTAAACACAAAGTAACTGCTGTTGCATTCGTCTGAATTTGTTAAAAGCATCATTTTTTGTGGTTGCAATCGGTTGTCATAGCCGGTGTTTGCTTTCAGCTGTCAGAGGCAAAACACACACCACTGAACACAGAGGTAACCTGCTCAGACATCACAGATTGGAGTAGGGCCAGAGCCGCAACAGGCCTAGCGTTTCCACCAGTAGAGAGCAGTAACAATAACATGATGCTGGGACAGCAACCATTTTTTATGAAGACGTTTTACTTTTGATGTTTACATAGCTTACGTTTTACTGCATACACAGGTATACTTTTACTTAGATTAATAATAAGAAAAGAAAAGAAGAAGAGTCATTCTATTATGGTATTCGTTTAAAGGAACTGAGGAAGCTTTCAAGCTGTGCACGTTTCTATTTAATGCCCATCCCTGTATGGTAATGGGAAGTGAAAGTAACCCTAATAACACCAATGACATCCATAGAGTAAAATTGTGCTTCTTCAACTTCAAACTGCTTGGATCCATTCAACACAATCTCCTCTGTCATACTAAGACTCATAGGTTTGTTATGCATATTTCTTCCTTAACGCGTTAAATTCATACAAAGATAATACGATTGTTTTGTGCACCAGTCGGCTGAGCTGTGTTGTGAAACAGGAAGCCGCACCGCTGCTCGGTCCCTGTATGCCCACCCTCCCTCGACATGTCCCATCTTGACAGTCTGAGAGTGGCTGTCAGAGTCTGCTTGAGTCACACAAGGAAGTCTCACCTTGAAGAGAGGGAGGCAGAAAAGGATCCTTTCACAATGGTAGGTGAAGCTGATGCAATTGGTTGACATATTTTGCTTTTCTTTTGAAATGCGCTCGATTTGATGAACTGTCATTCATACATGTTTGTGTGCGTTTTTTTTTTTACGTGAACCATTGTGACACAAGTCGACCATCCGCCGCGCTCGTTCACACAGGAAACTACATTCCTGCATGTCGCAGCAGAAACATTTCCTGCCCTCAATATGTCAGAATAGTTTTATGAATGTTTAATGCGTACACGCAAGGTGGGTAGAGACCTCAACATCGGAACAGATGGAGCCAATGTCTCTCGCCTCCTTTCTTTGTTCCTATTTCTGGCCCGTAGATCAAGCCACGTTTCGTTATCAGGAGCATCAGGATTTATTGCAATATTTCCTAGTCTGACGCATTTGGACTGATATATTTTTACACCATTTTGCAGTCGAGCTCGCTGGTTGTGTGTGAAGTGGATGAAAGTCTGAAAGCTAAACTGAGAAAGTTTAGATTTCGAAAAGAGACCAACAATGCTGCCATACTAAGTAAGTAGCATATACTATTCATGAACTTTAACACATTTATAAGTCGGTCAACACACATTAAAATCCCTTACAAATATCAGAGCATCAACACATGAAACGGAACCAAAAGCCTAAATAATCATTTCTATTTCTTAGTGAAAATAGACATGGAGAAACATATTGTTATCCTTGAAGAGGAATATGAGGCAAGTCAAACACATTTTTTGGGGTGGTCGGGAGGGGGTTTATTCTGCATATGAAGTCACATCAACTTTGTCTTTTAGGACATCTCACTGGATGAGCTGAGAGATGAACTCCCAGAGCGGCAACCCAGATATCCTTCTTATCCCATTTTAAGAATATAGCAACATCCTTAAATTCACACAAAGTATATCAGTTTCAAAGACGGAAAAATTTAATTTCTTGACAGTATTGCACGTTCATGGTCTACAGCTACAAATATGTCCATGCCGATGGAAGGGTGTCCTATCCTCTGTGTTTCATATTCTCCAGTCCAATGGGTAAGTGATAACAGTATCTCAAATCAAAAGTAATCTGTATCCTTGGATTAATATTGTTCCGCTTGTTCTTCTAAGCCGTAGAAGAACAACTTAACGGTCAAATGAACAGGCGTCTACTTTTGTCTCCACTTTATTCAAAATTATTGTCGCGATGAAGGTGGCATTTATTAGATTTGAGGAAAGTTTGACTAGTGAAATTACAGAATCCCATGCAATAATGTACATTTATTTTTGCAGGATGTAAGCCAGAGCAACAGATGATGTATGCAGGCAGCAAAAACCAACTGGTGAAAGCTGCAGAGCTCACAAAGGTAATGACCTCAATTATGACCTGTAGTCTGATATGACTCCGGTGGTATGCGAATATCATTAAACTGGGACAATTATTGAATATGAAACCAAACCCTAACTATTTTTACGTTGATTGGCAACATGTTTGGCAGGTTATTTGTACTTTTTGATGCATTTGTTTTCATTCTCCTCACCCATTTATTAGCAACTAGCTTGAGCATTATTGAGGTAATATCTCTTAACTTCTTTTCAATCTTTTTGAATTGTCTCCTTTTCTCTATGAGGTCTTTGAAACAAGAAATACTGATGACTTGACAGAAGAATGGCTGAAGAACCAGTTGGGATTTTTTGGCTGAATATGCAGTACTATCAGTCCGTTTCTTTGTGAAACATGGCCGCTGATCGTAGTTTTCAATTGCTATGCATGTTATTAAATGATTTACTGATTGCTTTGAGTTGTCAGTTTTACTTTGAAAATTGTAATTGTAGACATGAATAATCCCCTATTTTGTGCAAGAAAAGTCGGAACGGACTACAAAAATAAAATAAAAAATACACACATGCACGCACAGAGAGACAGTTCTTTACCAACCCTAAACAAATAAGATGTTACATTTATGGGATTACTTACAGGTTCCCTAACTCTGTTAAAGAAGGAAAAACAGCAACCCGTGACCACTGTTTCTTACAAAACACCACCTGCATTTATTTTATTATCAGTTTTAAAGCTGTAACACAAATTCAAAACAAAGACATTTTTACATGATCCTGTACGGAATATCTGACAGACAAAACTATAGGAATGGTGGACAAAACAACGACAGGTGTGAAAGTTTAATCTACAATTAAAAACTGGATTGAAGAGAGATGTCCCCTGTCCAAAACCAATGAGCATCATTTGCAATCATAAGAAACTACATCCCCAGACAGAGCTAATATTAAGGTCAGTGACAGATTAACACTGCCATGTTTGAACATAAAGGTAAGAAAGGTGTCCGTACCACAGATTCTATTCACTGTCACTGGCGTCACTGGAATCTGAGGCTCTCTCACTTCCACTCCCACTCTGGGCCCGGGTCTCGGAGTGGTCGCTGCTGCGGTCGCTGTGTGCTGGAGAGGCACTGGGACTCCTGCTGCCCCCTCTGTTCCCCCTTTCATCCTCACTCCCACTGCCCTCCGCCGCGCTGCTTCTGGCCGAGTTCTTGTTCTCGTTGTCTTCACTGTCATCGTCGCTGCCGAAGATCTCTTCCTCGTCGCGCATTTCTTTGGTCCTCTCCTCGCCGCTCTCACTTCCACTGCCGCTTGTCTTCCTCTTTCGCTTCTCTGGGCCCGGGACCACCGCCTCCACTGCCGCCACCTCTTCGTCCTCCTCTGCCTTTTGTTCCGGTTCATCCTCTTCCTTCTCAGATTCACTGCCGGAGTTCTCAGCCTCACTGGCGCTGCCCTTCTCTTTATCATCACCTGGAGAAAATAATTCAAATATTACAGACGGAAATAGAAACTGACAAAAAAAAAACAGTTAAAGATAGAATATTACTGCAGTGCAGCAGGTAGCCAAATAAGTACAAACAGTGATAAGAATGCACATGTAGAGAAAATAAGAAAACTGACCAGAATCCTGCAACTTATCCAAGTCTTCCTCTTCATCTTCTGGCTCATGGTTCTCCAGCTGAGCTTTACGTGCATCCTAAAGATCACAATGACGGAGAAGCAGCCATCAGTACACCACTACTGTACTGTAATAATAATCAAAGCTGAGAGATAATGCTATAACAGTTGAAGTCATTGGGTTGGTTGAGTCAGGTTGGAAAGAATACAGCCATAATACATCTATAAACGTTATTCCCTTACTTTTGTAGTTTCAATTAAATAAGAAATTATGATAATTCAGTCACTAATCTTAAATCAAAGTGGTCCCTTCCAACAACAAAGCACCGTCACAATAAGTGATACACATACCTTTAAGAAAAGAAAAGACAGAAAAAAGTGTTCAGTCTAAGACCAAGGCAATCGGGAAAGTAAAAAGTACACGTACCTGGGCTTCGAGTTCCTTCTCGTTCATGTCTCTGTGCTTACACACCAGCACTGCGTTAGTGGTGGACTGAGCTCCAGCCTTGGCTCTCCTCTTGCTCAGACGGACCCTGCAGGACAGAAGAAAGGCTTTAAGAGGACATGGCCTAACAGGTTCTCATTCAACCCCCATAAGTCATGGGGCTGTTTGTTTTGTGCCTTTATTATCAATTTACATAAAACTCTCAAACATCTACATTTGGGCTTTATCTATAAAAAAAAAATAAAAAAAACACACCAGCTACATATCTCCCTTTCATCACGTTGATGTGCACCAACCAACAGGTCTCTTCTCCAAGCAATGACTTACCGGGTCTCAAGCTCATTGTAGTAAACACCATCTCCATCTCTAAAGATGAAGAAGTAGTTCTCTTCATAACCTTTGCTGGCTTTGTTCTTGACATTCCAGTTGTACTCCCTGGCTATCTTGTAGTCATACCTGCAAAACAGAAAATTAAAAAAGCATTGCCATTACTTCCTGGTGTACAAGCAAAGCAACGAAGGGATTTTTAAAAAGGATGATTTTCTTAATATAATATTGTCACATACAAGTCTTCAGGCATATAATCCATCCCTTCATCGCAGTCTCTCTTCCGCTTGCGAAGTGTTTCTTCATGGGGCAGGAAGTAAGCCACAAACTGATTTCCTTCCTCATCCATCATACCTCTGTATTGAAGAAACATGAAACATCATTAGTGTTTATGCAAAAAATTATACCGTTTAAACAGACATCCAAGAAAACAGATATTTTGTAAATACCTGATCATGGCCTGAGACATCATGTCCACGCCTGCTGGACTTGAAATGTCTTTCGGTGCAGGATCAGAGTCAAAGATGACCTGAGCACACGGGTTGATCCACATCTGCAGAAGGAGACCAAAGTGTACAAAAAGTTATTATATAAATCTGTAAAGGGCCAGTTTGTCAGTTAAAGTATATTCAAATGACATTATTATTTTTATTTTTTTTTACACAAAATGTACATTTTCTGTATTTTATTGACAAGTGTTACATATTTTTCCCTGCCTGCACTTCTCTTGCCTGCTACAGAGCCGGCAGCAGAGACTCAAAGTAAAAAAACAGAGTGAAATTATAGCTCACCTTGAAGTCGGGGAACACAGGTAGTACCTCCACAGGAGTGACTCTGGGTTTACTGTAGTGCTGTGCAATCTGGAGAGAAACAGCAACATGTTTTACAAACCACAGCATAATTATTTAAGCCAAAAAAACTCCATATTTTGGTTTAATGTGGTGATTTGCAGCCAACAGCTGAACATTACAAGCATTCCTCTACTTCTTCAGGCTCGTCAGAGCTCGCTCACTCACCGCTTTCGATGCATCCTCAAATGTTTTCTCAATCGCAGAAATCTGGCTGTCTCTGTCCTTGTAGATTTCTTCTTCCGTAAACTGCTGTTTGACAGACACACCAATCCTAAAAACACAAAACATATTTAGATTATACAGACGCACACTCTCTCTCTCTCACACACATACACAAACAAAACCCATCTACTATTAGGTCATTTCAACAACTTACTTGACTTCCACTTTCTCGTTGGAAACGCCGTATCTGTTAAACTCCGTAGAAATATATTCTGTCTTTCTCATCCACGGGACCACCTTGGCATGCTGCTGGGACCTTTTAAGATGAAAATGTTAAACAAAATATCTCCACATGAATCTATAAGACCATAAAGCTGACTATTCAGCAGCCTTACCTCTTCGAACTGGATGGAGCCTGGATGTCCTCCTCCAACAGTTTTTCATCAGCAGGATCCAGCAGTACTGAGAATTTGAAAGAATGGTTCAGTCTATGCAGACATTTGATAAAGCACAGTAATGTCTGGGAAAAAAAGAAAAGAAAGACAAATAGTATGTAACAACAACTAGACTTACCACTTGGGTCTATGCGGTAGGTGTCTGGGTTAATGAGATCAATGGTGACCCCAAGGTCTGGCTCAGTCAGGAGCTCATGTTTGTGTTGCTTCTCGAGAGAAGTGGCTTTATATTGTACAAACCTGACGCGACAGAAAAACAAATGTCAAGCTGCACCCATGTTTATCTGTGATCTGTGGATGGACAGGCTGGATGTTTACCTGTGCTGATCAAATGGATATGTGATGAATTTGGGGTCAAAGGGGATGTCAGGAAGGCTGTTGCAGTACTTCACTCGACAGACCACCCCTGACCTGTTATGGGCACAAAAGTACAGGACATACAGTTTGGGTTACTCAGACACTTTAGTATACTTTTAAAAAGGAGGCACTCAACATGACTGTATACAATAGTAAATACTCATCAGTGCTAATTGCTTACCTCTCTGGAACAGTCCTATGAGAGGATGGCCGGCTGGAAGAGGAAACAGAACGGTCTTATTAGCTAAGGCTGGAGTGTGAAACTGAAATGTTTCTGTAAAAGGGAATTGAATATACTGTATGCACTGGTCTCTGTAACCTTATGTAAATTGTGCTTTTGGTGGATGAATAAAATAACCCTCATTTATCTTGTGTTCCCTTAATGCGAATGCTTTCCATGAAGTTACTGTCAGAATAATTCACATTATAATAAAGGACTGCTAATGCTTTCTGTTCTGCCTGGTTACTAACTTCATGTTACTGTTAGCATTAGGACTGGCTAAATTTAGCGGTCTTAATAAAATAAAAAAACACGTTCAGTTTTCATAAACACAATGTTGGCATGTTGATTTGCCTCTGAATTAAGTTATTAGGACTGACTGGATGGCTCCAACTCACTTAACGCCATCTAGCATAAATAATTAGCGCCAAATTACCCGAGCAGCGGAAGTTCACTGGAGCTAAGCTTCCTTCTAACTAGCATCTTTAGCTGACGTTGTACACAACTGAGGAGCTATTAAGAAAATGTCGGCGACTTGTATCTTCTTTAGCATCAACTCAGTCACATCAACGCGAACATGAAGTATCCTCTTAAGAAGACCAGGCAGTTTAACGGCCGTGTGCAATATATTTGTTTGACTTGCCTGTGGCCGTCTTCTCGTTGAGACTGTGTCTGGATCGTTGGAGCCATGTTTACAACAGACTGCTCACAACTGAAAAGTTATTTGTTTGCACAAATAATCAACAACAATAATACGCCAGGTGACTAACGTAATCCACGATGCACGTAAGTCCACAAACAACCATTAAAGTCTTACTTTAATCAAAATGTATACGGCATTATTGTTTGGACCCGGCAGAACAGGCTGATGACCCGGTGGTGGACTGACTTTGCTTCTGTACCGTGAGCGCCCCCTGCTGTCCTGGCGGGGGATGTGTTGGGCTGCGTAATGGAGCACTCAAGGGAAATAAACTGGCTCTTAAAAATACTTTTATTGAGCAGATTTTTACAAATCAATAGTGACATTGCTTGCCTCAAAATGAGACCAAAAGCTGCTTGTTTTGTTCAGAAGCAAACCCTCTATTGACGGAGAAGAAATGCAAAAATATCTTGGCAGACCAATCTCGCGGGGTTGCAAAGAGTTGCGTATTTAAAATGTATTTCACTTTTATTTAATTACCTCGATATAATACTGACATATTGCTCTCAGAGAGGATTCCTAACATGGGGCATACTATTATATACATATTTAGATACACACACAGGGCTGTGTTCCAAATCACACACTTTTTTCTATTACTTTCAGTAACTGCAGCTGCCCTTACAAAATACTGTTGCATGCCGTATGCATTCAATTGGGACCGACCCTTTACCATAATAGTGCACCCTGAATTTTGACCCTCTTGCGTATATATGCTGCGCAGAGTATTGAGGGTAAAATTACCAGAGAAGCATGCTGGCTTGCATCCTGCAAAATGGGACCCGATGCAGTCGAACATCTGGATGTTTGGCATTCAACATACTATGTATAAAGAATATTATTTGTTTCAGCAAATAAAAACTATTGGAACATAAGGTCCACTTTTTGGGCTTTCGATCCAGTCTTGTGATCTTCAGCAGCAAATGGAGCTTTTGCAGTTGTCCCAGAGATTGCTCAGTTATCATGCAAAATAAAATTTGGGAAATTTCAGTCAAGTAATAAGCGTCCTTATATCGGGATAGAGACACATGACAACTGAGCAAAATCCATCAGCAGATAAAGGCCACAACTATAAGGCCATAACTTATAGCAGGTTTACGGCAATCTGATATTTAAAACACAAATATAGTTTGTGTTGCATAGAACGGCAGTATTATCAAAACACCATCTTCTCAAAATGGAGTTAAAAAAAACGGAGTTAAAAAAAAAACAAGCAAGCATTTTCTGCTACATTCATTCTTCTCCCCCAATATCTTAAAAAGAAAATAGATGTGTTACATTGGTGGGCATGATACACATCAATCACTGAGGACCTCCCTCTACGTCTTAGTTGCGCCTTTACTCATGCTGGACGTCTCCACCACCTATTATTGAAAGGGGGCCTACAGTTACTGATGTTAACAAGGACTGTGCACAACAGTGTGCACGGCAGTCAACGCAAAGAAAAAAACAGCTACTGCTTTCCATCATGTGTTCTTCAGTCAAAGAACTGCCTCTATTGAGTCCTTTAAGTGGCATTCTATGTGTCTCAGGTCTCCATCTCTGTCTGAATATGGGTATCCACTCTGTGGAGAGAGACACAATATTATACCCTGCACACAAATACACATGGCTCATATTTCACATTTTTATAGACTAAATTATTCAGCATGAACATACAATTATTACCTGCTCAACATATATATCATCTGTCCAGGATCATCTGCAAATACCCTATAATGTAAAAAAAAAGAAAAAGTTATATTAAAACACGCAATACTGATTCTATAATGGACATTGTCCATTACACCGTAAGTGTTTTACCATCCATCAGTTTAGGAAGGGCTTGAGGTTTAAATTTGGATTATATGCAGAAATTGGAGATGTCATTCTAACTTTTATTTTCTCCCTCTACTGCCAAGTAAGTTGACAAATCAGTGTTTGCGAAGAAAACAAAGCCATAGATCTGGGGCCCGTACCATCTCTTTTTGTTACATGGCTTACTTGATACTAATTCAAAGGGTATTAATAGGTGTAAGACATTATATATAAGATAAGATAATCCTTTATTAGTCCCGAAGTGGGGGAATTGCAGGCTATATATATATATATATATATATATATATATATATATATACACACACACACACACACACACACACACACACACACACACACACACACACACTCTATGTATTTAGTATAGAGTGATAATTAGTTTTTCTGTTTTGTCAAATGTTGAATAAACTATTAAGAATATATAATGCACATTAAAAAAACATCTCTTACCCATCTCCCCAGTGGTAAAATGCCCGGTCCTGGTAGAACATTGACAGAAACATCCAAACACTTATTGTCTCGACCCAGAAGATAACAAACAGGAACCATAGTGATGACAGCACGACTTCACACAACATCCTGGAGCTCTGTGAGGAAACCACACACACAGTAAGAATATGTGATGCCTTCTGATTTTTGTAAAAGTAAGTATTTAATATATTATTCATTTGTAGAGCATATTTCATTCATCATTATTGGTATAGCAATAGGTTAAGGCTTATCCATCCCAAATATGTTTAGTACATCATATCTACAGTTTGTCACAAAGTATTACTATAACTAGGTAAACTAGAATTACACAAAACAGACTGTAAATCAACATTTTGTGGTGAGCAAAAACAATGACGTATATCATACGTTTGTGACGTACACGCTGTAAAATAACGATTACCAAGATAAAACCCTTATAAAGAGAGATGTTGCCACATTGTGCTGTTTGTCAACACGTTTCAGCTCATCTACGTTACACATATAACGTGTGCATCCTACAACACATGCGTTCACGGTGGCGGCAGAAGTCAACGTTACTACACTTTGTGAAACGTTACTGTCACGCATACGGAGTTGTCGGGTCAATATCCTCGATGCAGAGACGATTATAATGCGTCTTCAGTGTGAGTCACGTCTACCTTTAGCTTGACAGCTAAAGTCCTGATACAACTAGCTAGCTTAACTGTTTCAAAGCTCCATGTTTGTGTGACTCCAGCTAGTTCAGCTAATGATACATTACATTTTAACTTTACCAGCTGAAACATAAACTAATGACTAACGTTACATGTAACTTAAACGTGTTGAATACTTTGCCAATGCAAGGATTTAAATGTGACATTGAACACGACAAAGTTCACGAGGAACAAACTGCCGCGTACAGCTAACGTGACGTTACATTTGTCACATAGTAATCATTGTTAACCGGGCAAAAGATCGGTTAATGACTCGACTATTTACTCACTCAAGTAAACGACTGTTGTACCGTCATTCCTTTTACAGGGGAGCAAAACATTCACATTTGTTTACAATAATCGTCACGTATCACGTTGCATGTATTTCCGCTTCTGGAACGAGGCTATTAAATTAAGGCATGGGAGTTTTTTTTTGACTTGGCACATGCGCAGTTCAACCGTAACGTTGACGGTGCTGAGTCGACCTGACGGAGAACCATAAATTAGGCTTAGAAACGGCGCTAGAAAAAAGGGATCGGCTGCAGTCGGATAGTATAGTCCTTTTTTGTTTAGGAACCTTCCTAACTGAGTGAAATGACCCGGAAGTACCTAAGTGGCCACCATGATAAGTGCCGGTCGAATTCTCTAAACGCAAAGGAAAGGAGCGCCATGCTTCCTAATTTAGCTCCTTTAGCATAGGAACCACTGGACCTGCATTTACGAAAGGAAAGGAGATAATGCCGACCCACAATTCCTTGCGGCGGCAACATTTAAAGTGATGTATCATTCGGTCGTTCACGAGAACAAACGATCATGACCGACAAACGCAGATCATTAGCATAACTTGGAAATACTTTCCATAATCTGTTAAACCTGCTGGCAAACTATGAACGTTACGTTGCTGAAAACTGCTGTAAAGTGGTCAAACTGACGTATTTGATATTCTCTCTCTGGCGTTGTACTGCAGCTTCAGCCCTCATTCTTTTATTTTATTTGACTTCAGTTACAGAAGCTTTAATGAAAGTGTTTAACTGGACGAGCTCTTGAGTCTGAGTTTCTTCTGATTATCATTTTTTAATTAACTATTTTGTCACATTACAATAAAACACTATCAAGTCAACACGAGTTGTGTGGTGTTTCATAAACTGTTGTCTGCATATTTTTAGGATCAGATTATAATCTGCATATAAACCATAACAACATGAAGGGGTATGATACATCGTCAGTGTGAGAACGTATTTAATTCAGCATGTTTGAAACTGAACAAAGAGACAGTTTAGTAGTTTTGTACTGTGAAAAATGCCACTTTTATATTCCTTCTTTCATTTTTATTCCAACCTCGTAAATATAGTTATACTATGAACCGGGTTGTTTGTGTCGTCTGCATGACGCAACACTGTAAGAACACACGGACGAAGTATTTCAGTATTTCAAGTATATCACCGCTGCAGAATGACGTCACTAACATGCGCCTGCCGTCGCATCATAACACGTAGTTTGTGAAAGTAGAGTCGGATTTGCTAAACGCCGCGGTTGTCTTTTCCTAACTCTTCATGAATTCTCCTTTTCATCTTTCCTTGACCCCGTGTCGTTTTTACAGAGGTCAAGGAAAAGTGCTTAGGGTTAGACGTTAGGAGGTAATTGTTTGACTATTCACTGCAGCCTTGGGGTAAGCTCGTGAGAAGTGCAGACCAGACCGAACTGCGCATGTGTTGAACGCTCCTTGCGCTGGGACCAGGGATATCATTGGTTGAGTGATTAATAAACTGTGGTCCTCCTGTATGGCACAGTACTGTCGTGCAATGACATACTACAGCAACCCAAAGTTACACACTTGAGGTACAACTAAATAAAACAAAAACACAAGGCCAGTTATACTAAAATTACTTTATTACAGCTGATTTCTGTTCAATATCCCTCTGCCAACACAATGCTAAATATAATACAAACAAATAGTAAATTTGATCCTATTTTTATTCTGTTTTCTGAATCTTTTTACACAATTTAAATCCACTTTTAGTACTTTACCATCTCTTATGTAGTATCTTTATAATCTCTGACATTCAATAACAAGTTCCACCGTCTATACATTTTAATACAGGTTATGAGTTGTAGTGGTAATGTGCCAAAGAAGAATACCGACATCTTCAAAGAAATGCAATCTCTTTTCATAATTTGCCTGTCATCCACTTGATCTTTTCAAGCCTTTTAACTTTGGCCACGAGACCAGAACCAAGGTGTTTTTACGTTTCATACATTTCGTGCCATCCGCCCACTGAAACATGGCGATGACAATGCAGTGGCATCTGGGCTTGGCAACTCAGGTATGGCACAGTGTTTGACCATAGAAAGGATCACCATCTTTGTTGCCGATTCTCATTCTGCTTCCAATAAGCTTTCAGTCAGTAGGACAAAATTTGACATCAAAGTTAAAGTAAAACAAAAACAAAAAAATAGTCAGAAAATCCAGGTTTGTGGAGACAATGACAATGATTGACAACAATATCCAGACTCCCTCACACACAACATTGACATAAAAGTGAACAACAGTTGTGCATACAAACTTAAGGTTGGCATGTATGTGAGGTTTGATTGGCCTAACATTCAAACTCTTGGTCTTGGCTTTTGACTTAAGGTAAAATTCAGATCACGAAAAATACATTCTCCTTTTCTTTACCAAGTATCAATAAATCAGAAAAGAAATGATGAATATACCCTGCTGTGTTACAGTAGCTGGAACTAATCACTCGGCATTCAAAAAAATAAAAATTGTGTTTTGGGACCAAACCATAAGCAGCTTGATATAATGCACACTTTCAAGGAGAGAATATATACACGTATTTAAAAAAAAAAAAGACCCCAGCATTTGTGTGTCCTCAAATGTGATAGGAATCCATCGCAGTGTGACATTCAGAAAGAGCCAGCATTTGAACACGTGGCTCTGAATCAGAGTAGAATGGGGACAAATTATCAAACGTGTGCGACGGGGGGAGAAGGAACTCTTCAGTGATAACGTTCAGAGATGGCCGCTTGACTGAAGAAGTGGCATTTCAAAAGGAGATGACAGCAAATACATGCGTACGAGGCATTCTGTCTGCGGACACGCAACTAAGAACATCGTCCAACGTCAACCGGACGACCCAAAACCACTTGGAGAGCGAAAAGTCTGCTAATATCAGTGTGGTCCGTCAGTTAAATAAAGCTAGTTTTAAAAATTGTTTTCTTAAAATATGAGTTTAGTCTTTAAATGTTTTCTTTAATAAAATATACACATATGAACATTTAACTCCAGCTTTGTGATTCAAGGGAGCATATATCCTTATCATCTCTGGATCATTATCTTTAATTGCCCTTTCAAAAAAAGGTTTTAAACTCTGTCTGGGGAGCCTGACTTGTACAGAGAGGTTGTTAAAAGAGTCCGACTTCTCTCATGAGATTTCCACCACAAACCAGAGAGAAGGGAGTGAGCAGAGACATATTATTAGAGGAACTGCGAGAGCTATCAAAAGGAATACCTAAATGCTTTTTGCCACATTTATTTAGTATTTGGCCGTTTTCACAGAGAGTGCATCGACTCAATTTTACATTTACATGAATGCGATACAATGTCGTCATGCGAGCGTGTGCTTGTTTCAGTCCCCTTTGTTCTTGGGTTCTGATGAGATGGTGTAACAAGTATAACTTTATAAGCACCTTTTACATTTTTAACAGTGTTGTAGTTTTCTGAGTAGCGCCAAGCCTGCTGTCATGGTCATGACAATTGTCTTCAGCTTTCTGCCTGCACTTAATGGACTCTTCAGTTAACTCGGTTCAGTTTGTTTTATGAAACTGGAGCCAAAACATATCTAAAAAGCCTGCAGCATCCTCACATCCTCTATTTAATCAAAACTCAGCATAAACACACAGAGGAGATAACCAACAACAGCTACAGTTTCAAAACACAGTTAAAGCTGCAGAAGTGTGGGGTGGGGTGGGGTCGGGGTGGGGCATGGGGGTGGGGGGCATGCTTTCATTCACACTGTATATTGCCAAACACTAGGTATTGTCTGTACTTGGGAAAATTGCTCCTACAAATCACAGCACGGGTGAGCTCCACTTCTCAACTTGACAACATGCGTACCGACGACACACTCATCCACCGGGTGATTCGCAAGAAGAAGTACAATTTTACACATATTCTGCTGTTTAAAGTGCTTTAAAAAAAAAGGCAGCAGTTTAAAAAGGCACTAATAAAAAAAACAGATCAATACCAGGATTGTTATTGAAGGCAAAGTAGTCTCCTTTTTTTTTTATCACCCCACAATTACTCCTGCGATTGTGTACAATGACATTCTCTGTAACACCGGGGTTTCCAAGTTCACCCCTAGAGTACCACCACTCTAAAAGACCCAAAAAATATAGTTACTGATATACACCGATATAAGTATTTTTCTATTTCTCACCATTTATAAGACTTTAACCAACTTTACTGCATACACAGTAAGTATAATAATCTGAGAAAAATAAACCTGTTACAAACTGATGCTGAAATTTAAAATAAACATCTGAGATGGATTTTTATAATCAAGCATTAAAAAGGCACTGAAGTAGTGTTGCAACATAAGCCTGAAGCGGTTACGGTTTGTTTATTCGGCTCTGAATTTGTTAAGTCTCATTTTGGCTGCTGACCAGGAAATCGGGTGGAAAAAAAAAGTGCTGAATGAAAAGGAGGCATCTAATTATCACAATGACCATTACAGCAGGCTGGTATCACAACAACAAAGCATCTTTAGTTAGGTTTGCCGCTTTTTTTAAACCACCGTCAGAAAATGGACCAGCGTTTAACAGAGTAAGAATTGGGAGAGTGGAGCGTCCTAAATAAAATGAGTTATCTGATTGTTTGATACCACATTTCTAAGGACATCGTTAACACATGTCAAAAGCTTTTCAACAGTGTTTCATGTGCAAAATGAGAGCAATGGCTGTGAATAGCACAGAACATACATTTAATAAGATTCAGAGGGAGAGAGCTGTAAATAAAAACAAATGGGAGCATTACGTGTTGACACTCAAATTTGTTATGTAACATAAATTTAAGGATCTGCGTGTGTGCCGATAAACTGCCGTGAGGACGGGCTGCGTCTCTACCAGCCCTTTTGACCTGAGCAACATTTATTTCATCGCACATCCACATCTGTACACGGGAGAAACGCAGAGAGACACAGAGCAGCGGAGCTCTGCCAATATTCTGTCCTGCTTTGTTTGTTGGATTGTACACCTCCGCGCCCAAATTCGGACTCCAAGGCTGACGGGGATCTATGTGTAGGAGAGGTGTGACCCGTTAGATATTTGAGAGTTGACACTGTTACTCCTGCTCATGTTCTGCTCACTGCGCCCTCCTGAGGGTGTCCTCCCCATTGCCTGGGGGCTGTTCTGTACGCCTCCACTGCTGCGGGAGACCAGGCCTGCTGCTGATGATGATGATGATGATGATGAGTGGCCCCACGGTGATGGAACCCCTCCTCCCTGCATGCCCTGCCCCCAGCCTTGCTGCATGGGTGCCCCTCCCGGACTGGAGTGATAGTGGTGATGGCTGCCATGGTGGCTCGACCCTAAGCCCGAGCCGCCACTGCCCCACTGTGACCCGGGAGAGCTTCCAGACGGTTGCTGTTCCTGATGCTGACTCCAACTAGCTGGAGCCCCAGGGAAGCTATTGCTGAGAGCATCTGGGGAGATGTTTGCTAGCACCATGTTGCTGAAGCCCAGGCGCATGCTCTCGGAGTCGAAAGCCTCAACTTCTCTGGCTTGACGTTCCAGCAGGCTCCGGATTCGCTCCGAGCGTTCATTCTCCAATGACATCATCTCCTCCTCAATCTACAGAAAAATGAAAAAAAGACAATGTTCATATACAATATATTTGCTTCACAGTTAGCAGTGTGACTAAACACCACTGTGTTCTACAAGCATCAACAGAGAATATTTGTAGCGTTCACACCTACTGGAAATCTGTTAAAGAAACACAAAAGGTGTAAATAATAAAATGAAGGATGGCTGAATCCCACTTAGCTACTCCACATTCAGAACAGAACCATCATTCATTTTATGTAGTTATACTTGTGCTTCTACAATAAGTTAAAAATGTTTGATAAAATGCAAATCTTCCCAATAGTTAGACTAATGTAAATCTCTACATGAGAAAAATAGAGGTGGACCTTCTGTTCCAGCAGGGCCCTCCGGAGTGACACCCTCTGCTCCAGGTCCTTTCTCTCGCGCTCATGTTGGGCATCTGTCTGCATCTTGATCTTGCTCTGGTAGGCATTGAGAAGCTCCAGCTCCTGCTGTAGCTGCATTCGCAGGCCTTGGTACTGAGCCTCCTGAGTCTCATCCAGACGAAGCTGGTGACAGAGAACAGATCAGGAACCAATGAAGACACACACACAGTCTTATTTTACAGTTTAAGGATTCTAAATTTCAGGCATTCCCAGACTCACCGCTTGAGTGGAAAGCATCTCATTGATGGAGTGGTCATACTGCTCTGCCAAGATGGCAAGTTTGCGGTGCTGCTCATGCTTCAGACGTTTAAGGACAGCCTTGTGCTCCGACTTTGGTGTGGTCTCCAACAGATGGTTCCTCAGTGCTTTGTACTGCCTGGTCTGGATCTTACACGTGTCCTGGAACTGCTTCTTAATCTGTAGCTCTTTGGACTATGTCACAGACGATATGAAAAAAAAAAAAAAAAAGGTATACATTTCCTCATTTAACAGCACACGTTAAGACAACGCAGGAACTGAACATTATCAGCTACATAAAGGAATGTGGGTCAGCTGCTATTCTCAATGTCATGAACATTAGTTAACCAAAGAGCAGGGTAAAACCTTCGCACTCATACTTCGAGGCAGTGGATCAATGTTTCACATCTCGGCTTATTCAAGATGAAAATTAGGTTAGCCCGACAAATAGTGAATTGAATGTTTAACAGATCCACAAGTATCCAGAGCCGTGTTTCATTATCATTAGAGTATCTACTGAATATTCAATTGCCATGCATGCTCACAAGCTGCGTTCTCACCTTGAGGCTCTTGGGCTGCTGGCGAACCTCCATGACGTGTTTGCGTCGAAGTTCCCGTTCTCTCCTCTTGTTGTACTCTTCCTGATTGGTGAGTTCCGTCTGGTGCTGCAGGCGGATGAGCTCAGCCCTCGTCTTTTGGATGTTGTTGAGCTGGCGGAACTCCAGTTCTTGCATGGACTCATGGTGCCGGAGAAGCATGGCGTGTTCCAAGTCTTTCTGGGTCTGACGCTTGTTTAGCTCCTAATTATGTGCACACGCATGGAGAGACAAACAGCAAAGTGATGATGCACCCAAAGACCCTTTTTAGTGTGTTAATCCATTAATTTATATTTGCAACATTTCAGACCCAGAAATACAATGAAGGCGTGCTGACCTCACGCACTAAGTCCCGTTCAATATTGTGGCGAGCAATCAAGATCCTCCGTTTGAACCTGCGGCACTCCAGGTCCAGATACTGCCTCTGTCTGCGCGCCAAGTTGGCCTCTTCCTCAGCTTGGAAGTGTTGGAAGTTCTCCTTCTGCTTGGACAACCACTCCTGCTTTTCTTTCTTGGGTGTTGACTGGTTTTCATTTAACTCCTAAACAGAAGAAAAAAAAAAATACAGGTCACTGGTGGAACAGCCTTCATAGTGATTGACGTCCATTTGCCGATTGTAAGTAAACTGGGAGTTTAGGATACTATTGTAAAGGGCAAGAAGGCCTGGAATCCCAAACCTCTTTAAGTTGTTCCTTGCGAAGTTTGTACTCCCGTTTCTGGGATTCGAGGAAGCTGTTGAGCTCTTTCTTCTGCTGACTCTGAATGTGTTGTTGGAACTTCTTCTCATCATTGTTAAACGTTTTTGCCTAATGAAAAACACACACCATAATCAGTTGGCTCTATGTAAAAAACAAACAAACTGTTTTGTAAATCTTAAGTGAACACAGATGAGCTTCAAACCTACATCTTTCTCCATGGACGCCTGGTGCTTCTTGATCAGTTTCTCCATCTCCTGGGCAAAGCTATTCCTCTGGTTCTCCAACTCCTTGTCCAGGCGAAGTCTGTGCTCATCCATCTCAGCTTTCAGCTTGTTTTCCAAAGCCATCAGCTGTTTCTGGTGCTGCCGCCTCATGCGCTTGTAGCCCAATATCTGCTCCCTTAACTCTGAATCCTGCTCGTGCTCCTTAATCTGGCGAGTGAGCTGGAAAACACAAGACACGGATTCCCTTTATATTGTTGTAGATGTATATGCAATGTGTATTTGTATCATGCAAAAGTGAGGTATATAAGAGAATACGGGTAACATGGACAACTAATGTTTTTGAAGTGCATATCCAAATGCATTAGGTTTTCAAGCTGGATCATGCCAGTGCAATGATCCCGAGGGCAATATATCTTATACTTGATTTAATATCATTGCACTGTTGTTGTCGTTGATTGTTGTTTGTCTCGTCTAACGTCTCGTGTCTAATGTATGCACCTTCCGCCTAGAAAAATACCTCGTTTGTGTAAACATTCCTGGCAAATAAACGGTTTCTGATTCTGATGTCAAAAGATTGTCTGCCTTTGAAGAAGACATTGATGTGGAAAATGTCCAGCAGCTTTGCAAGCAGTTATAATAGCCATCTTCTTATTTCATCTGCAAATTCAGTAAATGAGTTATTACCACTGAGGCTGTGCGTATAGTAGCAAAGTGTTCGCGGTTCCGTTTTGGCCGAGGAGTGTTTGCAGGTGGGGACTGAGGCTCAGTTGGCCGGGTGTTAGGCTCCGACTCTTCATTTGTCTCCTCCTCCTGAAAAGCAAGCAAAAAGTACACACAGAGCACGTAAGCAGCAGAACAAAATACTGCAAAGTAATTATGTCTCACCTTATATTTAAAATGAATGAATATAAATAGTTTAATAATAATGCATGACTATTATCAATTTGAAGCAGTGAACACAAGCGGAACTTCCTACCGGTTTAAGGCGTATCACCGAGCTGTTGGACATGACCGTGTGGTCTCCATCCATCTCCACCTCACTCTTGTCATCGCCTGCATCTGTGAGGCTGTTGACAGAGCTGCTCTGTGAACTGGCACTGATTGACATACTGGGTATGGATTGGTTGCTCCCCACGCTGTTCACTGTACCCGTTCTACCCACGCTCTGTTCTGGATCCTAAAAAAACAAAAACATATGCAGCAGATAGTAACAAGGTTAAAACAACGCTCTCTTAACATTTACAGGATGACGTCATACTACAAAATACAACCTCTCGTCTGACTGGGATAGAAAGAGAGAAATGCTGGATAACAGAAGTTAAAACAGTCACATGACATACATCATCGTCATCTTGTGCCTCTGTTGTGGGGCCATTGTGGGCTTCCTGAAACAAGAGCTTCTTCATTTTCCGATACTGCAGATTGTCGAGCTCTCGCACTGCGTCCTTAGTTCGACTTATCAGGTCTATTAGAACGGATTCTGGCCGCTCGCGCTGGACAAATGCATGCTGGAGGAAGAACACAGAAAAGACGTCTTGCATTAAAATCCAGACATTTAATACGGTTATGGGGATTAAACATGGAACATAATCTGCCATAGCAGATGGAGATTATTACCTTTAAGAGCTCCTCAGAGTTCGGCCTGTCCTGGGGAAATTTCTGAAGGCAAGAATCTACAAAATTTCTGAAATAGTCGGACCTAAAGTTGAAATATAGAAAACAAGTTATTTTATGGCCTCAGATTATTTAGGAAACAACAGACCAGCTAATATGAATTTAATTCTAAACTCACCATTCACTGGACTGCAGCGTGGGACTCTCATTTTGTGCTATATGGTATAAGGCACTCATTGCATTCATGTTGAACAGTGGAGGCTTCCTCTCAGCTACAGGCCAAGTAGCAGGTTACACCAATGATTCAGATGTTGCAAAGGAAAATTTAATTATGGGGAAGAAAGAGCAACATTATTCAGTTATTGACCGACTAAGTGAGCAAAATTAATGCTGGCAATAAGATTTTTGTAAAACTGAGAAAAGGAGATTGATGTGGATGCAAGCAATGTAACAAATGTAATCTAAGTCTGAGATGTGAATTAGACCATTACAACAGTGGCCTTACCTAATTCAACGCAGGTTATTCCCAAGGACCAAATGTCCACCTTTCCATCATATTGGCCTTCATCCATAGCTAAAATGACTTCTGGGGCCATCCTGAGAAAAACAAACACATTTAGCACAATACAAATGTGTAAACAACCATTTTAAATGGAACATTTGTGAAACTTTTAATAAAATGTTTTGTAGCATACCAATATGGAGTCCCAACAAAGGAGTTGGCAGGACAGGCAATGGAGGCAGAACCAAAATCTGCTAGTTTTACCTGCCCTGGCTCCGTCAGCAAGACATTACCTGCCTTGATATCTCTGTCAAAACACATGAGCGGACATGATTACAGCTCCACACGAAAGACAAGATGCCTGAGGGCATAAGCAGTGTCCAGCATGCTCCCAAACACTTGAATCACTCACCGGTGAATCATGTTGTGGGAGTGAAGATAAGCCAAACCTTGAAGAGCACCATGGGTAATTGCAGCTATTTCAACTTCTTGCAGAGGTTTCTTGTGAACTGAAAGGGATAAATTCACCAACAGCGATGTCAATCAGGAAAAGGTAAGACTACTGTCTGCGTTTGTGGTCATGCGGCCTCATTGCGATCATCAGGAGTATAAAAGGTTTTCAACTCACCTTCCAACAAATCTGAAGCAGAGCCGAGACAATACTCCATTACCAGCTGCAACGAAATAAAAAGAGCATTTTGTGTGAATGTGATACTTTATTAATCACTGGGTCATACACATGATTCATCATTAGACTCTCATGCTGGGTCTTACCCAGGCGGTGTGCTCTCGCAGGTAACATCCTTTGTACTCTATGCTGTTTGGGTGCTGAATTCTCTGCAGGAATTTCACCTCCTTGATTATGTCTTGCCATTTCTGTGACAAAAAAAAAAGAGAGTAAATATGATGAACAATTGCGTGTTAACATGATATAGATCAGTGAAAACTATTTTACCTCAGTGGACTGCTTTCCACTGTAAGACATCTTCTTGATGGCCACCACCTCATTTGTCCGCACATCCCGTGCCTGAAAAGCACATTACATTTTGCATGACTGATATTGTCACTTCACAACATAGCCAATGATTCAAGTCTTAGTTTAATGATCTTTACAAAAGATATTGAGCCTAAATAAAAATTGATTCTTACTGTGAAGTTTGCTTAATAATTTGCTGGAGGTCAAGGCTGACACACAAAGACAGTCTCGCTAAAACAGTGCAAGATTTTTTTTGAATAATTCTGAAATATTTAAAAGGATCTAAAGGTCTTTGTGGTCGATAGAACAATGCTTTCCAATTGCTGAATACTGAAACAAAACAATTTATCAGTGTCATTCTAATGACCTTCAAGGCTGCAAAGCCCCAATCTTCAAGCATGCTCTGTATACACTTGACAGGCTGAAAAGAAACAGTCATGCTGGACTTCTTTGTAGGCAGTTTATGTGCAGTCACACAGGACTCTCCTAATTTTCAGGTAACTTATCACGACAGCATTCATTGTATCATCCATAACAATGATCTTTAGGTCAAACAATTGAATGACGCCATTCTTGTTACACAGTGCACTACCAGAAATGTGCATTGAATATATTTGATTAACTGAGCCAGGCTTAACTTTTCTACTCGGACAACCCTTTATCTCTGGGCCAGACCTCTATGTGTCCCAATGTGTCACTGAAATGAATGCTGAGGCTGCGTTTTTGGACGCAGTTCTGATGTCAGACTGAACGTGGCTTTCGGCTTGGACCATAACCGTGTATTGTGAAATACTCACAAAATATACAGCGCCAAAGCTGCCATGCCCGATCTCTCGCAGATCCGAGTACAGCTTTTCTGGGTCCTCCTTGAAGAAGAGCTCAGCAGTTTCGGGATCCTTCAGGCTCCCGGCCCGACTGCTGTTGGGCATAATGGGGAGTTGGGGGGCAGAGCCGCTGTCGCCAGGAACTATCTGGGTCTGCGACAGCGCCTTGAAAGCCCCCACCGATGGCTCATCTGCAGGACAGTGGTCTCATATGTGTTCAGAGCTAAAAGTACAAGGAAAAACAAGAACACATTGAGAAAAAGACACTCCCCAGTATAAATGATAGGGTTTTATCATACATTTTAAATTGACAGCAGGAATGTACACAATTCTCCAAGAGGGGCTATGTTTATCTGGATGAAATGCACATTGTTTTCTTTAATAATAGGTTCTTTGACATTGTTTTTGTTATGCTACAACATTAACGCAATAAGTTACAGTTGGAGGTAGAGTGAAACAACAAGTAAAACACCACACAGCTCTCTGGCTGTCCATGTATGCCCATTAACCTGAGCAAAAGAGGGCTACGCAAAACATGAGCTGAACCATGATGTCAGGTGCAAATGTGGAGAACGGCCAGTCGGAAATCCTGAGGGAGCAAGAGATAGGTCTTCCGTTTCCATAGTAACAGCAACCACAGTACGGAAAGCAGTGGGCTGTGTCCTTGCAAAAAAAAAAAACTTCTCACACCTTCAGTGGCATGAAGACGGACAGATGTGAGGAGGATTCAAAGAACCGTCTCGCACATGACAATTTCCAGCTCGAACAAAGAGACCAAGGTGACAACGCGCTGTTTCGCGAGATAGATGCCTGAGCTGAAACAAAGCATTCCAGTGATGGGACTACTTGTTAAACCTGTAGGTACTCGGTAAACACACGTTCTCAAACATGCCAAACATTTTCCATGTAACCTCCTTACTAGTGATTAAGGAGCAGTTCACGGAAATCCCAAAACACCCAGTCTCAATTATCTATAGTGGTTTCTAGCCACATGTTGTGGTGATCACTGTGTTGAAAAGCCTTTCCAAAACAAAAGACGTCCTTGGTATACAGGATTACCCATCTTTGTTTCTGAATGTAAAAAAAAAAAAAAAACTGAAAATATTTACAGTGGGTTGTGTGGATTAACCCGATTTGTTTGTTTTTATTTTAGATAAAGTCAGGACACCCTTTAAAATTACAGATATTGACACAATGTAGCATTATGTACACAACTCCACTGTCAGGTAAATAGTCTACAGCTGCATTACAGCTCCACTGCTGTAATACAGATGTAGACTGTAAAAGATAACTGAGGAAAGTTTACTGAGTCCATGCGGCTCAGATGATCAGCTGCAAACAGATGCCGAGCTAACTCTAGAGTCACAAGACTTCTTTCCCAGCCTGGGAGAAGCAGCCCCCAGTTCAAGTGGACATCTTTTGTCTCTCAATAACACTGAACAACTCACTATTCCACACAGATGCAGCCACTGCCCTGAAATAACGCCTCATCACGATGCAGGACGGTGCCTCTTTATTGCCATTGTTCTTAACTACAGTGTTGCTCATGAATGAGCGTTGTTGTCATATCTCACGATGGCATTTTCGACTGTGGACACGTGAGCACAAAAGTGAGTGATGATAACAGATACCTTCATAAAAACACCCTGGCGTTCCAACAAGCACACACACACACACACACACACACACACACACACACACACACACACACACACAAGAATGCAGCAGGACAGGACAACAAAGCTAGAGGGGTGGAATTCCCAATGTATGCCCTCACTGCGCTGCATTTCCTGTTCGCACAGCTATAGGGAGGTAGGAAGGGGCCCTGCTGAGCATTTTGACTGGTGATTATCTGTCTATCTTGACTCAACAGCAATGGCTTGCTCACAGACATGAATTTCAAACACAGGGGAGAACGTTTTTGAAGCCTTCACGCCATGCGGTTAATCCATTTTAAAATGAATGCAGTTGCCATCACTTTTTTTAAATCAGAACGCAGGTTTAACTCATATCAGTAATGTTGGTCAGTTAAATCACTTCCTTTTGGCCCTTCAAACCATAGCTCACACCAACAACAAAAAAACATACACCACACAGTGTCAGCAACCAGTGGGTCCTTTATCTTTACCACCCATGTCAAAGAACAAAACAAGGCGTATGTGTATGTCTTATGGACGTTAGAGTAAATAATTGATCAGTTTGTCTGTGGGGACAAGCAGACACTTGTACAGTAGTGTTACTGATCTGAAAAACATGTGATAACCCACAATCAGATGACCACGCTTTACCCAAAACGATCATACTTGAGGCAAACGAGCCGCCTTACCTGCTGCGTGATATCCAGAGCTACCTGTGTGGCTGGCTGATACCTCACTGGAGTTTCAACACAAGTGGAATTAGCGAGAGCACTTAGTAGGATTGCCTGAAAGTTGTCACTTTCCCATCGCCGTTTCACTTGTCACACATCAGTAAATCAAACAAACCCAACCCCAATCTCAAGCGTGCAGATACACATTCAGGAGGTTTCGGGAGCTCCCAAACCAGCCAGCGTTAACTGTAACGTAACGTTAGCTGCACACCAAACTTAACGTTAGCTAATCTAAGTTACGTGTCATATGATCAAACGACCCGAGCGTAGTTCCGCGTCGTATTCACAGCGCGAACAGTTGAGTAACTACTCGAATGACGTGAAATTACGCCAACTTTTAAGAGTCATTCGCCAGAAATAGCTAAATTAGCAAGCCTCCCTATGTGATGTTTGCTAACTTAGCTTAGCCAGTGAGCGCTAGCTGAAACTCACCCTCCTCTCCTGACAGGCCAGCTTTCAGCACCGGAGAGAATGTCGCGTTATTCAAAACAGTTTGGGATCATAAAAGTGTCCTTCCCGCTTTATTCCCGACACGGAGACTTCCTACGTTAAATCCGCGTGGTTCTTAACGCTGTCAGTCGATTATAAAGGGCAGATTTGTAAATTACTGTCGGCTAAAATCCCCACCCTCCTCGAAGTAACTGGGGTGCCAGAGTAGTCGAGTCCCACTCCCAGTCCAAAGATGGCTGCCGAGCGCTCGGCCGCCGCCTCCCTTCGTGGAAATGCGTTGGGAGAATGTGAGGGAAGTTCAAACAACCTCCAAAACACCCAGAAACAATCCGTGGTGGTATCCTCGATGTCGTTGGGGGGAAACTGGGAATTTAAGCTAGCACACTGGCATGTTAACGACTCACTTGGCTGCCTAATTAAACTGTTACTCTGCCCGACGGTCCGTCTTCCTTCGACATACTGAGAACTGCAGTTCCGCCCTGTTGTAGCTGCAGTAAACTCTCTCTGACCCAAAAAACTGCCAGAGGCGGAGACATAAGTAAAAAACAATATCATATAAAGTTGAGAACATACTATTACAAAACGTTTTATTAATTTTTGGCTAAGGCTTAAAGGACCACACCATAGGCCATGTACAAATGAATTATCTTGTTATAGAACATGTTAATATTCTGAAAAAAAAACATAATTGATTTAGATTGTTAGGGTTAACTACTTTATCACATATTAAAATGTATTTATAATTAGAGACCTAGCCTGCTGAAGTGAGTATGCTGAAGGTGAGTAAAATTCATGGTGAGTCCAACATATTGTTTTCTCTTCTGGCTTCAAGAGATATGGACGTGGTCAGCAGGCTAGTATTTCATGGTCTGCCATTCACATTCTTTTATATTTTTGTCTATGTTATTTATTATGTTCAAGTGGACATTTTAGGATTTATGGTGGTACCAGAGAAAGGGTCAACATAACATAATAACCAGTTGGTTCATAGGCATATTGTTCAAGAAGATCCAGAAGAAAAAGAATTCCAGGGCTTTACAAAAATCTTGAGGTGGGTGCATGGTACTCAGCATACTTAAGGAATCCTCGGTCAGCAGACCGAGAGTATGCAATGTTTGTCTTCGGGCAGTGCATGATAGTCGACTATTGTTAATTTTTTCACTGCATTTGGTTTGTTTCTGCATGATGTAACAGTGTACAGAAGAAACCCCTCCAGCCTCTCCTTCAAGTTCAACCCCCCTCTAACCACCACTTTGCATGGTAACTCAGCCTGTACAATAACCTGCCTGTTCGAAAGCCAAAACATGGAAAAGTTCTACTCAAGTTGGCTCTTAGGCGGCTTTTGGATCTGCTTTAATGCGAGTGAATGATGTTGCATTACTTTGAGATGTTTCTTCTTCAAGAGGATGCCGATTGAAAGTGATGATAAACAATGATCATCGTGATACTGATGGTGGCAGTTGAAATAAGTGATGTAAAGCAGATGTGCGCAGAGACCCAGTTTTTTTTTCTTTATGTTGTGCTCATTCGAAAATTAGACTTTTTTTCTCCTCTAAACTGGTGAAACTTATCAGAATCAGAATCAGCTTTAATGGCCATGTAAGTTTGCACATACATGGAATTTGACTCCGGTTTCACTTTGCTCTTTGTACCTTTTCACACACAATATATAGTAAACAAGATGAATATGAAAACATATAAAAAAGACATTAAAGACAGTAGTAAAAAAAAAGTGCAGATAGTGCGGATGGAAGAGGCTGGTTAACTGTTCATTAGAGTGACGGCCAGTGGGAAGAAGCTGTTCCTGTGTCTGGTGGTTTTGGAGTACAGAGCTCTGTAGCGCCTTCCAGAGGGGAGGAGTTGGAACAGCTTGTGTCCAGGGTGTGAGGGGACTGTAGTGATCTTTCCAGCCCGCTTCCTGACTCTGGAGCTGTACAAGTCCAGGATGGAGGGGAGGCTGGAACCAATGATTCTCTCTGCAGACCTAACTATCCGCTGTAGTCTGACTCTGGCCGATCCAAACCACACAGTGATGGAAGAGCAGAGGACAGACTGGATGATGGTGAAGTAAAACAGGATCAGCAGCTCCTGAGGCAGGTTGTACTTTCTGAGCTGGCGCAGGAAGTACAGCCTCTGCTGGGCCTTTTTTGCGGATGGTGTTGATGTTGATGGCGGTCCACTTCAGGTCCCGGGAGATTGTGGATCCCAGAAACTTGAAGGTCTCCACCGCAGAAACAGTGCTGTTGTGAATGGTGAGGGGTTCGTGTTGGGGGGCTCCTCCTGAAGTCCACTGTCATCTCCACAGTTTTGGCCTTGTTCAGCTCCAGGTTGTTCTGACCACACCAGAAGACCAGCTGTTCAACCTCCCGTCTGTACGCAGACTCGTCACCGTTCCTGATGAGGCCAATGAGGTAATGATGATGGTCGATGGTTAAACAGGTGGTAGTTGACAGATGTAGCAGACGTCCTTACAACAAAAAGGGGTTTAGAAGTATTATTCTGCATGAAAGCAACCAAAGGGACCCATTAACTTAAAAATGCTGCAATGACAGGAGCCTCTGAATGAAAAGGCGAACAAGCTGCGGGCCCAACTTTGACCAAGGCCATTTTACCATTGTATACTTTAATTGTTTTCTCATGCTTCCATCTCTACATCTCGTTCTTCCTTTTCCTCACTGTTCTACTTCCAGGTCAAAAGTGAATGTGTTTGGTTTCAAAGAGAGCCCAGAGTGAGCGGAAAGAGGACTGAATATCAGAGGATGATGACAGAGAGGAGGGATACATATTGGCAGTGGTTTGAGCTCATACATCTATCGATACAGTACTACTAATACTACTACTACTACTACTACTACTACTACTACTACTACTACTACTAGCACTGTATCTACTAGTACTGTATCATAGTAGTAGTACTACTACTACTACTACTACTACTACTACTACTACTACTAGCACTGTATCTACTAGTACTGTATCATAGTAGTAGTAGTAGTAGTAGTAGTAGTAGTAGTAGGCAGCCTATAGTATTTGTGATCATGTTTATTTACATTTTTATAGATCGTATCGAGAAGATAAACCTTTTGATTTTGAGACTTTTTTTCTTTCTTTTTTTGTGAATGGACGTTTTAACAAACATATTACTTTCTGCTGTAATATATTGTAATTTATATATATACATATATATATATATATATATATATATATATATATATATATATATATATATATATATATATACATATATATATATATAGAATATGTTACGGTCTCGTTTTACTTTGTTCAGATTTTATGCAGTAAATACAGTAATACAATTGTAGTACTAATTCATGCAACTGTATGTAGGAAATGCAGCCCACAAACCTTATGTTCACGTTATCATGACCTCGGCTTTTGTTTTGAAAAGACAGTCTGAGGACACGCCCCCGCCATGACGCCAGTGCCAGTGCGGAAGTGACTTGCCTGACTGTCCCACATGGTGAAAATGGCTGCGAATGAGGAAAAACAACAGGGCCACAGATCCGGCGTATTAAAACAGAAAAATAAAGGCCACAAACATGGCAAGCACCGGACGAAAGGTGAAATCGAGAGAGAAAACAAAGGTAAGCAATGTTCAGTTATACAGTGTAACTTATACGGTTGGCTTGTAGCTGTGGCCACAGCTCTGCAAACACACGTGGTTTCCAGTGGCTTTTGGTTGACGTCAGTACAGTAGAAAATGAGTTAATGTAAATCAATGTCTTGATTTATACACGGTAGTAAGAAATTGCGTATAAACGCCTGATCACATGACATTGGTAGTAACGAGCGTACAACCATCTCCATTTGGACCATGACCTTTTCTAAAAGCGCAGGGGGACCAATCAGTGTCCCCAGATATAGCAGCACAGCAGTTGTCGTACTCTGTTAACCGGAAAGTTTTTTTTTTATTTACATCACAATTTTACATTCATGTATTTATATTGTCGCATAATTTAAATTAATTAAAACTGCAACATTGTACTATGAATACAATGCAACCCAGTAAAAAAACACTACAATTTTAAGTGGTTGTATCATACAACAACATACACAACTTTTTGTTTTGTACGTAGAGGGATTAGAGTAACACACTGAACATATTACATATCTCTTCTCCTGTTACATGTTCAGAGTTACAAGTTAAGAGAGGTGTTCATTGATCTCTGTATCTTCGAGGTGATGCATTGTTAAGTTATTATTGTGTCAATACTTCTAATGATAAAACAAAATATTGCTTCAAAATTATCCTTCAATCATTCTAAAAAGTTAACCTTATCATCAATGTCACAAAGTCAAGACAGTCTTTGGTTCTGTGCAGTCCAATACAACAGCTCTGCAACAAACAGATGTTTTAAAATGTTGTCCATCTAGCAGCAAAGAAATGATAGACATCAGTCATAACTTCAATAGTCGACAGACAGCCATGTGAATATCTTCTTCATACACTGTTCTGATACCCACTACCGATTTAATGGCTCCTTATAGTTACATCTTATGTTTTACCAAAAGGACACATTGAAACCCAACAGTAGTTAAAATCTTGAATTATAAAACTACGAAGCTCTAAATGTTCAACATAATAAGTTGGACTTTAACCAAATGTATGCAAACCACCACCTGTTTTTGCGCATGTTGCTGCGGGGTGGGGCTTGATGCACGATGCCAGGATGGCAATATATTGTACAAGAAAGTCTTTTCAAAGCAGCAAGGCTTTTGATTTGTTTGCTCTGTGAACAGTTGAGACATTTTTTTTGCACTTGGTTTTTCATAGAGTGCAAATACTATGACGTTTGCTCAATATCCAAATCAGCTTTCTCAAAGTGTGAGCCTACATGCATATTTATGACTTGACTTTGGCTCTTCCACAACATAATGATAAATGTGTTGACCTGTCTCTTAGGAAGAGTGTCAGTGACGGCCCTTACCAAGAAGCAGAGGAAGGAGCAAAAGAGGATGGACAGACGGCACAAAGCCAACCAGCTACGCAGGAATAAGAAAGACATGGTAAGTGTTTTTCTTCACATGAAGAATGGTCTTTGAATTCCTGATTGGTGCTGCAGAGTTCCCATATCTCTTGTCCTTTTTAGGTCCTGACAGAGAAGCGACGTCTCGGCACCAGGGACGGTCCTCCGCATTTGGTCGCTGTGGTGTCACTCCATGGTGGAGTGGATGCCAGTGCTGTTACCAAACTGCTACGTCAGGAGGGTGCTGGGGGTGTCGTACATCAGGAGCGGTGCGTCAGTGGCGTCAGTGACAGTTTTGGGCTGCTTTTTCCTCGTGTTAAGCAGAGGTTCACCTTTCTAAGCCACAGCACGGGTAAGTGTTGATTGATGCTGAACAGTTGCTTTGAAAATTAGAATCAATTGATGAATATGAATATTGTTTTGGACCATTTATTTATTAATGTTTTCATTAGTCTTTCAAAGAATATAAAACAAAAAGCACTCTCACCAATTTAAAACATGTATTTATAGATTGTTCCATGTTGTCCCATTCTTGAGCTTCTCTCGTGATTTCTTTGGACAGCTGACATGCACTCCCTGCTGGATGTGGCAAAGATTGCAGATAGCCTTGTATTTGTGCTGGACTCTGCTGAAGGTTGGGACAGCTATGGAGAATACTGTCTCTCCTGCCTCTTTGCCCAGGGCCTCCCCAGCCATGGTGGGTACACACCTGAACATGCTACTCCTCCATTTAACACATTGGGATAGATTGTAGTTGCAGCAGATTTTCTAAGCGCTTGTCTCTCTGTTGCTAATTCCCCCCCTTATAGCACTGGTATGTCAGGGTGTGTCTGATCTTCCTGTGAAGAAGAGGGTCGAGTCCAAGAGAGCTTTGGCAAAGATCACAGAGATCCGTTTCCCTGATGCCCGTCTCTTCCCCCTGGATTCGGAGCAGGAAGCCACTCTGCTTCTCAGACACCTCGGCACTCAAAGACAGCGAAAGCTCGGTTTCCGCTCCAGACGGTCCCATCTTTTGGCTCAGCATGTCACTTTTACGGCCAACCGCCCTGCTGATGGGACAGGTGGTGCACCCACTGGCCTGGGCACCCTCTGCGTCTCGGGGTACGTCCGTGGCCGTCCTCTACAAGTTGACAGACTGGTGCACATCAGCGGACATGGAGACTTTCAGCTCAGTCAGATTGATGCCCCATCAGACCCTCTTCCCCTCAATTTAACAACAGCCAGAACAACAAAGTCTGGCAAGGCAGGAGATGTTGACATGCAGGTATGTGAAGAGGCTTGAAACATCCCAGTGAATATGGGATCCCATAACTATTTTTGTCAATGTCATATTTCTGTAGCATAATAATGAAGTACTTACTATGCAGCACAATGTCATTTTACAACATTTAAATCAGTCATGATATTGATTACTTGAGGATATTCCAGAATCTGATTTTCAAATTGTTTAATGAATGAAAATAGTGAGAGACTGGAACAAACTAAGCAAAACGCTCTGCTCAAAACGCTCTTTTAAATTATAAGTAATGTAAGTGTCACACAATGTGAGTGATGGATCATGCAAAAACTCTGGTATGGTCCTTGAATGGACGAGCCGACTTAAAAAAAAAAAAAGGTTTAGATTGTTTGTGCATTTAGTTAATCTTAACTTTCCCATTTACCTCGGCCATCTGTTTCCCACAGGATGGAAGGGAAGATGAGGCTCCAGTGAGGGTGCTCATGAAAGCAGATCCATCCTGCAGGGAGAGTCTGCTGGCAGAAGCCGCGGTGGACCCCATGGATGGAGAGCAGACGTGGCCAACAGAGACCGAGCTTTTGGATGCTGAAGGTGCAGAACCATTTATTGCCACGTATGTTTTCACATACAAGGAATTTGTCATGGCGGGTGGTGCATAACATTAAACAATAAACACAGTAGGACATTTTTTATAACTGATTCTGGTTTGCGACATTTCCCTTGATTACAGTTTTATTGATCGAAATGATCCGACATCTTGGAGTCGGATTGATAGACCAAAATAGATTTGAAAAAAAAATAAACTTACATGGCTGTCATGTTGCATTCAGTTAGCGCAAAGCAAAGTGAAACTGTCCTTTGCAATATGTTACTAGTACCTGACACCACTCATTTTTTTAGCCAGCAGAAATGACTCTTGATTAAAATGTGGTTAATTTTCATATCCAATCCCACCTGCCACAATATGGCGGGTCTCTAAAGGTTTTTTTTATGTTTCTCTCCGCTGTTTAGAGGCCAGGAAGAACAAACGTGTGATCAAGGTCCCTAAAGGAACATCAGACTACCAGGCCTCGTGGATTGTTGATGACAACGAGGAGGAGAATGGAGAGATAGACGAAGAAAGCAGTGAAGAGGATGACGACGATGATGACATGTTGGACGAGGCCATGGACGGAGAGGATGACGACATTATGTCTCAGGTACTTATGCTCCATTACCGGTCATTTCTTTGGCATACGCTATATCTATAGTTTTAGAGGCAGTATGACTGTGCAGTGTCGGTGCTCAAACACATTTGAACAAAGTGTGGTGAACATTTTGTGTTCAGTCTGGGGCGTCAACTACCTTCAAATTGATCAGTTAACTGTTTTGTCCATTAATGTAAAGACAAAAACTAAAAATACAGCCTTGCGGTATAAATTCTTGAGTTATGGCCAAAAACGTTTTTGGTTCACAGTGACCTTTGGCCACCAATTTCCATTAAGTTTATCCTTGAGTCCAACTGGACGTTGTGCCAAATTTGAAGAAATGTTCTTCCTGAGCTGTCACGTTCACGAGAACGGACCGGATGGAGGGACAAAAGGACAACCCGAATACAACCCGTCCACGGCTGTCGCGGAGGCATAATAAGGACAAATGTCCACATTTTCAAATTGTCCATTTCCTTTAAACAAGTATATATATTTGTTGTATATAAACGATAGGGATTTAGTCTATAATTGTAATGAGTTCGAAAATAATGCTCAAACCTTGTAGAAGCTGAAGTCTAGAAAGGTTTGGCTGTATAATTTGTAAAAAATACTACTCTATTATTAAAGTAGTTGTGGATTAAATATACATTTTCTTTTTTGATTTATCAATTAATAGTTTCAGCACAAGCATTTTAGTTTGGTCAGCTGCTTCTGGTCATAGCAATGGTGTATCTGCAGTCAGAGAGTGTACATCTTGATGACAGTGATCCGTGTGGAGAATCTATGATGTCTGAGTGTCCGCGGTTCCGGGGCTGAAGCGGTGCATACGTGACCCACGATCAGTGCACCTCGTCACTGAGAGGCACTGTTTGTTTTCTCAGTGTCTGTCTCTGGCCTGTAGTGCCAGGCTGCTCACCACAACAATAGTGTTTGGAGCAGGAGTCCCGAGAGAAGCCTCCTGTCTTCCTGTCCTGTGAACAGAACTTCCTGTCTGGACGAAGGGAGGGGTCGACCATTTATTTATTTCCAGCTCTGCTTGAAAAAAAGTCGGGGAAACTCTCCTTATGCAAAGGTTTCATTATGATATGTGATTGTTATTAGCATGTGTTTTATGTCACAGTTAACACAGGGTATGTATTTAGGAGAGGGATAACAATAGGGGAATGGGTACTTCAAATGATAAGGATTTATTCTTATTCTTATTATTGCAGCAGGGATGTTGGACCGGTTATGAATAAACCCCATGCTGAGTGCTTTCCCCTCGTGTCTGGCTTTGCCAGTTGAGGGAGGGCTTTAAAGCATGTCCTCTTTGATGATTCATTTCCTCATACAAATATATTGCCAACGGAAGTTGAATTTCTAGATATTTTAAGAGTCAATGTCTGGAAAAACTGTAGACCGTTGTTTGTAGACTCACTGAGAAGGCACAGCATTTAAATATATGCAAACCAGGGGTTCCCATAGTTTGAATTCTGGCAACTCCTTATCACATTCACACATACCGACTCACAACACTGTTCTTATTGTAGCTGGGTGAGCCTTGTTTATGTTTGGCTATAATACAATTTCTATACTTAGAATCTCTTTGACTGCACTTGTGTTCCCAACATGTGTGCCTGGTCATTGTTTGTAAAGTATTATGGCTGCAGTTTAGAAAGTGGGAAGGCAAACAGCTGCCTTGATGAGTTGTGTATGTATAAAAATATGTTTGCAATAGAGGAGTGCAGCAACAACAATAGTATTACTGATACAGAACAGCATGAGAATAGTACAGAAACCTGTTCATCCAAGTAAGTTAAAAAGGATTAAACATTGAAGTCTTTGAGGTAATGGCTCATAGTTTTAACAGGGGAAGTCTCTAGCAGTGCTGGTCAACCTCTCCTATTCAGTGTAGCTCTGAGATGTCTGCATCCACCCCAAAACATGAGGTCATAGCCATGCTGTCTTTTATAAAACTCTCTGTTCAGGACCCGGGTTCAGGCTGTGCCTCAGAAGAAGATGAAGATGATGATGAGGAGGAAGAGTTGTGCGCCACAGAGCGAACTGGAGCAGATCAACGCTACGATGAGCACATTGATGAGGCTGCAGAAGAAGAAGGCCTGAAACGCTACCGCGAGGCCCGAGCCAATGTATTGTTTCCAGACGAGGTGGACACGCCCCTCGACATGGCAGCTAGAATCAGGTCAGTATTTAAGTGTTGTGATTGTGAGTTTAGGTTAGAAGGGAAACTAATTCTTCGAGTGTGTTTCTTTACTGCAGTTTGATCACACGGCATTCTCTCCTCTGTCTAGGTTCCAGCGCTATCGAGGCCTCAAAAGTTTCCGCTCCTCGCCCTGGGACCCCATGGAGAACTTGCCACTCAACTACTCACGCATCTTCCAGTTTAAGAGCTTTGACCGCACTCGCCGCCGCATACTGGCCGAGGCTGCAGCTGAGGAAGAGGGAGCCATGGTAAAAACAATTCAATAAAATGGGTCTGTCTTCATTTGTAAATGCTCTTTTGTTGGTGTTAGATTCGTGGCTTCACTGACTGCTGTCACTTCTGTTTCAGGTTGGCTGGTACGTTACGCTGCACATCAACGATGTGCCTTTTTCTGTGATGGAGAGTGTCCAGTCAGGCAAACCTCTGATGATGGTGTCTCTCTTGCCCCATGAACAAAAGGTCTGATCCCCAGTTTTAACATCTGAAAGCCTCTCTGTCTGAATTTGTAACTGTCCATTTAACACAAAGTCACACTAGTAGCACAATGTTTCTGTTATTGATTTTTCTGACCTCATAATTTCCCCCTTCTGTGCACAGATGTGCGTGATGCACCTCTTGGTGCGGAGACACCCCAGCAATACAGAGCCGATCAAATCTAAAGAGGAGCTGGTGTTTCACTGTGGATTTCGGAGGTTCAGGGCATCGCCTATCTTTTCTCAGCACACTTCAGGTAGAACACCTGTTAATCGAGCAAACATGCCCTCAAGCATACTCCTATTTCAACCTTATTCTCTTCTTCATGAAACAATATATTTTGAAATCGCTCCAAGACATGCATTAGCAGAACTGAGAGCTATAAATGACTCCATCTACACAAAGTAAATTCAGAAATGACTGACTACGACACATTAAGGGTTCACTTACACCAGCATTAACAAACATTACCGTTACATTTTGTAAAAAAAAAAAGAAATCGATGAAATCCAATGGAACTGATGCAACTAGCAACATCCAGCAGGAGCCACTGCAAAACCATCAAGTATTCACTACGTCACCAAGCACCACCATTTGTGCAAAAACACTAATTTTGATGTTGTGACTAGGTTTCAACATTTCATTGTAATGATTCCATTTTGATAGGATACCAACCCCCCAAGAACCTCAGGATGATAAACATGATTTTGGTATAATAAAAATGTAGTGATGCCCTTGTCCAAATGATTGTAGAAGCAGGTGGTCTGAAACAGAAGTATCTGCTGGATATACAGTAGTAAATGAATCATTGAGTGTTGAACTCCGCTCTGCTCTTCTCTAGCTGACAAGCATAAGATGGAGCGCTTCCTCAGGCCAGATGCCCCCACCGTGGTGTCGGTGTACGCTCCCATTACCTTCGCCCCCGCGGGAGTCCTGCTCTTCAAACAAAAGAATGATGGTGAGATGAAAAGTTCTGTGTATTCTTGAAAATGAGTAAATGCCATTTGTGGTTTGGCTGCCTGAATGTTCAACTTTTGAGCATCCATTCTGCTGTCTTGTTTGTATTTAATTATCCTATCATAATTCTGGTATTGTGTTCTTTGTACTGCGTCTCTCTAGGCATCCAGGACCTGGTGGCGACAGGCAGCCTGCTCAGTTGTGACCCTCAGCGTGTAATGCTGAAGAGGATTGTGCTGAGCGGACACCCGTTCAAAATCAACCGGCGCTCTGCGGTTGTTCGTTACATGTTCTTCAACCGGGGTAAGAGAATGTTCACTTTTTTTTTTTTTTTTTTTTTTTTTTTTTAACTATGACAACAGAATATTCCGTAACGTTTCACTTCTCGGTGGCTTTAAGCGTCATGGTTAACACTCCTTTTTGTTTCTTTCTGTGATAGAGGACATCATGTGGTTCAAGCCGGTGGAGCTGCGCACAAAGTGGGGTCGAAGAGGCCACATCAAGGAGGCTTTGGGTGAGGACATATAAAAACAAAACTCTGTGTAGGCACCATCTTTAAGCAGTGTCTGTTTGTTTTCTGTATGATTCTGACTGTCATGTTCTATCTTCTCAGGAACACATGGTCACATGAAGTGTGTCATTGACAATCAGCTGCGCTCACAGGACACTGTCCTCATGAATTTGTACAAGAGAGTGTATCCTCGCTGGACATATGATCCCTATGTGCCCTTGTCTTTACCCTGGTTCAAGAGAGAGGTCATTGTGGATATGGACGACTTGGACATGGAGTAGTGGAGGGACTACATGACGACACAAGAAAGACACAGGACGTGTATTTACACAAATACTTATCATCATTGTGATCAAATTACCTTTTCAAAAAGTGTAATTTGTATTAAACTTAACTGTTTTGAGGCAAAATGTCTCCGTGATCATGTTTGTTCATCTTGAGCCATCTTGTTGCACTTAACTATGAAGCCTCTATCTTGTTGCTGAGTCTGTTTCGACCACTAGATGGCAGCGATGAATAAATGTCCATAGCTGCTTCACTAATTTGTTGAGCAACTCTTTCATATGTTTAAAACGGGTCAAATATGAGTAACAGCCACTGAAGAAATGGCTGTGAATGTGTTGAGTACTTTCTGATTAAATGAGTTGCTAGAGCGAGTTGCATTAGTCATGTACCAACCAAGCTCATTGCAATGGTAATAACTCTTTGAAATCATGCAGATGTGGCTTAAGCCTGCAGTCACACTAAAATGCACTCACTGGGACGGAAATTCAAGGACAATTATGCCCATTTTGAAAATGTATACATGTTATTCCTGTGTTCTAAGATGGTCCACAAATATTTGTCAAAGCGAACAACTCTAAATCTGAGTGCGAAGACTCAAATTTGTGACTTCAAGCATGAAGTGTGGAACTGCTTCAGCGACAATTAATTGTCAAATATGTTAAAGATGACACGGCGCACCCAGGGGCGATTTCTTCCCAACTTTACAACTTTAAAGTCAATGATATGCACATTTGAGAAACTTCTCTGGTTTCTGGCTTTGAGAGAGTTTCATGTTCACAGATATTGATTGAACTTTCCTATGCCATGGAAATAACATATTGGAAGTCTTAAGTTAGATCAGGTTCCCCTTTCATTGTGGAAAAAACCTTCCTAAGTTGCACTTTCAAGCATAAATCCTTCATAATAACTGAATGAGTTGTAGCCTTTTAATATTTAGAAAAATAGCAGCTGGCGCGTTCATTTATTTATATAATCTTTTAACACAAACATACCTCAGTGGACTAAATGAAGAAAAACAACTAATTAATCACCAGTCCCGGCCCGGTATGATTGTAATACGGTATGCAACAACATTAAGCACAAAATTAAAAAAATGTTCCATGGCACTACCAGAACTACACCAGCTTGAGGAAGAGAGAGCTGCTTTAACAACAATGCTTCTCCAAACACACTCATGATACACTTTCCTGTACTCTGTAATTCATTGATATAATTTACAAATGGTGTGCTAAATTTGTAGGAACTTTTTAAATGCTTTGTTTACTAACAGCGGTTAACACCCCTTCACAAACACCATAATCTCTCTCACCGGCCCTGACCTGAAAGCTCCTTTTCAGGTCTCGTCAAAACACACACACACACACACACACACACACACACACACACACACACCATGACCTCTCTGTTGCTTTCAAACTGAAGCTGAAATGCGTTGGGTCCTTTCCTGCCCCATGTTTCCTTGCGTAGGAAAACACAGATTTATGAATTGCAGTATCTATCATAAAACTGAGCTCTTGCATGCTTGCAGCAACATGATTCATCCCTAGGCTGTGTTGGGACTGCAGCACAGAGGCATGCCAATATGTCTGGGAAACCTGAAGGTGAAGACTTCGGGATGGAGAGGAGAACATGATCCAAGAAACGGAGGGGAGCAAAAGTTCACTGTGTGCAAAAGTCGAAGAAAAAAAGATAATACAATCGAGAAAGACTAATGTCTCTATTGCCCATGGGGGGCAAGCTGGGAGCTCTGGACAGTTTTGTGGTAACACTCAATTTATTTCCGACTTTACTATTTTTTTCATGCAAGGGCACAGTAACAGTGATGTGTTGAACACATCTTGTTAAGGCTGAGGGGAGGGGTGTTCTGCAGGCCAGAAGTTCATGGCAAGGGGAGGGGGAATTCAATACCCCCTTGATGGAGAATGCTCCTAAAGTAAAATGTGTACAAAAGAGTTTAGATGCACACACTACATTTTTTTCCCCTGACACTATCAATTTGAAACAAATAAAGATTTTGCTGTTTGAAGACCAACTGTGACGTGGTAAGGCTGCATCCAGCCCATGAAGTGTGTGTTTGGCACCGGCCACCGTCAGAAGACTGGTGACTTAGCGCTGGTTGGATCAGGAATGTCTTGCGGTTCCCAGTTCATTGCCACCACACTTAGTTGGCTCCCACTGAAGATATAATGGGTGAGAGATTTTTCCGTTGGATGTGGATAAAGAAACGGAAGGAGAGAAAAGGGGGCAGTGAGGGAGAGAGAGATAAGGGAAGAGCCAGTTGATGTTCAGCATGAATAATACCAGAAGTGGTGGGAGGAAGTCAGTCGAAGGAATGCAAAAAAAGGGGATGCATAGAATTTGGAAATTAAAATAAAAAGTTAGTGGGTGAGAGAGAGACGGAGTGAAATGGAGGAGTGTGAGAGTCGAAGGCGGTGTGGGCGAGGGAATAGGAGAGCGAGAGTGGCTGGCGTTTATGGATTGCAGATGTGGCGCTATGGGGTTTTGGCAGGGGCCATGCGCGCCTGAATCCTGCACCGGCTGGGTGGCACCGGGGTGAGAGGGAGGTCACTGCACCGCAGCACACATCCCATAAAACACTGAGAGTAGTGGGGGAGAGGAGAGAGAGAATAGGCCTCAAAGACACACTAACCCGGGACTGCAGGGCAGTGAGGGTGAGAAGATCACACTTTGGATTCAAACACGCACAGGCATACCCAAACCCCCTGCATATGTTGAGCCGTAGCTCAATGCATTCGAGTTAAGTGGAGAGCTGATGAGCTTATCTCACATTTAATAAGGATGAACCCTTTGTAGATACCTCCCCCACCATGAAAAATCACACCATATTCACTGTGAATAGGACTGTGCGCATAAATCCTGAATTTATTACAAGTACTTTTGATAAGATTACAAAAGAGAAGAAAGCCGGCCACGATTGAAGCAAAACATGTTAATCTAGTGTCTGTACTCTTTCCGTTCTCATTATTCCACATCTTCCTTGGTAAATAACAATGAATTGTGGAATAATGTTACCAGAAAAGCTCTTGGTCAAACGCACAGATTCCCTTCATCCCCTGAGGAAATATCTTTCTTTCCCATTTAATAGCCAGTACAACGGCAGTGTTCTAATGCTGGAGGATGAACTGCAGCAATTTGCAGTCGACTGCTCAGAGGAAAGTAAGTGTTTGATTGTCGACAGAGTTGAGAGTGTGGTTCACAATGTCTGCGCAGAAAGGGATTTAATTGCCAAAATTCTGCTTCTAATCATATTTCTTAAGGTGCCAATGGTGCTGGCCAGCATCCACAACCTGGCATCATGCAGACAGTGACAATTATATTATGTTTAAATGTCATTCTTAAAAATAAAAAAAATACTTGAAAAATTCACAGTACAAATAATGCAGTTGTAAAACTCAATGCTTGCAGGTGGCAGGTGTGACTGTTTAAATTGTTTCTACATTGACATGACTTGTCTATCTGCAGATCTTAACTTCTACTGTTGTGACTTTCCTTTCCTGTATGTTGCACATATTGTCATGTACTCATAGAAGTAGTGCTTGTTTCAAATTAGTTCTATGAAGTGCTTTGCATATACAACGTATGATACAATTGTACCCAAGTGACTGAAATATGAATTAATAAAAAATAGAAATACTTGAGTCAAATGCTACGATCTCAATAATGCAGTTAAGTGTGACACTTGAGTCGATGTAGTTTCTTTTCAGCTCTTTTTCAGAAAACTATTGGTTTAAAACCAAAGGACAGCACCAGTATCATATTGTAAAACTTTAACAGGCTCAAGTGTTTCTGGAAAAATTACGCTTTGTACTGTTTTGCCCGTAAAAACCTTTGAGGAACATCCCATGCACTCTCCTGTTTATGTAGGTGCTGCCTGACAGTACTTTCATATTAGGTCAGCTCTGTTTTTCTCTTTCTTTTGTGATATCCTTCCTTCCCTCTCTTGTTCCCCCTTCTCTCCCCCTTAGCCTGGTCCTGACTCCCTGGTTCCTGGGGCCTGGCCAAGGCGTGTGTCCCTGGAGGAGCCAGTGAGGAGATGGAGAGAGGGGGCAGCAAGGGGGTGCAGAGACCGGCTCCAAAACCACAGCTGCAGCAGCCTCTCCTCTCCTCTCTCCTACTCTCCTTTCCTCTAATGCCTTCCCTCTTTTGCCTGGCACCCTCCCCAGCTCTGCCATTAATCAGAGGAGATGGGTATTTTGGTGAATGTGGGTTTGTGTGTGAAGGAGAGAGATGCTGACTGTGTGAGTGGCTGAGTGTTTACGTGTATCTCCGCTTGTGCTGATAGAGAGCTGGATGGGTCGGTAGTGATGGTATGGAGACCAGGATCTCACGCAAAGCTGCAGAGTTCACCCAGAGAACAAAAGCAGGCGGGAGGGAGGGAGGTTGACAGACCTAAAGCCTGGTGAGCAGATTGGGACTGCCAGTGACTAAAAGGAAGAAGTAGACAGATGAGCATCACAAGATGAGACCAAGACATCAAAGGTGGCCCAAACCTTATTTTCAACTTACTGAAATCCATCCGATTGACATTTTTGGAGAAAGGTGTTGCAACGGCACCTGCACACAAGCGTCAACGAAGCCGAAGCCCAAGAGGGAAAGTTCATGACTTGACATGCAACAAATTACATCACGGTTTGCTTCAAGGTGTATGCTGCCTCTCCACTTGCCCACCTTTACCCCCTCATTATCCAGGTGGGAATGAGATCTAAAAAAAACAAATTTCCAACCTGCTCTGCTCTCACCCCCCCAACGGGCCTCCCAGAGTGCTTTTCTGCTGACATCACTGCACAGAGACCTGGCAAGCCAATCTCTCCTCTGCTCTACCATTCCCCTCTCCCTGCTTCCTGCCCTGATGATGTCACACACCATATGGTTTTCAGCAGTATCAAGCCGGAAAAGAGATTTAGTCAGTGGAGAGGCGAAGGAGAGAAAAGGAGAGAAAATTAGAGAAAAGGAGGAGGGCTGGAACGGAGCGCAGGTCGGACACAGAAAACAAAAGCTTTCGCTCTTCCCCTTGTGTGTACTGTGAGTGGAAGGTAGAGAGGGAGGCGAGGGGGCGAGAGGGGAATGGCTGCTCTGTGTGAGGCTAATGAGGAGAGACCAGGGAGCAGAGACCGTGCATTGGACAGCCATGTGCTGCACAGACGCCCGCTGGACCGGCCTGTACACATTTAAACAGAGTCACATACCCACACTGTGTTGCACAGGAAAGGAGGACTAAGATAACAAGGCCATGCTGGTGAATACGGTTGACGTGTGTATTGCTTGACCTTCTCTGATTAAACATCAATAAAATGTTCTACTTGCTGGAGAGTGAAATGTTGTCTCATTTCATGTTATTGCAGATATTTGAGCTGCGATCAGTTGCCAAAAACTTAAAGCGGCTATAAGCAATATTTCCAAATCAACAATGGATAAACCAACAGAGAGTTAGCACCTGACTCTCTGCCTCTTTACGAATCGTTTTAGCATCTTTCAACTCGATGTTTTGCTCTCACCAGCATTGTTTTTTGGACACAGCAATATGTTGTTTTCAGCAAAAAAGCTGTACAAACCAACTAGAGGCTCCCTGCTCAGCACCAAACAGTCCACAGACAAAGTTGGCAACTAGCTTGTGAACATAGTGGAGCATTTAGCTGCTGATGAGCCAGATATTTCCCTCAGGAGGTGATATAGATCAAACCGCAGTTGGAAGGAGAGTGAATATTGGACTTACATTCACCAGGTGGCCAGTAACATGACTCCAGTTCGCCTTATGAACCCAAAAGGTGATGATATCAGTCGATGACAATTTATTGCATTAGATATCATCCAAATTAAACAAGTTGCCCAACTTCAGCATGAGTGTTCTCAAAGCCAGAATCTATGTTGTATTCATACATATTGGCCTTTGTAAAAAAGTCATTCTTCTCTGGCTGTAATCATGGCACGATAAATGTCCATCACCAACAGATGGGTGAACGAGAATGGCGGCCGAACAGCTCTGCACATGACGTGCCTTGCACGTCTGCTCTAAAGCTGTCGCAAAACTGCTCATTACAATGAATTAAGAGAGGTCTGTGTGTAAATGTTGAGCCTACAGTTCAACTTTTGGTGGTGACGAGAATCCGAAGCTGAAGGGGTGTGCGTCCCGTATTTGTGGGGCGGTCACGGCAAACATCTGGAGATATGTGTGACCCTGTCCACTGGAAGGGAAGACACGAAGAAAGGAGAGAGGGATGATTGATGAGAATGAAAGAAAGAAGGGAGAGCAAAAGACCTTGTGTGAGCAGTTGAGAAAAGTGTGGGACATTACACCCGGCGGGTCTGTTTCGAGGTGCTAAGATTACTTTTCGACTGTCCTGTCTATTGTCCAGTCTCGCTCTCTCTCTGTGCTGGCAGACAGAAACGGAGCAATACTAAGGTGATTGCAATGCTCGTCACTCAAAAACCTAAATTGAAAAGAGGTGCTTGTGGCCTTGGAGGCATGGTGACCCTGCAGCATATCTGCGCACACATGTTGGAAAAAGTTGGCTCCAGTGATTCAGAATATTCACCGCCTCATTGTGTTTCCATATCCGACCCACGAAGCCTCTGCAAGACATACATCACATGTAAAAACCTGCAATAGTCACACTTGGAGAAATGGTGGGAAAGGTGTGTGATTTAGAGGGTGACAGCAGACTGTTAAGGGATTTGGCTGTCCAGCCTGCCTTATCTCCAGCTCTGGTTCCTCACTTTGGGTAAGTAGACACGTCTCTGGGATGAGCTCCCTGGGCTGTGTGTGGAGCGCAGCTCTTGCAGCTTTAATTGAATCATTGCTTACAACCAGTAATTTGGAGGCTTTTTTTTCACAGTTCATTAGAAGTTCAGCATTTCAGGTTTGCGGCGCTCCAGATTACGGCATGTTAAATTGTGTTTTGACAGGCTGGAGTTTAATGTCCAGCGCAGGCCTTGGGACTGGCTGATTGATTAGTGAGATAAAGTTTGTCTGGGAAGACAACAGCTGTACCCAGAGAAACACAAATAAACTGATATTAAGTTTTTATAGTATCATACTTTAAAAATAACCCTCTTTCATCCTCGCAGATAAAGTAACATAAACTATAAAATGCCACTGTTGACATATCAAAACTATTAGCCCATACATATGTATCCGGGCTGTGTGCTGGTTTTGCTTCAAACACCACGGCAATATGTTTGGTCCCCGAGAGCCACCATTCTTGGCAGTAACCCCTTCTTTGTGTTGTTGTGGAGGTCCAAGCAACTTGTGGCCTGAAAGTTAGTTATTTATTGCTCATGATGCTTTTCTAAACGACTCACAGTCTATGTGTTGACCCTTGACCCGTATGAAGTCACAATTCCATGTGACATTGTTTGACTTGAGTAAAACCTGAGTAAAGGCATGTTGTCACATTTAATATTTTTTTCGCCCCTGATATTTTTATGTTATTGCAGGCGCATAATGCCATTTAATTAAAGCAAAAACTTGACAGATTTCACAGATTTGGGGATCTTTATTTCACGATGAGTTATTATCTTCATGAAATGCAAACTTTTGAGGCAAACCTCAAGTCTTAATATGTGAAATCCATCATTTATCTTGCAATAAATAACATCAAATATAATAATCATATGAATACAAGTAGCATAAATATGCAATATAGGACAGAGGGCAGCCAGAGATTAACCACAGCAGTCGTAATTACAATGTTTTGAAAGGGGTGCTAATTAAAGCAGAAATAAATCAACCTATGTTTAGACATAACCTGACACGTTGCATAATGATTTCACTATGTGTTCCCTTAAGGGAAAAAACTATTTCGGACCATGAATCGAAACACGCTGTCACATCCTTGATAGAACGTATCCATTCTCCCGCACAGCTCTGCTAACCTCTGTCTGGGAGGTTATCAGCAGTTCATCAAGGGAACATGGAAGTGAGAGACAATACCTTCCTCCACTCTAACGGGCTCTTGAGGTGGCTCGGATCATTTCAGTGAAACACCACCACCTTGAACTTGGATAATTTCTAGAGGAAGAGACCCGACATGCTTTATGAGATTGTCAGCTGCTGTTGTGATCAAAACAAACATAAACAGGCCTCAGTCCACTTGGTGTTTTCACTGGAGCACATCGGCTGTCTGTTAATGACCCAAGCGATGGGGAAATAAGTAGTTTCATCAATTTCAATCTGCGGTCTTTCAAACACCTCAGGATGGATCTGAAAAGACATGAAGGGATAATAACAGACAGGCCTGTCCGACACAATCCGTCCAAATACAGCAGATTAAATATGTGTTAGAATTAATGTTTATAGAAAGCTAGTGACTCCTTCCACAGTGTACGGGGAAAAAAAATAAATGCAATATACTTTTCTGGAGAAACTGAAGTCTTAGTAGAAATACCAGCACTATATAAATTGAACTAATACAGCCAGTGATGGTTATAACCAAAAAACAACAAGAAAAACACACACAAACTGTCACATATATCAAAGGGCATCTTTTCATTTGCATGAAAGGTTGGAGTGAAATTTATTAAAAGACAGTCCTTTTTATTAAGCTACAACTTTGTTAGACTTTATTTTATTGAGGTACTTGTAATTTACTAAAACATATTATGGTGCTCTAATCTGCTTTATGTCTGATGGAAATATTATACTCCACTACATCGATCCAACAGCTTTTGTTCAACTAGTTGAATTCAAATTACTTTTTTTTACACACATCCATATAATCAGCCTATATGATATGATGCAATTACCATGCAGTGTGTATGAAGTATTTATGTAAATGCTTTAATAATAAAGTACATATACATATAATAATATAACGTAGCCTTGTAGTTTACTGTGTGTTTTTCATATGGTGCTCCCAAAATAGCGTAACCCCCACACACACATACACACACACACACACACACACACGCACGCACGCACACACGCACGCACGCGTTCTCCGTGATAAGACCAATAGGGCTGGCTACCGCCATGTTCCTCCATTGGGTGTCGCTGTGCGCGTGAAGTCTCCTCCGGCAGGTTTTGGTCCGACCGGACCCCGTATCGTCTGAAGTGTCAGATTGTCTTGTTAACACTTGAGATAGCAGTGTACGGAAGAGAGTGAAAAGAGGGGTGAAGCCGGGAGACAGAGGGCTGCGAAATTAGGCGGAAGAGAGCTTTCGAGAGAGAGTTGGACTCGGCGGAAACGGCGGAGGTCCTAATGAGGGAATGCCGAAAAGGAGCGCAGACACTCGGCCAGAGCACCAGACATGAGTCCGAGGTAAGACGGTGAGAGGCACGGAGACAGGGATGGCATTCGTGCAGACGTGTGAGTGACACTGTGACACTCTGAGCAGCTTCTTTTTTGAGTAGACTACTCTGATGAGTTCATCCAAGTTTGAATGTACTGTGTGTCTTTTCGTTTTGAGCCGATGGTCCCGATGAAGCCTTCAGTGACGTTACAGGGTCAGCGCATCTGGATCATATGAGCGCGTCCGGCCTCACGCTGATCGGATCTACAGTCACTATCTATTAATTATGCATTTCTCAGGTTTTAATCTTGACATATTTCAATTAGATATGGTCGTGTGGAGAAGATTTGCAGCATACGACGTAGGCTTAAAGTAAGAGAAAGATATATACATGACATATTGTAATACTAGTATAACAGTGTCTTATGGGCTCTATATTGCTGCGTTTGTATTGCTTATCAAAATAATGTTTTGAGTCCAAACCCTTGCGGGGAAAACGGGGGATACGTTTCCGAAGTGCTCTTTAAGTGAAGCTAGGGGGGCTATTAAATATTCTCGGGGGAGGTCTGCAGGTGAGACACACCTTCTTTTAACAGCTGCATTCATTTGACTTAATTAAAAATTGTACAATGAATTCATAATTGTGAATGGATTTTCTAAATGACACAATAAAGCAGCAGGAATTGTGATCAATTTGGATTTTATTTTGGCCTCAGGGACAGAAGGATATTAAATATGATGGTGTGGGGGGTCTAATTCCTTGAAGGTCCTTGACATGAACAGCTTGAACGACTCTTGATGTAACTTCTATCCATCATTAGAGTTCTCTCCAAAGTTTAAGTGGGCCGCCTGATCATAAATATGCAACATACGTGCGTATACAATGGCTGCCTGTCTCTTTAAGACGATGTGTTGAGAAGTTCAAGTTGGGGTCACTTGAAGTTCCTGCCCTCGATTTTACCTTTTAGTTTTATTATAGACTGACATCACACGGGGCGCTAAAACACTTAAGGCGCATAGAGGCTCCATTATCATCCCGGTGCGCGTTATTGCTCTGACTCAAAAATAGCTAAGGAAATTACTAGAAAAAAAATAAGAGGAAACTGATGCTGGTCTAAGCACGTATTTTTTTATAGGAGGGGATGAGAAAGAGGGGAGAGGAGGGGCAGAGACATACAGAAAGAGGGAGAGGGAGGAAAGTGGGTGGGAGGACGGACCTAAGGAGCGACAAGAAATTCATATCAATTAATAATCATAAAAAAAGAGCTGGCAGACACGCTCGGAAAACTGGCATGGTTTTTTGGAGGCTGGCAGTTCAAAGCTGAAACGTCAGATATGACTCCTAGACTGCGGAGATGATCATTAAGGGAGACTTAGATCGGATGGCAGAAGACTTCGGGCATGCAGGTAAGAGCTGATATGCTGTCCACGCGCGGGCCCTCAAACCAGAATAGGGGAAGCTTGACATTTTGGGGTTTTATCCATTAAACTGTGCATGGTGCCAGAGAGTAAATGCGTTTTTTTAATGAATGGTTGACATATTTGTATTCGATATCATGTCGCGTTTTACCTCGTTTTCATTGCAGTATGATTTCAATATCGGCAAGTGAGGTTCCGCTTATTCTTTTCCCCCGCATTTAATTGGAGTCGGTTGAAAATATGTATTTTTTCGAATAAATGATTTAACATAAAACAATCAATTAATTAGTCAAATCATTCCGGATCAGTCAAATGTAAGGACGAATTGAGATTACAATATGCTTCAAAATAAATCTGCGAATTTATGTACAAATATGAATAAGGATATCACTTTTAAGTAAAATTATTTTTAATTATTTGTTTTAAACTAATGCAAAAGTTAAAGGGAACATCGACCTCTGTTAAAAAGGATCTTCAACTTCTTCAGTAATACATTTAAGAAGGAAGCAACAGTAAAATCATGATCACCTCTCTATTCGACAATATAAAACAGGCTGTGTGTAATAATGCTGTGTGTAATAATGCCACTACATAGTTTAGGCGAACACAGACACACCAGCGAATATTAAAGGAACATTTTGGGGGGTATATTTAAGTTTATGAATTGCTGGTTTCCTGTATAAAAGCCAGTATTTTATACACGTGTAGCCTAAGAAGCTCCAGCGCCGGTGACAGCATGAAGAAGAAGCAGCTGTCTGAGTCTCTGGTTCTCCCTGAAGGAGCCCACAAAGAGCTGAAAAGGTGATTTAAGGCTCTTCAGGCGGAGATAAGGTGAAGCTTGAGAGGACGAGGCGCTGCAGCCCAGAGAGATGAAGTCACTCGTAATTCGGTTTACTGCACAATATGGGAAGAGTAAAGAGTAACACAGATTAGAGACACTGAGAGGAGGCGCGCGACACAAAGTCAGCAGGCAACTTGACGTTTTGCTTGCAAAACGGGACGTGGAGTACTCAAATGTTGTGAGGCAATGAACTTCAAATCATCATACAGGCAAATACAACTTTCACTTTCTTAAATTTAATGTATTTAAAAAATAAATAAATGTATATGTCTATCGATCAGGAGAAGTTATTAAAAATAATCAATGCAAGTAACGTTCATTAGGTTGAATAATCTTCTGCAGTTATCATATTCATTTGAGCATACGTTATCCGCTCTCCAAATAAACGGTTGACTCGGTTCCTATCAAGATTGAGATGCTGTCGTACTTCCGACAATATTTTATAAATGTGTAATGCGTTTTAGATGCGCGATTACAGCAATAACACAGGAAACTGACTCGCTCCATGATGTGTTTGATGACCAGACTAAAACTCGACGTATTGCACCTATCATGGGAACTGCTGTGAGTGCTGCGCTTGCGGATGCAGTTTTTCTCACCGAAACGTGAAACTCAAGCTGTTATTTAATGCGAGTATTTGCCTCTTGTGAGTTACCAAAAAAAATTTTGGGTATAAAACGAGAGTAAAATATATTCTTGTTATTTTCCACTGACGTTGTACTGCAGTATTGCTTCATAAATTGAACATGGTCAAATGGGCTCTAAAATAAACAAGGAGGCATTAGCATGGGCAGCAAATTGAATTGAAAGAAAACACAATGTCAACACAATGTTTTAAGCAGATGTCTGCAGTGTTTATGTGACTGAGGCTGCATGTAGAGGTAGGAAGTTTAGTCTCCCGCTTCACCCCAAACCACAAAAGTGACAAAACAGAGAACACATAGGGGCAACGGATATTAATCTAATGCAAATAACTGAATGTCATCGATGCAAACTACGTCTCCATCATCTAAGTTTCCAGCATGTTGACGGGCCTTTAAAAGGAATGCTATCAGATGGAAACAGCCATACGTGCAAAGTGCAGGCTTTGTACGTGCGTTCAACAACATTATATCTTGCTCTATGTGTTCTCTGACTAAAAATCATTGCGATCATGGCTTCCTAACAGGATGCCATGTGCTGAGACATGCCCTCCAGATCAAGAGTTTTATTGAACATGTTTTACTGTGATCTTCCACTTTTTGTCAGTACATCAAACAGTGAGCTCAGATATGCTCAGATATTTGAAGTTATAGCTTCTCAAAAGACTGATACTGATCACAACGAGAACATTTTTGTCTTGATGGGAAACCTACAGCTACCTTGACTGTTGTCACCACAAGACGTTAACAAAACTAATTGTTGTATGCACAGCACATTGCAAGTGCACAGAAATGTTGCTTTGTGCATTAGATTTATTTTTCTTGTGTCACAAATTATTTTACAAAGTTTACAAGGATATATCAAATGTGGATTTAGAAGCTATGTAAAAAATAAATAAAAATCTGATATCATAAATCAGGATATAAAGAAGACTTAGCTTTCTGTTATGCTCTGTGATGCAATTTCATAATACGGCGCTGTAGACCGCATACAGACGAGAATGTACACTGATTGTGTGTGTGTGAGTACACAACGTGTCACCACGCTCCGCGCAGTAACCAGTCACAGTAACAGTAAGCTAAACACCCCTTAATGCAGTGGAGGCTGCAAAAGTTCAGCACAATGTGGAAAGTACTTGGTCTATTCCTCATATCACTCTCATTTCTAAACAAGTCTGATCTGACCGACGATGAAATTTATAGTAAAATATGCCCGTTGAGTAATCAAAGCCAGACAGAAACCAGAAGTGGAAATACTTTAGATGACAACTGGGGACATGATGGAGAGTAAACCTGTTTAAATCTGTCTTACCCACCTTTTTATTCATAGCTTTTTATTTATTTATTATATTCATGATCAAATACTAAATAAAAAAAGCGTATAAGTCCTACGTGTAAATGTGAGGACAGACCCTATTAAAAAATTAAAAGATATATTTGTTCTTTCATAGTGATGACTGTTCTTCACATGATCACAAGCTGGACGTCATGATTGTTCTGACTTTTCATTTTCCATTTCATCAGTGATGAAATCAGTGTTTCCTTCTTATGTTATACGCCTGATGCTGAACATGCATTTACAAAATACACAGCGACAATTGTATTTACGAGTGACCTTGAGGTTTTTGAGTAAACAGTTTTTTTAAATTGTGAGACAAGATAATAGTCACATTACTTTTTGTTCAGGATTCTCCAGAATTCCTTTGTAACTAACTCGTCTGGGTGTATTTTACCCAATTTTTACCCAATCTATTCTTGTGCTGAACGTGTACACTGCATGAAATAAACTAGAAGTGAATGAGCTGAAGTGAGGAACCCCATAATCAGACGGATGACATGATATTTATTTAGTAGCTTGTTTCCCATCAGTGAGACTAAACCCTTAGGGACGGCTCGAGACGTTTAATCTGATATGTAAACTATCCTCAGATGCCACTGGTTGAACAATACACGGTGTTTCATGCATGCAGCTGATATAGTTTATTTTAGGCGTGATGGAACAATTAGTGTGGCTGTTTGACTGTGTGTGTGTGTGTGTGCATCTAAGTGTGTGTGTGTGCATTGCATTCCTGGAGCTCATCTCAACGTAAAATACTGAACCGTGTAACGGTGATTTACATCGCGTGCGTTAGGTGTTCCTTATATGACTGACTGGGCAGAAAGAGGAGCCGAAATATCTATCTTTTTTTTTTTTAGGATGTGTGCGTCCCTCACAGGTTTATACCTGCTGTTTATTATACTTGTGAAACATTCATCCCTTGCTGTGTTTAAAACCCTGCACACCACTTCTGGAATACTTTATCAGGAAGCCAGCAGTTACAAAAAATATATCTGCCATTCTCTGAATTCTGGTCTTTCTTTTCTTCTTGCTCAATGCAGAGGAAGTGAATGTGTAGACTTGAATATCTGATAATGAGAAAAACATTGCAACTGCTCACCTCTAGTAGAAGTTCACTTCTACTAAGTAGCATCCATGTGCACCTTCACACATAAGTTCTGCTTCTGTGCATGTTCCAAACTCTAGGTGTTGCTTTGAATTAGCATACAAATGCAATTTAATTAAGTAATGTGTCATGTTTCAAAAGAAAATCTGTTATTAATGAATTAATCTGTACTAATCCTCATAGATGTAGCCTATGCATACTTGTGTTTCCACATTTTTGCAAATTTAATTTACCCCTATTAAGGCCATAACACCTTTTGGCATTAAAACCTCTCAGATACTTTTGAATATAGTCTGATGTATAATAGATTATTTTTATACAATGCATCAATAATCATTTCCGTGGTGTAAAAAAATGACACATTTATTATGCTTTTGTGTTTTGAAAGGCTGACTGCCGCATGACGTTTTACAGATATCTGTTGTTGCAGGTGGCGGACTGAAGACGATGCTGGGTGCCATGGAAGTTCCAAGTCATGCTAGGGATCTCCTCCTGCAGCTCAACAGCCAACGGACCAAAGGCTTCCTGTGTGATGTTATCATTGTGGTGCAGAATGCCCTCTTCAGAGCTCACAAGAACATTCTGGCTGCCAGCAGCCTCTACTTGAAATCTTTGGTGGTCCATGACAATCTCATCAACCTCGACCACGAGATGGTGAGTCCAGGGGTCTTCAGGGTCATTCTGGACTACATCTACACAGGCCGCCTTAGTGAGGGAGATCCCACTTCTCCCACTGAACCTAATCTAGGGGCTGTCTTGGCAGCTGCCAGCTACCTTCAGCTGCTTGACTTAGTGGCTTTGTGCAAAAAGAAGCTGAAAAGAAATGGCAAGTACCCTCCCCGCCCAGGCCCTGCATTTCTGCCCTACCCAAAGATGGGGCCCAATAGCATGGGTTTAGGGAGTGGTGGCAGGTATAGGATTTCCACTCCCGTCATTCAACCCTGCCCTCCAGGAGGAATTTTGAACAGCCATGTAACCCGGGCATCACCACTAGAGGAGCTAGTTCCCCATCGACTAGCCATTCATGCTGGGGAGCTGTATGCTCCAACCTCCCTCCAGGGCTCTCAGGTGTTCCCGTCCCTGCAGTCAGCTCTGCCCGCCCAGCTTGGGCGCTCAGCCCACGCTGAGAGGAACTGTTCCCCCAACTATGGCCTTGATCTCTCCAAGAAAAGCCCCAACTCCCAGTTGCAGCACACACCCTCTCGATCCCATCTCGCAAACACTCACAATGATGAGGAGCGAGACGGGACTCTGAGCGGCCGCGCCAGTCCCATGCAGGGGACGAATGGAAGGGCCTTCCCCTCAGAGAAAATGGAGTCAACCGACCAGGCAAGCTCCCTCACTCCTCCACATTTCTCCCATCTCAACCAGCCTCTTGGCCCACACCTCCCCCACCTGCACCGCTCAGGCTCCCAGGCCAGAGACCGCTACCCGTGCCCCCCCAGCCCTGACACCCCAACGGAAGCGGGAGAGGCGGGCAGAGATATGGGCAACATCTACCGCTGGGTGAAACATGAGCCACTATCATACACAGCTGAAGATGAAGATGAAGACGAGGATGAGGAGGAAGGGGGTGAAAATGGAGACCAGCATCATAACCACCACAAGGCCGGGGAGGAGAGTGAAGGAGCAGACGACAAGAGCGGGTCGGGCACAGAGGAGACAGGCAGTAGTGAAGGCCGGCCGTCCCCTTCTGGACCGATGGGGAGGTTCCACATGCCGTATGAGCCAGAGAGCTTCGGGGACAATCTCTATGTCTGCATCCCCTGTGACAAAGGCTTCCCGAGCTCAGAGCAGCTCAATGCACACGTGGAGACGCACACGGAAGAAGAGCTGTATGGCAACTCTGGTGGGGAGATGGGAAACAGCAATAACAGCAGCACCAAAAACATAAGCAGTAATACAAACGGTTATGGGAGCCTGAACAGCAGCAACAGTTTGAACAGTCTGTCCCACCTGGAGACCAAGTCAAGCCAGGGGCTGGGTTCAGGGGGCATCGGGGAGATGATCCGACCCTACCGCTGTTCCTCCTGTGAGAAGTCCTACAAAGACCCAGCCACTTTGCGGCAGCATGAGAAGACCCACTGGCTGACCCGGCCTTACCCCTGCAGCATCTGTGGCAAGAAGTTCACGCAGCGGGGCACCATGACCCGCCACATGCGCAGCCACCTGGGCCTTAAACCTTTTGCCTGCGACTCTTGTGGCATGCGCTTCACCCGCCAGTATCGCCTCACCGAGCACATGCGCATCCACTCCGGGGAGAAGCCCTATGAATGTCAGGTGTGCGGGGGAAAGTTCGCTCAGCAGCGCAACCTCATCAGCCACATGAAGATGCACAGCAGTGGAGGGAGCGCAGGGGGCCTGACCACAGAGGGGAAGCTGAAGCTGGACTTTGCTGAAGGCATCTATCCGCTTAGTAAATATGCAGCAGAGCATCTGGGGCTGAAGCAGGAGAAGGCCAACGAGCTTCTCATCCAAGCCCAGCAGCAACTGGTTGCTGATGCAAAGGTCATGGAAAGCCTCTACCCGCTGTCCAAACTGGCCGCAGAGCACCTGGGTATCTCCCACGACAAGATGGACATCCTGGGCCAATCCCTCCCCCCTCCCCAACAGGCCCTCTCCGACGCCCGCATCATTGACCGCTACTCGCCCAGCTAAGACCACAAGACCTGTATAAATTCACCAATAGGTCTTTGTGTGCACACATAACTTGCAGTATTCTAAAGCCATTCACCTCAACTCGATATCTCCACTGCACCTCAGACTCAGGCCAAGAGGAATTGGTCTGTTCATGCACACCAACATGTGTAGACTGTAAGTGCCTTTCTATGCATCTAATGTATCTTAAAGTCCTCCTTCATAAAGGAGCTCTGTGCTATTCCGTGCCCAAGAGACACTCACTCAAACAAGTACAGTATTTATGTACAGTATATGCAAACAAACATTGGAAAATTACAGCCATTGAGCCAAAGTGACAAATTGAAAACCAAAATGAAATTGTTTTATTTATTTTTGTATTATGGTGAAATCCAAAGAGAAACTGTTGCAAGGAAATGTTGCAATCGGACCCTAAAACCTGTTTACTATTAAGTATCATCTTTGTAGAAAAATAAGGACAAGATTCAGGGTTTCGGTCCAGACCTGAGCGGAACTTTTACCAAATGAATAAGGCAACTCTTCTGGACTTTAAAGTAGTGGGTGGATGTATATTTTTTCTTTTTCTGTTTTGGGGTACTGGACAATCTATGTATCTTACTCTCCAGCTTCTCCAAATCTTGTTCATGCTTCCCAAGTTGCAAGGAAATGACTAAACGATAATTACTTGAGCATCTCGGTAAAGTTTCTGTTTTAGTTTCTCCACATTTTGAAAAGTAACCCACATCCTCCACATATTTTATGCGGATAAAGGCTCCCACTATGTGACAGTAATAGTAGCTTAATCAGCCTTACACTTGTGTTAGCATGTAACCCTTCTTGAGCTCAAACTTCCTTTGCATTTTGATTAACATCCCTTAGCTTTCAGTTGTTATTGAGATGCAGTAAGCACAGCCCTGTGATCTCATAACTGGGACATGACCGCACATACCCAACTGATGACACACTAATCCCTGTTCATGATGAGTGTAGCTTCATCTCATGGTGTAGACGAAGCTTGGGTGTTGCCTCTGATATTGTGTATTATTTTCAATTACCGATGCAGCCGATGAGAAAGGCTCAGACAGAATTAATTGCACAGAAATGTGTCAGTTACTACCAGGAGCAATTACTCTCTATTCACAGCAGCACAATTAATCATCGTGTAGCAGCAGTAGCCGGATGCTCCTCTGCTGTCCGACCTCTCATTTGACCTCCCTCCCCTGTAGTCTGTTGTCTGGGACCCCTGCTACTGTTGACAGACCAAAGTGAGTGCCTTAGCCTGAAATGAGCTCCGCTCTACTCACCACACACACATATACACCCCCTGTCCCTCCACACACACAAACACACACACACACACACACTCACACATAGCGAGCTGCTAATCTGTCAGTAATATGAACATAATAAGGGGTTTGTGGGTCTTCCCTGGAAGCCAGCGAGTGAACAGCACATCCCAGCTGCCGTGCCTCAGTAATCCCTGTGAAATTTCACTTTCTCCTGGACAATCCCCACTGCTCGCCGGCGCGATGTCCCATTTCATGCCTGCCATCTTACCCCTCTGATCCACTTATTAACAGAATATCCGAGCTGAGCAAATGTCTCCCGGACTGGCCTCCCTTCCCCGCTGGTATCAAGCGCGGAAAACAAAGAATGACATATTTCTGTGTTGGCTGACCAGCAGTTCCTCCAGCTTGAAAACAAAAGAGCACTTAAAGGTTGCGGGTTGACGGCACATTTGTCGTCTTTAACATGTTTATTCCAAAGAACATGCTGGCCTTTTCTTTTCTTTCTTTTTTCCACATCTACTGGTCCTTGATTCAGAGAAACAATGTCTGACCACTATAGTGCCAATGCCAACCTCAGTGGGTGAATGTGAAGACTAAAGCCATAAATACACTGTGATAGACGTGGTGAACCTTAAAGGCTTAAAAAAACACAGAGACAATGTGCCTGTTTTTTTTTGGTTGTTTAAAAAAAAATTTTTTAACAATAATTTAAGGGCTTCTCTTTTCTGTAGCATATGATCATATCAAACATGTTTTTTTCTGTCACTTACTTTTCTTTATTTTTATTTGAACTGAAAGCAGCGCACGTGAAACTGGTGCTTACCTCAGGACTGAACCCAGCATGGGGACGCTAAGCTTTACTAAACCTTCGAATTATAAACACACACAGTTACACAGACACACATGCACACACTCATACACAGTTTTTATTTTTTATTTTCATATTAACAGGGCAGTTGTCCTGTGTTAAACCTGTGGTTATTTCTGTGTTTATACATTTATTGTTACAGTTTTATGGTGGAGAGATAACATGTGATATTAACATTTTTATTTTTTTTATTTTTACTATGCGGTATACATTTTCTATTGTGTTGTCCTCAAAGAGGCTTGTGCCGGTCTGACCAATTCCATTGTTACAACATAAGGCAAAGACATTTTGATAGTATCTTAACTGTCTGTTTGTGAATTTCTGAACCGTACTTTAGTGAGCATCAATGTCTGTTTCAACCACACATACAAGGTGACAGGTGTTGTGCTTTGAAATGTCTCCAAAAGACATAATGTATTCTCAAATACTTCCCTAAACACAGACAGACACAGACAAGCAGTGGCTTTGCAGGCTGAGTATGAAAACTAGCCTCACATTGTGTGACCCTTTTTCTCCAGAGGTTAGTGAACGTTCAATGACGTGAGTCAGACTGAGGCCGCACATGCACACAAACACACACAATGTCAGCTTGTTTTGGATGATGCTTCAAGTTTTTGACTTTTTTATTGACAAATAAAAAGAAAGGATGGCTTCAACAGTCAGAGATTGGTCCACAAGCTTGTGCATACGTGCAGCATTTTTTTTGCAGAGAAGGAAGTGTCAGTCGTGGGAATTTCAGTCCTCTCACTTCTTCCCTTTCACCAGTTTGAATGAAAGTCGGTCTCCTCCTTTTCCCTGCCTTACACCATTAAAATAACACAAAGGGTTTTCCACTGTCACACCAAATCTGTGCAGGAGGGAAGAACGAGATAATAGCAGAACATTTCTGTAGGATGTGCACTGTTTGACATTTGCTTAATTGCATTAATGTCTATGACAGACGGAGGGCGAGGGTTGTGTATCTATAGAGAGGGGAAGCGTTTGCTTGTCTGTTTGTATGTCCCGATGCCGTTCGAGTGTACGGAGGGCTGTTAATGCATGTCCTGGGAATAGGGTCGGTGTGAAGGAGAAGAGCTGAGGAGCAGGAAGTGAACTTTTGGCTGGTGTGTTGTGTTGAGCAGGATGTGCCGTGTGTTTCTGCTCAGAGGCAGATAGAGAGACGGAGAATGGGGAGGGAGAGGAGCAGGGAGAGCGCAGCAGGGTGGATCCGAGCCATTGTCTCAGTATGAAAGCCTGTTCGTACTTCTGAAACCCTCCATTCAGAAAACAAGTAGACTGTATCTTCTCTTTTCCTTCCCCTCTTTGCTCTTTGGGAATAGACCTCTGCTCAGTGTCACGCTGATACGACATCATGGGCCCTACAAGGGCCGCGCGGCGAAGCAGACATTTAGCTACAATTTGAGGATGTTGAGGATAAAATGGTTTGACATCCTTTTGGTCACAGGAATTCATTACAATTTATTTTCATATTCATGTTGATAAATAGGGCATATAAACTATCATCTAAATCCCAATAAAAAATAAATAAATTGTATTGCTCTGTGGTTAATTAAATTCTTAAAAGTACAAAAGTCTTGTTTCAATTTCCTGGTGTTGCCACTCGCCCCTTGGAGTCTAATGCCATATGCCTTTATTTAATATCATTTATTTGACTCAACCCAGAAAACCTCTCATTGCCACCAAAGTGGTTTAGATGAAGATGTTTTAAAAGTAACAATATTAGGCATTTCACACTATTTATTAGTTACATTAATTGATATAAATATTAATGAATGCAAATATAAATGAGTGCAGTAAGACCACCAAACCACCAACATTTTATTATTTAGGCCACGTCATTTCTCTCTAATGTTGTTGTGGCAACCGTCCCAGGCCCGTATCTTTTATAACACTAACAATATAGAAGTACAAACCTGGATGACTTCCAATGGCCCTCTGTAGACCAAAAAAGGGTTTAGGTTAAATGTTGAAAAATTCAAAGTATGCCTTTAAGCTTTCTACCAGCGGCAGCGGGCCGAGGTCACTGTGTGACTCTGACAGGCTGTATAGTCCCGATCTGCAATCATAGTTGTTTGACATTTATTGTATTTCACAACGTGTGCCAAAAGGACTGAAGCATTTAGCAGACATCGCAGATGCTCAAAGCAAAACTCAGCGGCGATCTTTGTATTTCCACGGGTTGCATTGTCGAGCTAAGCTTCTGACCAACTTTGACCTTTCCTTATTGTGAAAGGCATTCTCTGTGTGGCTAATGTGGCTTGAGAGCCCAGCACAGACATGCCACTATTGTCCAGTGTACATACTTCTTTCTCTGAGGTCTCATTTTAAATGTAAGCTAGAGCCAAATTATATTAATATTCAAGCCTTATTTTGGTGTTGAAACCAAAAACTGACTCTCTAGTCAACCAATACAATCGTGCCTTCAATATTACACGCGTTGATGATTCTGCAATAACTCGTGTGTAAGCATGTATGCCTGTGTGTAGGTGATCTGATGTGTCCACATAGTGCACCTGTCCATCTACATGTCTGGACGCGGTTCCCACAGTGGAGCAGGGTGAAGTACAAGAGAGAGACTTGACACTTTCAAGAGTCTTTATTACAAGCAGCTGCTTTCGATTTATTTCCCCAAACTGCACTTTTCTGGAAAAATCATTGTATTGTGATTTTTTATATTACTCTTATGATCCCCTAGAAGTCCCACAATTGCCTTTCCTCTGGCACTTTGCTCTCTTTTGCTTTCCTCCTCTTCCTCCCTGTGCAGAGCTTGGCCACACTTGTTCACCGCCCTTGTTACCTCGAAGCACAACTTCCCTCCTCACCTCTCTCTGTCCCTTCTCTCTTCGACACTCGGCACAAAGCGTTGACCCGCAGCGCCCGCTGCCTCCCTCCTCTCCTATGATCCACTTACTTCCAGCTGTTTTTCATGCTGAAAAAGACCGTTGTCTAAATGTTTATGTGAGGAGCTACTTTCTTTTTCTTTAAGCCCTGATCAATTTCCAAAACGAACTTTGTGGCATGTGTTAAAATACAGGAGATGACGGGCCAAATAAAAAAAAGGTCTGACATCATTATTGTATTCTGATCCTCAAGCCAAGAAAAGGCTTACAAAGGGAGATTAAAGGCAGCATATCGTTGTAGAGGAAATGCAGAATAATGTGAGGGGAAATGTTCGGGGGAAAATATGCTCAGAAAGATGCCAGTAAAGTAAACATCTATGAAATTGCACAATTGAGCCGGGCCTCGGCTGCACCGGCCAAGTCATGCACTGAGATGGAGAGAACAAGTAAGGAAGCGGAGTTGAGAGGAAAAAGAAGCAGAAACTGAGAGAAAAATAGCCTGTGCTTGATAGTCACAACCTTCAGTAAATCATCAGGAAAAGCTTCCGGCTTTGTGAGTCTCTTCACCTATTTCCCCCTCATTCTGTGAGTTTCCCTCTTTTTGGACATTATCTTGTGAGGAAATGCAGTTTTGTGCCTTTTCATTGTTGATTGTTGCAGGTCATTGTCAAGGTTTCTTTTCCTTCTAAATGTTAATGTTCATGTCAGCGTGCCCTCAGAGATGTTATCCTTTTCTCAGACCTAACAATTATCACCCAATCAGCCCACAGTAGGCTCTTTGTAGTTGAATAGGAAAGGGGGTTCTGGCTGCCGTGTCGTCTTCCATCTGTTTAGCTTGGACCTCTGTTTCTGTCTCTACCTTGAACACATACAAGACAAACTAAGTGGACTTTGGCTGGAATCTTTTCGTTTACAGTGAACAACTTCTGCTCCAGAAGTTTAAATTCAAAGACAAACAACGAGCAAGGACAAAACAAGCAGGAATTTGGAAGAGCAAAAGTTGGTCAAGGAGAAGATTGATTGTATATATTTCACACACACACACACACACACACACACACACACACACACACACACACACACACACGCTCACGTGGACACACAGCTGGATGGCAGACTGCTGCTCCAGTCAGGATTAGATCAGATTTAATTAGGTTCCCTTGCTCCGTTTGGACTGTCGCTTCTTGTAGAAAAAGCCATTATTAAAGAAAAGGTGATTCCACTGACAGCTTCCACCCAACACACACTAAAACCTGCGCCAAAATGTTACAGAGCCTCAGGGGCCTCACACACACACACACACACACACACACACACACACACACACACACACACACACACACACACACACACACACAAAACATCTATTCTGGTTTTGGCGATGTGTAGAAATGATGGATTATGATCTAATGGAGATCAGGGTGATGTTTTGAGGTGGTTGTACCCGACTAGTTGTGGTTCATAAGAAAGTTCAGCAGTAACACAGACTGCCACGCAGACAGTAGTAGCTGCGGATAAATGGAAAAAAAAAATACTTGACAGAGCATACATGACTCATTTAAAATGGAATTGATATTTTTCAGTGGAAGACAGAATCTTATTTCAGCATGCAAGAAGCAAACGTCCATGAAACATCAATAATGTCCAGTGTTTCATTTTGTGGTTTTACAAGAGTTTATACCATGAAAACAATTCAAAGCAATACATTTAACCAAACAGTATTTTTGCAATTTCTGCATTTCATTGTCAATATTGATCTTACTTTGCTTAGAGAAATGAATGTATTTATTGCATGTCAAAATGTTTTATAATGAATTTTTGTGTACATTTCAATTGTGGGTTTTTATAATTTCATTTAATTATGGTGTCTTGATAAAATCATGTTGATAAGGCTTTTATTTAAAAGCCAATGTGAGCCAATGTTTGTTTTGTTTGTTAGTATACTCAAAATCAACTTGGCAATAAAGTGAATTGCATAATGGATTTAGATGGAAATGTGTAATTATTTCATTTATGTAGTGTTTTTTGCACATCCAATTCAAAAACAAGTAATTTTATATAACAATACATACATATACATTTCTGTAAGACAAAAGTTTCATTAAACTTTTTTCAGATATGATTACATTGATATCCTTCTTAAATTTAATTATAAGTGTGTGTTACTGTCAGATACTTATTAATCCCAATTCAAAATCACATCAAACCTTATGTATGAGACCAGTACAGCACCATTTGTGTTTTTGATTTATTGTGCATGATATGGGTTTCACATAAAGAAAAGGAGAAAAGACCACGATCAAGACCATTTCACAGCAATCATGACCGCAAAAGATTCTTTACTTTTTCCTACAATGCATTCACATTCAAGTCCATATTCTCAATTCTGAGACATGTGAGTGCCTCATTTAAGACATAGAATTTCAAATGAATCTCATACATCACACACAGTCCACATGCAACAATGAACAGATCCATTACTCTGTCAGCAGGAGCAAAACCAGCCAGGCAGACACACACACACACACACGCATGCACGCACACACACACACACACACACACACACACACACACACACACACACACACACACACACACACACACACACACACACACACCACACATCCTTTTCCACTGTGTGAAAATAACCCTATTATCACCAGCACATAAGAAATCATAGTGTCTTCCAGATGTTTGATATGAATCAAGCAACTTGCCACAAATTACGTCTTGACATTAAACAAATTAGCATTTATTTTTCTCTCGGGTGCTGTAAGTCATCAACATTCATGAACTAGAGGTGCTTCCTGAGAGATCAAATTCGCCAGGTGTAATGAAAGACATCAGCTGCTTAATGCTGTTTGAACAGTGGGTGAAAACAAAAGGAAAACAGCATGACATTCATCACATGTCTCAGTTAATTCTGTTTCCAAGACCTGGAACGCAGGCACAGTTGTCTATGAGTGAAAGGAAAAATCCCAATTTATCACAAACTGGGTTTTATTTTCATAATTGTGACCATCTATTATGTATCTATTGTCAAAACTCATGAAAACTAACTCGCTTTTTCCAGAGCTTTTAAGCTTGTAAGTGTTTCCAAGGTCAAGAAGGAACTTGTCATGATCGAATATGTCGAATATGAGAACATTGTGAACACTAAATTGATTGCAGAGGTGCACAATGAAGTCCAATAGAGGAAGAAACAAAAGATGACGAGACAATGTGAAAACAAGCCAAAAGTTCACACCAATAATAAAAACCACTTTAAGCGGGAGTTCAGACCGAAAATAGCCGTGCGTTAAACGGATTGTATTGGTGGGGGTGTGTTTTCTTCAAGTATTGTGTAACATATAGGATCCAGGGAATGTGTTTTTAGCATGGATGTATAGGAATTGGATACCGGACCCCAAGATGCCGTCCATTCAGTCCAATGAGAATTGCTTACCTGGTGCATACGGCAAAACAGTTTCTAGCTTTCAGGGTATGTGGCCTAAGGAATATATGGAAACGTTTCTTTCGCTAAGAGATTAGGAGAGGTCTTCAGGAATTTGCTGCAATTGAGAAAGTTTTAATTGTTCGTTCACGTAAGCTAGTATTGGCCATGTTCCATACTGTCCGGATTCGAAGACAAGCGCTCACATGTTAATGGGATATCCAGAAGATGCCAATATCAGAGACAGCTGATCAGTCATGTGAGTAAAATGGCAATATTCCATATCCCATTTTGTACATCAACTCTTTTTCGACAAAAACACCTCAAACGAGCATTAAAACCTCCATACAGCTTTTATTATGGGATACTTCAAAGTTTACATACAACTATCTGAATGGAAAAATGGCGATATTGATGATGTCATAGATTTTAAAATAGCTTTTCTCGGTTCAAGGAAAGTTTTACAAAAATAACTTTCATGGACGGTGGCAAACTTAGCTAACGGTGACTCGCAAATCAGTTCTGTATTTTAGCAACAGTACAATCCTACTTTGAGTTGATTCAAAGTTTAGTTGGAGTCAGTGAGCCAAACAGATTCACTCAACTTACGCTAAGTAAGTTCCTGTGTTTTATTTCCAGTGTATTAACAGTTAGGCTAAGTGGCTTGTTTCTTTCTTTTGCAAACAGAAGTGTGGATTGACAGACTGTGACTGACAGCCAAACCATGCTCTAGCAAACGATCGGATTCGACTGGACCAACTCAAAGGGTGGTCCAATAATGTGTGATTTCAGTTGTTGAAAATAGTAAATGGATCATTGTTATTGGCTGCTTAATTAAATATAATCACCTGATTGTGGGGACGGCATGGTGATACATGTATTTCTTAAAGGACAGTGGAGTAGCAAAACTGTAACTTTGCTCACCCTATAATGAATATTGGAGATGCGTTACGACTTTGTAGCAATGATGCTGTGCTTCAAGTACAATTTCGACGGCTAAACGACCCGAGGTGTCATAAACGTGAATTTTCTGTTAATATCTTCAATTAAGGGGCAGTTGTCAGAAACGTTCGGGCCCATTGCTCATACTGAGAGAGCAGTAGACCGTCTGGCAGCAGGCTACCTCACATAAATAGCAAAGATCCAAGGTGTCTGGTGTCGGGCACTGGGTGCCCTGGTTCAGGCTGGTAATGCCAAGGAGGGACACTGGGCGGGTGCAAGCAATACATTTAGACTTTTCTGTGTGGAGTAGTTTAAGTGATGTCTCTCTGTGTTTGCTCAGGGATGGAGCAATTCACTTTTCAGGATGTCATGTATGCTGGGTGAGACCTTTTTCACCCTGAATGGTATTAATAAAATATGCATAGATAATCAGTGGGTTTCAAGGACTGGACTGGACTGGAAGTTTGCGTAGAGTACACGGGACGTGAGAAGGGCACAGGTGTTGACTGCAGAGTCATTAAAACTGACGGACTCTTATGTCTGCACACAAGACACCCTGCAGGGAAAGAGATTCAGGAATTGTTTGTTCATTTATATGAAATGGTGAGTCTAAAAAACAAGTGGATCATTATTAAAGAAACAATTCCTGCATTATTTAGCTTTGTGCCACTTAGTTAGGTTTAGGAAAAAAAAAACGACTTGGTTAGGAAGAGGAATAGATCATAGTTTGGGTTATAATAACCATGGAACTGTCGTTACTGAAGTATGCAACTTCCTACTTTAAAAATTAAGTTTGTGAGAGAAAGAGGAAAACAGACAGAAAGAAAAGGACACACCAGTCCACTTAAATGGCTATCTTCGCGACCTTTACATGTTGTGTCTCACGCCATGTTTTACAGTCTCCCTCCTTCTCTTCTTCCTCTGCCTGTCTATCCCACTCCAGCAACATTTCACTGCTTAGATTCCCACTGAATGGAAAACAGCTGGGCCAGGGATTGCCAGAGCACATTATGCCCAATTCTTCAATGAATTCCCATCTACCTCTCCCTTTTCCTCCCCTGTCCAGTGTGCTCCCTTGCTCCCTGTCCTCATTTAATTAAGGTGGGGCCGCACAGCTGAAACAAAAGAAAAACAGCCTGCATGAGAACATGTTTCTCACCCACATATGGTACTCTCTCCCACTTTCTGTGAATTTGTTTCCCAACCTTACTCCCTGGTGATACTCTGGTGTTATGGCTAGTTCTGCTTTTGACAAGTTGAAAAAAGTGGAGATATAATGCAGCTGAGCTGTGCAGCCATGTATGGATATAGTTAAGTAATGTGTCAGAGTTATTACTTTGCCCTCATAACCAACTTGGTTCATCTGCTGGGATCGTGAAGACAAAAGCAGCCATAAAAACTGCTTGAATTTCTTAGGAACGAAAAGATTTTATGAGGTCCAGTTAAACAGCACTGTAGAATTAAGAGTTTTTTTTTCTGGAGATATGTTTCGGTGCAAGAGGAGAGGAGAGAGAGAGAGAGAGAGAGAGAGAGAGAGAGAGTGAGAGAGAGAGAGAGATGTCACTCTTACCTGTCTTAAAAACTTGAGAGCCCTGACATAGTCTCACTTCATCATGCTTAATCAACGAGTAAAGGTCACGTGACTATATATGTGAGGGAGTGTCGGTCCAGCTATGCTGACAGCTAAAACTTTAGAGAATAGTTAACTCACATATGATATTTGCTTGTACAGTTTGTAATTTAGTCAAAGTGGAGTCAACTGCAAAGTGTCTTGTTGTTGTTGTTGTTGTTGTTGTTGTTGTTGTTGTTGTTGTTGTGAGTGGCTAGGAGGATTAGGATGGTGCTGGCTGTGTCACAAAGATGAAATTAGATTTCACGAGAACTGACAGTGTGAGAAGCAGATCAGGGTCAAGAGAGCATACAAGAAGGAAGTATTGCTTCAGTTTCTGAAGGGACCCGGGTGACAAATTGGGTGTATATTGCGGCCAATGCGTGTGTTTGTGTGTCTATGCCAGTGCAATTTCCTGCCTTCAGATTGACTAACATGTGGGCACCTGCCCTGACAAATCCACCCATCCTGTTTCTCTCTGTTCACACAATGTGTATACTCTCTTTAAACTGCACTTTATCAGGCAAGACGAATGCAAATAAAACAGCCCAGCCTTTTGCGCAACAGGACACCAAAACAGCAATAAACTGACCTCAAGTATGACCTAAACTTTCCAGAAATTGGTGTTTCATACCAGCCCACGTGGTGATAATAGAAACCGGTGTAAGAGGGTCATGAATTTGCCATTCACAGTTACTGGAAGCAACAAGGAGAAGCACACACAGTCAACCAAACAGGGACTTCACACCATAAAGTTTGCACATCCAGCACAGAGGAGCGCAGTGGCCAGGCAAGCCTGGACAAAGTTGCGTGGCCCTGGGGGAGAGAAGCTGACGGCCAGCCTGGCTGGTTGACACACACATACGCACACATATAAATTCAAGCAGCCCAGACATTAGAAGTAATTATTAGATCTTAATCATTTGGGGGTAAGGTAGAGAGTGCCTTTATACTGCAGGCCTGGAGGGGAAAAAGTTGAAGAAACGAATGAGCTGGCACGCTAACTATTGCAGTTCAGAAGGTAAAAGTGTGTGTTACTGTCAGATACACGTACAGGCTCTGTGTGTTAGGTCTATGGAGTTGTGTGACCTTTCATTTATTGAGAGTGACTTCATGTGAAAGTGTTGGCAGTGAATGTGTTCTGTGTGTGACACAAAGAGTGAAGGTGAGACTGCCGGATCCGTTGCTGGAACTTCGACTATATTGTATTTGGTGACGCACTCTCAGGCAAAGACTGAGCCTGGGCACAGTGTGTGTGTGTGTGTGTGTGTGTGTGTGTGTGTGTGTGTGTGTGTCTGTGTGTGTGTGTCTGTGTGTGTGTGTCACAGAACTGAGAAAGTCAGTGAGCTGTGAAAAACAGGGTGTCTATTACCTTCTTAGCGTGGAGTTACACACTTAAAAGCAGTCCATTAGCATTTTGTTCAGTTTGACAAGGGTAATAAATTACCAAGTGCTTCATCACTTTCACTTTGTGTGTGTGTGTGTATATGCACATGTTTGAGCACAGTGGATGGGTGTAGATACCAACACTTTAAAGGTGAGAAGTTAGCAAGGGTGAGGTTGCTGTATGTTTGTGCATCTTTGAGACAATCTGTTCATTTATGTGTAAACATTTAATCGTACACAAGTCTAAATATATACAAAATAAGTAATAAATAGGAGGAAGCTGTCACTCAGATGGTTGAGTAGGTTGTCTATTATTTGTCAAGTTGGTGGTTCCTGGCTCCTGCCACAAGTTGGTAATATCATTGAGCAACGCACCAAACACACCCTATGTAGGTGTAAAAAAGTAAGACTGAAAAATATTTGTTTCTCACGGTACGCCAACTGCATTGCATACAATAAAGTTTATAAAATGTACAGTGAGAGTATGTTGTAAATGCACATGTGGCACGGAGGGGTTACTTGGTCTGTTTTGGGAAACTCAGAAGATGACATGTGTGTGTCATCCAGCTCTAGATTAGAGCCCCATTAGCCTCAGTGGCTGGTCTGCTGTTTAGACTGAGTGTAAACACAGAGAGATGGATGGTTTGACGTCTTCTGTCTCCATCCTCAACCTCCTGATAACACTAAAAACACACACTTACACACATGCAGACACAAAAACATGTCTAGGCAGTGAGGCTTCACCATGCCACAAGTGTGTGTGTGTGTGTGTGTGTGTGTGTGTGTGTGTGTGTGTGTGTGTGTGTGTGTGTGTGTGTGTGTGCGTGTGTGTGTACTCAGCTCTGGTGTCTCTTGTGAGAACACTCTGGATTGCTCTCATGCCCTCCGCTGGCATCATTCTTTCTTCCTGTACCAGCTGCAGCTTGTCTCCCCTCCTTTTTATGTCTTTTTTTCTCTCTATTGCTTGCTTCAGGCAAATCGTATGCTTCTCTCATTCCCACAATTACATTACAAAAAAAGCACAGCACTATCAGCTATGAATATTGTTATTGGTATTACTTGTATACAATTAGATTGGTAAGTAAAGCTAAAAGCAGCTGCAAGCCGTGTAAGACAAAGCAGATGAATTAATATAATGAATTAGCAAAAGCATGTTGTTGTCCAGTGAAGCTTGGTGGCCTAATGGACAAAACAGCAAATCAGGATGAGTGAACAATGAGAAAAAAACAACAACATTAAATGTTCTTTATAACAAAGATGACACATTGCAATCTTTGCCAATGGTTTGACATGGTATACACACTACCTGTCTCCGAAGTGGGCGTGGTCATTGCGTATTTGGAATCGTGTGAACCTTTTGTGGAAAACCTCGCTAACCTCAGGGTTGCCCAGGAAGAGCTGGAAAACATTGCTGGAGAGAGAGAGACATCGGGAATGCCCTCCTGAGCCTGCTCTCTGCCATTCCTCCTTGTAACCTGTGTCACTCAGCGCTGACCTTCCAGACCCACACACAATTAGTTTAGAGACCAGCATTTATTTTGACAGGACTAAGCTCATATTCCAACATATTGCATATTACATTGGCTCAAACCCTCAAAGCGTTCAGGATTAAGCCTCTACAAACTGACCTGATGACACCGATGCCCGTAACCATAGTAACTCACTCCTGCCTGTCTGAAGCATCTGCATTTATTCTGTCTCTCCACTCACTTAATAAGGTTTTTCCTTCAAAGACATGGTTTGACTATTTGGGTAATGCGCTATTTCTTTTCTCCCTTTCTGAGGGTATAAGAAGATCAGTGCCACATGTATGCACAGGAGTGGCTTTGGCTCACTGGCAGAGCAGGTCGTCCCTGAACCATGACGTTAGTAGTTTGATCCCCAGTTCCTACAATCTGCACGTCGAGGTGTCCTGAGCAAGACACTGAACCCCAACTTTCTGCCCTGATCTACAGTAGTTCCCTGTAGTTAGGACAGGCTAAATGCAGAGGTCACATTTTATGTATGCACATATGTACAATATGTGACAATTAAAAAAAACTTTTATGATGAAACTACAGCCAGCAGCTGGTTACTTTAACATAAGACTGGATAGGATAAGGCTGGATAAGGCTAGAAAACATGGGGAAACTGCTAACCTTTTACAGGAAGTTAATTAACTAATAATGTGTGGAAAATATCCACTTTTGTACACTTTTGTATTTTAACAAATATTAAATAGCTTGTTAATAAGTGCACTTTAGAGGTGCTGGTATGCAGATCATGTCCCCTTGTTTCCAGTCTTCCAGTCGCTAAGCATAAGTAACAATCCAACTTTAAATATAAAAGACACAATGATCTGTATTTCAGTGAGGAAGTGAATAATGTTGACCTATTCCTTTAATTTGTCACCCGTAACATCTGTACATGGGATGGCAGAAGCAAAGACACCAACTCTGAATCGTTGTGAACTACATCTGTCTCTGTGGCTGCTCGCGGATGTCACAGTCCGCCTCGTACACAGACACCACAGCGAGCGAGTGCACATCTTCAGCCAGTTCTGCCCCAGTTTACTGGCACCGGCCCCACTGTCTGTGCTAGAAGTCACGTCGCGAAGAGAGAGAGAAGCCCAGAGAGAAGGAGGAGGGGGTGTAAGGGGCACACGGAGCAGGACACAGGAAGTGGAGAAAGATGAAGAGCCGGGAGACAATGTGATGCACAGGGGTTCTGAACCGGAGGGGAGGACGGGGGGAGGAAAAGCAAGCAGAGGAGAGAGAGGAGGCAGAGGAGGAATGTTGGAAGAGGAGGAGAAGAGGGAGAGCACAGGGTGTGTGCATCTGGCACTAGGAGGCAGGGAAAGATAGCGTGGGCCAGGCTGGCCGGACGTGTGTGTTTGTGTTTGATTGAAGAGGGATGTGAGACAGAGACCCCTCACTGGCTCAGATTTACTGGAATGCTGCCACGAAGAGATGGACACAGACACACATGCTTTACACACATACACACATGCACACATTTGTACAGTGCAGAACATGGAGGAAGAGGAAGTGAGAGGGAATGAGAGAGTGGTTATAGAGGAGGGCGTCCTTTAACAAACAACAACCTCAACACGCAGTAGCTTGTTGTGGGGTCAGTCATTACAAACTCAAGCTGTGGAAACATTCTGAAATTTATTTTATAACAAGGAGAGATCCTCAAGTTCCCAAAGTTACAAAATATATCAGGCGAGATTTTGAAAGAATCTCACCACAGAGCTCTGTATGTGTGTCCTTTACATGTCTTGAGAACAGTTCACCCAATCGACTTCACGCTTGAAGGGTGTATTGCTGGGGAGCCGACAACGTGCAATGTCAAAGTTGGTGCAATCTTAACACGGCACACATTCCGTATTGATAACCTTTGAAGTTTAGCAAGCAAACATGTTGCCTGCGGGGCCTTGTAGGCCGCGGCTCATTAACTGCAGTTTACCGTTGCTGCTTAATGCTGGCTAGTCTAGCATTACAACCAAAGTCTTTTTAATTTCCCTGGAGTCAATGAGCAATCAGCGGTGCATGAGAATGCTGCAAGCAGCACTTCCAGGGGCCAAGCAATCAGGCTGTATGACAGAAAAACTTTACAGGTGTGTAGTTCACATTCAAAATTAAACATTGAACATCGAAACCCGAAGAGCGCGGCGGCTGGTGTGATCCCATTGCAAGACGATTCCTAGTTACACTTTGTTTTGTGTAGGGACTAAACAGACATGATGTATTATGACGTGCTGATAAGTATATCTTGTTACCTTTGGTGAGCTGTTTCTCCTGTTTTGTGCTAAGCTAAGCTAATTATCTGTTGGCTCTATGTTCGTCATTCAGACATGAGCGCGTTGTCAATCTTCCTATCTTATTCTCTGCAAGAAAGCAAATTAGTAAATTTTCCCATCATGTTAAACCTGAGAGGACAGGAGAAGGGAGAAAATAAAGGATAAACTAATGAGCTGCCAGCGAGACTTCCTCACAAACCCTGATGATAACAACAACCGTATGTTTTTACCAAGACACTCCAGAAAAATGACGAATTTCAAGGTTGCAACCAAAACAGGATGGACCTTAGATCACCCCACCGACTCCTGTTTGTGTGCAACTGTAGACAATCATGCCCTTGCAGAGTGGTGCAGGATGAAGACGCACAGATAGGCACACGACGCTGACGCACAGTGTCTTTGGCTACTCAGAGCGCTGCTTACATAACCTGAGCAGTTAATGCATCAATCAGAGGTGGACAAGACTGATGTAAACGTGTCTGCTAATAGGCAGAGATATCCAAATCTAAAAATATAATGTGCTCGGTTCTAATGGCATATTTTTGCCCCCATAACGTCAGTCGGAGCTACACCCTACACCCCAAAGAGTCACTTCCTGTCCAGCGAGGTAGTGTGTGTCCTTATCGAAACGACATTGCAAAGTGAGCACAGGAGCCGCTAAACATTCTGCTCTTCCTTATGGGACTCCAGAGGCCAGATGGACTCCAGGCACACACACACACACACACACACACACACACACACACACACACACACACACACACACACACACACACACACAGACCTAAATAGGGAGAGGTAGAACATTTAATAATGGCACAAGAAGTGTGTGTGTGTCTGTGAGTGCATGTGTGTGTATGTGTGTGTGTGTGTGTGTGTGTGTGTGTGTGTGTGTGTGTGGGGGGGGGGGGGGGGGGGGGGGGGTGTAGTGACATAGGGGGTCCATTGTTTCAGACTGGAAGGCAGAAGTGTTGGGAGGGGGCGAGGGAAAGTCAAAGCTAAATTTAGAGCACCTCCGCTCAAGTATTCCAAATATTCTTACGTGTATTTGAATACTCACGTATACACTTTGTTACTTCATCCACTTCCATGAATTACATCATTATTCAGCCACGATCTGATCATCATTGGTTAGAATCATTTTCTTTGGATAAATTCATACTTTTCCCTCAGACTCAAACAGCCACTGTACTTTTTATATCTGCAATAACAAAAATAGTATTTCAAAACTTTTGCTAGACATGTTTGATACTTAATTTAACTCTCTGCTGACAGGAGAAGTGATGATAGTTATCGGCTGGTTCTCAAATGGGGGTTTGTGTACCCCTAGGGGTACACGGAGGCACTCCAGGGGGTATGGAGGCTAATTGTAATATATTCAAAATTAGCATCAGTTCAAAAATCCTTAAAAAATTGTTATTATATTGTTCATATAAGTGTATGTTCATGAACTGAATTGCATATATTCTATATTAAATCAGACACTGATGGCACAGCGCTGTGTATCACATATTTTTTTCAACCCAAAATGATTTTGTGCTGGTATTTGCAAAATATTTTTTCAGCCAAGTACCCCCCCAGTTCTAGACAACATATTTTGCAGGGGGTACATCAGTGAAAAAAGGTTGAGAACCACTGGTCTAGACGACAACTTCAGATGAGAAGATGACATGGTACACATGGGGTTAATACTTCATGTGCATGTTTTAGGTCATTTCCTGCTGGCTGTACAGCCCTGACCTGCTAGTGTGGACCTGGCCAAACAGACAGACAGACAGACAGACTCTCTCTCTCTCTCACACACACACACACACACACACACACACACACACACACACACACGTCCTACACTGACCTCCACTTCCTGTCAGACAGCGACACCCCCTTGGAAAGCAAGCCTGATCTGTCTCCACTACGTCCCCTGTACAATCCTCTCATCCACTTCTGTCTCCCTCATTGTTCTTTTCACACTTGAACGTGAACACCATAGGGACCACGGCAGCCTCCTAAACAGGTGCTTCTTTACATAAACAACACACATACTTTGTCAAAGAGGCAACACCAACAGTAACTGTGCAGGATTTACTGACAGAAAAGTAAAGCAAAAATGTAATTAAAAAGAACATTACGCAAGGACAACTGTATCGCTTTTGGTATTCCTCAGACTCTGGACTCACTGCATTTTGTTTTCTCCTCTTGCTTTGGTTGTTCCACCCGACACCACTTTCCGCTAATGGGGACAGTAACTGCAAATAACTTAGATTGATACTTTTTGCTAACCTACCAGGGAAGACAAAAGCGCTATCCTCTTCCTGTTTTAGTTGCGCAAAGGTTGCCGTTCTTCCTTTTCGTCATAAATCAAGCCTTCATTTTTCTAGCAAGGGTGTTCAAATAAATTCAAAGATGTCCAGTTAGAGAAAATGTCCTCATCCAAAGGTCCGTAACATCATAATGTAACTTGCGTTATGATTCAGTGGCTTGGATCGTTTATTTTCTGTGCCCTCGGTTCTAAGTTTAGTAGGTAAGTTGGCTCCAAAGATGTGTGCTTTGTCTCTTGGTGGCGCTTAATATTGCCGCTTTTAAATAATGGCCACAGTTTTGGGAACATGCAAGACAATGGGTTTGAGCTGCTCGAATGAACATGTAAGAATCCTTCCATTTTGACTAAAATCTCTATTTCTGCTGTATACTTTTCTCATTCGAAATTACTTTTCTCTGACTCTGGTATTGTGCCATTATTAAGTGTTTAGATGTGTGTGCGTGTGTGTGTGTGTGTGCGTGTGTGTCTATCACACTCATGATTCGAGTCTCAATGCTTATCAGAATGCATATATTTGACTGCACCGAGTAGCATCACCTGAGATGATTTACAACACATGCAATCGGTCTGTGAGTTTCTAGTGCTGTAAAGGCTATGGTAGTTGCACCGGTTAAGGTATAAACATTCCTTGAAAATATAATAATTCATAATCAATTATTGGTTACAGGTCCGGGTCTGGACTTCATAATGATAAGTTAAAGCAATAACCTTGTCTATTGACACTTTCAAGAAAATATCAAATAAAAACATCTGTCTCCAATCAAGGCCCTCTAAGGTCCCCCTCTCCCCCTTCCCCAAGTAAAATGATATTAATAAGTAACAGCAAGGATGATGACAATAAAATATTTAATTAGATGGGTGAACATATCAACTGTGAACTGTTGCACGAATGGTGATCTTCTGCTGCTCTATATGACAATTTTGTCACTTAATTATTACATACATAATGTCGGCCTTAGATGGAGGAAATGCATCTGTTAAAAGTTCTATTTTCTGTCCTCCCTCTTCAGCAGGACGTTAGCTGTGAAGTATTATCGTTATTGTAACATGCAACATAATGTGTGTCTGGTATGTATGGGTGTGTTTGTCTATGTGCGCATCTGGTTATCCCATCAGAGCTCCAGCGTCATGTCCCTGACCTGGTGAGTGGCACAACGCGCTGAAGCTGCATGTGTTACGTGTTTCCGCAAATTGCTGGAGTCTGATGTCACTCTGAGGTGTCGGTGTGGGAGCGAGAACCGGAAGAGCGAGTCTGAGAGGCTGGAAGCAAGGTGAGAGCGCTGGAAAGGAGACATCAGAACTTGAGTCAGGACTGAGAGTCAGGACAGACCACCCTAGTGGGAGAAAGTGTTAGTTTCACAGTAGGGGGGCTCGATGAACAGATTGATCAAGGTTTTAATGACATGCTGCAAAAGCCTTCACCCCTCAAGCGCTCTCATTTCTACCTGTAACACATGCATCTCCTCATTTCGTTGAGGTCGTAGCGACCGCATGCTGTGGTCTGTGATTACAGCCAAGTGTTTACAATCCTCTCATATTAACACTTGTGTTAAAACAGCATGGGGTACCATCCTGTAGCAGGTTTTTTATTTCACAAAATTCAGTTATAGGTTGAGGCCACCAGTTTAATGACGTCTTCAAAACTATCTGCCTATTTGAGGCAGAGCATGTAGAAAATAACTGAGATTCGATTTTTCACAAGTAGAGAGGCCATTTTAACTTAAATGATTGCTTTTGTTTGACAGAACACAGGGCTGTAAAGAGAAAGGAAGGAGGCAGAGAAAAGGGAGTGTGACAAGTTCAAAGTGGATTTGAACATTGTTCCTCGTCATGTAGAGTCAGGAACATCAGGGGAAACACTGTTTAGTTATGTTTTCATCCTTAATATGAGAAGTGTGTTGGGCTTTTTCTTGATTTTACTGCTCTACTTTTTTGCCTTCCCACTCCTTTTGCTTTTGCTGTTTTCATCCAGTGCCAAACTGCAATTCCCAATTTCACAATACGCGTGTAAATTGGGAATGGCACTACATCTTTGAGATTGCACAAGTTCTGCATCTGCATCTTTATGTGTGTGTGTGTGAGTTCTCAAGTGTGAGGGTGTGTGTGTTCTGGGTGTGCACGTCCAAGTGTGTAATGAGAACCAAATGGTGGGGTGTGTGAGTGCATGGTTTCTCTCCCCCATCTATAATCAGACAGCCCCCAGGAGTACGTGAGCGCGGACTCAGGGCTTAGAGCACTGAGCTGCTACATAAATCAGCTCTGCCCATGGAGAAGCCTGGATACATGTGGACTCCTCTACCCTACCGACTGAGCGGCAAAATGTTGTAGGCTGTTTGGATGTGAAGGGTCTTGCTGTTATGTTGGTTTTCAGTGATGATTAAAAGTGTGAAAAGAGGTGTGAAATAATGATGATATATATACTACTCTGAGGTGTGGTGTGGTCTAGCTAGGTGGTCTTTAATGACAAGGCCACGTACTATCTAAATAAGAATAATAATAATAATAATAATAATAATAATAATATGCATGCTTCTCATATTTGATTACCAGCTACGTTATTCCATCTTTCTCATCTCTTCTCCCTGCAACTTTCCCTCTCCCTCCTTTTCTCCATACCTTCCTTCTCAACTCTCTCTGTTTCAATCCTCATTCCCCGCAGGAGGTGGCCTCTCCTTGTCCTCCATCTCTTCTCCTCCTCCTTTTCTTTCTCTTTCACATCTGGCCAGGCAGCTGTGGCTGGCTAGGGTTCAGTGGGGTGGGAAGGTGTGGAGGGAAGAAGAGGAGAAGGAGGAGGATGGTGGTGGTTGAGTTTTGAGGAGGCTATCAATTGCAAAGCCCAGGGCACAGTAAAAGAAAACAAAAAAAAAAAAGATTTGACACAAAATGTGCACTGTGAAAAGAAATGTTTGAACCAAATCTCTTCAGTTTTTCTCAGTCTATCTATCACAGTCTCCCTGTGCACTATTAAACTCTATTAAAGTGAGCAGCAGCGCATGGAGAAGGGGGGTAAGGAAGGCTGGGGGTTTAAGGAGAAGCAGGGGAAGGAGGGGGAGGATGGCGAGGGCAAAGATTTCAATATCTGATTTCCACATCTTAAATACATTAATGTATATTACCCCATTGCTCTTTTAAACTCAGGAGAAAGGAGAGGAAGGGATGGGAGGAGGGAGAGGGAAAGGGGTGAGGGTACTTATGACATTTTCATTGTGGAATCTCCTTTCTATTGTTTCTGTGGTCAACATGTTGCCCAAAGATCCCACATGCCATCATGACCACACAGGCTGCTAAACGGTCACAGATGGTAATACAGGCCTTGCGCGCATGCAGATGATTGGATTCCTGTCACTTTTCGGGTGCTTTTTTTCTGCGATATGCCAATGTCAGCGAATGATTTACTGCTCACGAGTGAGTCATTGTGTTACACATTCCGGGATGTCATCCGCGCTACCTTTGTGCCAGCTAGTTGCCTTTGTCCGTTGTGCCAGAGTCCTCGGCACTCCAGCTGAAGTTCACGACCCCTCAGAGTTCACGTTGGGACGAGGGCCTTTCTGAGGGAGAGTGAACTCTTTGCTGTGGTCTCACGTGACACTGAGCATATGGAAAAAGCTCCACTTTCAGTTACTTGCAGTTCCTTCCAACATATTTTATGGCCAGTTTCAGAGCACGAGGAGCCAAACAAACAGCGGGGGATACATGGTCGGAGTTCGGGGGCAGAAACAGAGACACATGATGGGCCTACAGTATTCAACAAGAGTGAGTAGGAAGTGAAAGATGGGAGGGAGCCAGCAGGATTGAAGGGGAGTGTGCAAATATGTGTGCATGTGAGTGCCCTACTGTTGTGTATTGTGTGTGCATGCATGTGTCTATATGTGTGTATATGTGTGTGTGGTTCTGGGGTACTTGGGAAGGTGAACTCATGCTCCTCTCAGTACAGGAAGCCCCTGATTAGTGCTAATGACAATTGCAGACCATATTAATGCAACCACACACCTCTCCCTCCCACCCTCCTCTTTCTCTCTCTCACTCCTGCCATCTGCACTCTCCACACTCTCTGCCAGACATCATAAACCCACTGCAGAGCCCCGAGACACTCACCAGAGCACCGAGGGGGGCAGGCCAGGGGCTGCCACGCACTCAGCCCCCTCGAGCACATTCAGCCCCTGTAATAACATGTCTCTCCAACAAACACATGGTATGGAACATACATGGCACACACACACGCACGCACACACACACACACACACACACACACACGAGAAATCTTATGGCAGATAGTAGAGTTCCTAGCGCAAAACATTTACACACCTAAACAAACACAGAAGGTACGGTGGAAAGCGAAGCACTTCACAGGCGCAAACCTTAACAACAGTACTGACACACACTTGTTTTTCAGAGTCCTTAGTTTGCAAAGAAAAGAAAAGCGCTTGGAGATCAAAGATAACGAGAGCATGAGGCTGGAGAGATGGGGCGAGAGAGAGAGGATGGAAAAAAGGTCTGCTTGTGTGCAAGTCTTATTAAATGTTCCTGCAGATGGACAGACAGGGCGTTTTCATATTGAGACATGGATACCCTCTCCTCTATTCTCTTGACTCCCACCCACACATTGACATGTGTTTCACATTCAAAGCGGAGATGTGCAAACCAAGGGCCAACCACTCAGGGTGACTGGCAGCCCGCTCTCTTTCACTTGCTCTCTCTCTCTCTCTCTCTCTCTGCAGTCACATAAATGAACTTATGGAGTAGTGTGTGTGTGTGTGTGTGTGTGTGTGTGTGTGTGTGTGTGTGTGTGTGTGTGAGAGGCGCGGGGAGGAGCTTTATGTGAGTGTTTGAGTTTTTCATAAAAATTAGATCAAACTGCACAATTCTGTGCCAACACTTTAAAAACAGGTCCCAGCTGAGGTATACTGATGCAAACCAGGTGGTAATGAGTGAAAATTACAAATTACTTTGCTGCTTCCCATTGCTTTGTTCAGTCCAGTTCAAAGATTCACACCGGCAGTGTTGTTTGTATCTTTTGTTATGCTAACTGGTTGCATCACCATTCCAACACACATCATTGTTCTTAACGCTGCGACGTAATGCCTTCAGTCATACGTTCAGTCTGTTGCTGATTTGAATGGTTTCGTTCAGTTCAGTGCAAAACGAAGAACTTTTTGTAAACAGAAACCAGCCATTGCATCATGATTGTTTATTTGCCTTTCATGGTCTGTTAGGTAGCTTTTAACCAGGAAGGAACATACTGTGTTTCTCGCCTGGACTGCAGATTCAGTCAGTGACACTAATGATTCAGTTCAGCTCGAGGTTTTGGTGTTGAAAGATATGTTTGTTCGCCCACTAAACACTTCTAATCCAAACATGGTGAAACGTGGCAAAATGAATGCCAATACAAACACACAAACACATCACTCACTTTCTTGAAGTTTTATTGCAAGCGCCATGATCACTTACATTTACATCATTTACACTGTTATTTATATATCAGTTATGTTTAGTTATTTTAAATATATATATATATATATACATATATATCATTTTGTACCCCAACAATCTTAACATACATACATTTGTAATTGTGTCACCATAATCTATTATTTAATAACAATATACAAACAAGATATGGTAAACCCTTCCAGGTTTCTCTTTTATTTCTTGTTGTGCAAGGAAATGTAATTTGTTACAAAATCCAAATTTGGTAAAGTGGTGCCAAAATTAGTTATCAGCTCAAAATGTGCCATTGCGCTCATTCATTGTATCTCTAAATGCATAGTTACTGAAAAATAACATCCAAACTAAATTTGTTTGGGGTCCCCTGGTGGCCCCAACCAGATTTTTTGTTCACTCGGGGGGGACCAGCTCTTTCCTTAAAAAGAGGAAGACAAACTCTTCCAGTGTATGCACATGTGTGTCTAGTGTAAGCCAGCAAGAGGTTTGTTTGATCACATTCAACAGAGATGCGAGGTCAGAGTGAGCGGATGAGAAGCAGACACACACACAAACATAAATATACATACCTACCCCCCCCCACACACACACACTCACAATAAAGGGGAGACGTTATGAGGAAACACATGGCATCATATGTCTGTGAGGCAGATAGTGACTGTGAACATAAACGTAGTCACAGACAAGAAGAAAGGGTGCTGGGCTGCAGACAAAGGCAGAGATGGAGCGGTCGGCGGATGGGTGGGTGGGAGCGGGGGTCTTTCTCTGTCTAGTTTACCCAGCTGGAGGACTAAGAGACCCAGACAGAGCCCTGATGTCACCTACTGTACCCTACCCTCCCAACTCCCCTGCTTCCTGTCCCCGCTGGAGTGATGTCACATGCAGGCCAGCTGGGGATGTCACGTCCACACCCCCCAGTCCCCTCCGCCTGTCCCCTCTCTCAAGTTCCCTTCAATCACTGGCATCCCACTGCGATCCCGAGACAGTCAATGGAGCACGTACCAAACACAGACAAAAACACATACAGTACAGTGGCGATCATGTTCGCAAACACAACTCTATCACACATAAATCATTTTCTATTATGTAATGTAGAGAAAACGAGGAAATGAAATGTTAATAAATACAACAACATAACCAGCTGTGTGATCCCGAAACACAGTTTAATTGATTTATTGTTTTATGTAATTCACTTGTTTTCACGGTACCAACGGAAAAGGAAAATAACACAATCTGGTAAGGAGAGCAGCTACCAAACAGCGCAACACGTTTCTAGACACTGCACCGGATCCAGTGACCCCACAAACCTTTACTCTCAAAACTCCTGCTCCTCAAAGTGAAAACATGCGCTCAACGAGTCATGACTGCTGATTTGATCACGATGGCTCACAATAACAGGTGTATTGAGAGCCAAGGTGGGAAAGTAAAGCTATGTCTGCTCATATCCGTTACATCCCTTATAACTCCATTTTGGCTCATAAACAATTGATTAACTTACAAGCCTTTTTATGAAAAACTCACATTTCAGGCCAGATAACAAGAGCTGGATGATGAACACCATTCAATCCTGTCATAAAAAGCAGCATTACTACTAGGAGGAAGTAAGTGACAGATTTATGGCCAAATGTGACTATAAAGAGATCTCAAGCATGTTTAAACTCTTAGGGCCACCTCAAACTAATGAAATGGCAGTGAGTTACTGTTAGAGGAAAAAAAATACAGGACAGCATTTTTCATATTCTAAAGAACCGTTTGCTGTAAGGTATTGAGAGATGTGTCATTTCCATAGTGAGCACTCTTCTCTCAGATTGGAGAGTTATAAGAACCAAGGTTGTTTAAAAACCCATTAGTGTTGAGTGGTGAGCAGCCGAGACTGCTGCTCCCTCAGGGTTGGAGTTCGACATGTAGACATTTCGTACTCCTGTAGTCAAGGTACATACATGACAGTGTTTCCAACTCCCAGGCTGCTATGATGTTTACATTCTCTGATGACGTCACAGTGGGTTTAATCTCAAACAACAATGACACAGTTTACGGAAGTGAGGTTTTATCCCAGGTGGGCTAGTGAAGAACTTGGAATAAATGTTTGCCAAAACCAGGGAATTAGTGGACTTTCACAGGACCTGTGGGGATCAACAACAACACAAGTCAACAAGTGGACAGCTACAGATTCTTGGGAGTCTTTCGCCTTGAATTGGGGGAACAACACTACTCTCAGTAAAGCACACACAGACTTTTCTTTTCAAGACAATTGAAAAAAAGTGACATATCCAGGAATGGTGCTGTCGCGGGACACCTCAAGTCTACACGGCGAGCGTCCGAGCAAGCAAGCAACAGATTCATTGAATGTTTCTTTTTTTTGTTTTTTTACAAAATTCGCAAAGGATACAATACCTCATGACACTCTGCTTACACTACCGCACACATTTCAAAGACCAGCAAACAGGCTTGAAGAACAATAATAGCCACAACAGTGAAAATATAGCCTGAAGCCATCGGCCCTTTGGCCTTTGACGTTTCGAAAGCCCCTTCCTCCCTTCACAAAATGACGCAGCACATTGATTCAGCTCCCTCCATCAATGGACAGCAAAACACAGTAAAGGGATTGCCCTCAATCAATAAACACAATATGAAACTCATCAATATCAGACAATACGCAGGGCTGTACCGAATAGTTCAAATCGTTATTCATTTTAATTGATTGTTGATTTTGATCTCATTTAGCTCGTTGGCTAAACCATTTAGTTATACAGTGATTTACACAAAAGCAACACGTACTTTATAACCCCCCCTGATTAAAGAAAGATGTAATGATTTTGACAATTCACAACATGTTTTTATCTAACAAAATATTTTGCTTCATTGCATATTTGTTGGTGTTTTGTCTTTCAAAAGCAAAATCACTCATGGTTTTCGTGCAATAAACGTTCCTAATTCACTCATTTAGCAGCATCATCATGAGAACAGTTGCAGGAACAAAACTATGCAACAGCAGGACCACCTTCTTTTTCTCACAGGATTCCAGCTGCACAATGTATTTCATTCATAAAAAGTCATACATGGCCAAATAGTTTATCTTAAAACTCAGTACAAGACTAAATTACTATATAATTGATGCTTATTCCGCAAATTCTCAGATGATGTAAAACCAAAAGCCTGAATGGAGGGCAAACCAAGACATGATTGTATTTGTCAGCTAAATCATTTCTTTTGACTATTTTTATATGCTAGAAAGGGTTTTCATCATTAATGTGTACAGCAACAATGCATTAGAAAAAAAAATTCAGTTTTCCATTTCCGCTTTCATTTTCCTGCTCAGTTACAGTGAAACATGGCTAAGCTCTGTTTAATTCACTTGCTTGTGTGTGTGTGTGTGTGTGTGTGTGTGTGTGTGTGTGTGTGTGTGTGTGTGTGTGTGTGAGAGAGAGAGAGAGAGAGAGAGAGAGAAAGAGAGAGAGAGGTTCATGCCCCCCACCCACATACACACTGTGCTACGTGCAGGGCAACAGGACCCCCTTGTAGAAACTGAACACCACAATCTTCCTCCCTTTAGGCATCCCCTCTCCCCTGCCCTGAACCCACCCTGTCCCCTGCTGGCCACTGTCCTTAACCAAACAGACAACACAAAATGCATCCACACACACACACACACACACACACACACACACACACACACACACACACACACACACACAGAAAGTACCCGCCATTCTCACACACCCACACACACTGTATAAACACTCTCTGAACTTTAATATCGGATTATGTTTCAGCAAAGCACATCCGCGTGTGACACACACACACACGCACATGCTCTCCTTCTGAAAACACACACATCCTTTCACTTTCTTTGATGGATGAGGAAATGCTCACACAAACATATAAACAAGACCTCCATCCCAAACCCCATTACATCTGTATGCTTTTCCTAGAGCTTCAGTTGAGCCTTTCAGGACCTGACGGATCCAGCGGCTCCGCCTCCCCTCATCCTCTCTTTCTCTCTCCCGGCTCAGGCCCTACCTGATTGTCTGCTTGTTTTCCCTGGCGGCTCCCAGCTTCCGTTCCCAGGCTGGGAGGTGGGAGGTGGGAGCGCAGCCTACAACACATACTTTCCACCCCTGAAGGCTGAGGGCCAGCGGCGGTTCCTCCTGTCCTCAGGCCCTACAGGAAGCACTTAAGCCCCGCTGCTGCCCATCAGCTCAACTCTTGTGGCTCAGGCCTGGGGGTAGAAGGAGGCAAGAGATGAGATGAGAGAAGTGCATGAGAGTGAGTCATGTGAGGCTGCAGAATGTCCACTCTAAACCAAATGTGAAAAAAATACTCTACAAGGAAGATCGAGAATCCATCTAACTATGCCAGCCTTATCAGTGTGGATGGGGAAAATCTACTTTTGGAAAACAATGCTCAGAAGCCGACAAAGTCACATCTTTCTGCAGCTTCTAACCTGTTCTGTAATAACTCATTTGAATTGTCATTAGTAATTGCAATCATATAGGCTACATCATCTGGGAACCATAAATGTCGGTACAGAATTTTAAGCCAATCTATTTAGTAGATGTTGGGTAAGTTGTCCGGTTAACCACTCTGACCTGCTAGTGGCCCCCCAAAAAAAGTCAGAGGATCATCGACGTCATTTGGATTTCTCCTCCTGTCACGTAGATATGTGGATATCTGTAATGACAATCCAATCGATAGTTATTGAGGCATCTTACTAAAAAACAAAACTGTCAACCCCATGGGGGCGTTAGAAGAAAAGTCAGAGGATCACCCAAGTCTGTAGGATACATCCTTTTTGGATCATAATTGCCTGTACAAAATTGGCAATCGCAATCCATCAAAATGCTGTGGAGATATTTTGGTCTGGACCATAGCCATCTATAGAGCCACACTTCTAGCATGCCAAAAAACTGTCAGTGGGAAGCCGGAGGGGACAGAGCAGAGACCCAGGATAATAACCAACAGTTTCTCTCGAAAAATATCTTTACAAAAATGATCTGAAAACGCTTGTGTGGACACAATTGTTTTAAGATTTAGCCAGCATAATGTTTGATTCAGTTGACCAGGTACGTTAAAGCATTTAGGGAGAAACAGAGAAGTAAAGGGGCTAAAGCAAGAGTAGCAGAGCGGAAAGACGAGACATCGTAGGGACAGTCATAGGTCATACGTGTTCTGCAGTAAACCGGTCTTTTTGCACCTGCAGGTCTCTTTTTTCCAGCGTTTACCAGTTTGACTTCCTGCTTATAGCAGCTCTTCTCAGAGTCGGCACGGCCCCTGTAATTAGTACAAATGACTCTCATTATGTGGTAATGCTGTAATTACATGACCTAAAGTGCTGCCCTGCTGTAGAGCACTGCAACTGCTATCACTGTAAGTGACAGCATTCACACATTCACCGGTCTGTGGAATTTGTAAAGAACATTTTTCCCTCCAGTTGTTTGCCTTTGGGCTTTTTCGTGCTGGAGTTGTTTTTTTCTGCGCTTGGGGCTGAGCCATTCTGTCACTGTTGAATGTTGGATATAGCCAGACACGGAGGTGAACCCCAACAATGACTGTGCGGCTCTCATGTTAGATTAGTTATATTTTATATGAACTGAGTGCTACGGTAATCCACCCAGATCACATAATGGTAATTTGGTAACCATTTCCTCGTTCAACAAGCTTTTATGTAGGCCCAGTAATCATTTGTAGAGAACTTGAACTGTACGTTATTCCACTAAAGCTCAAAAACAGCCACATGGGCCAATAAAAAGACAAGTACGGGTGTGTTATTAGACATTAGGACTTCTCTGCTGTGCACTGGATAGAAGTACTGCACTGGAAAAGCAGATTTCTCCAAAATCGGACTGCCGGTTTGCCTCAAAGCTTGGATCTGTTTTTAGTGGTAAGTTTGGAGGAAACGCAGACACTTATCATTTTTTGCAGACACTGCTTAAAAGCAAGAGTGGCTTTTGTAAAACATGGGTCAGTAATAATACACTTCAGTGCTGAATTATATAATTTGGCATGTAGCAAATCAACAAAGAAAACTAAAAACTGCAACTTTTTGTTGCAACTGGGTGATTAACTGCAGATAAATGTAAACCACGTATGAATTTGATTGGAAGAGGAACAAAATGACTATGATAGGGTTGTGACTCAGTGATCTGATAAATGCTAATTATGGTGAGCCAGATAAGATACCAGTGATCACACGACATAGCCGTGCTGAAAGAGGTGCAGCTGTGACACTTCCGCTCTGAACGGCAACAGATAAACATACCCACAGAGTCAACATGATCAGTGGGTTGGATAGTATGACAAGATGCAGTATACGGTGAGATGATGGAGATTTTTCAGCCACTAAAGATTTTCCATCTTCATTATTTTTTCAAGGTAGCTACACCTTAGTATCTCTTTTTGTATTTGTTTTCATTAAAAACAGACATAACGACCTGTTTAATCGGTTCGTTATGTTGGCACTCAGAGGGTGGTAGATGTATTTTGGCTCAAGAAATACATAACAAGGAATGATGAGAAATGTAACAACTGTGGTCATGGAGTTTTTTAATAAATGTTGTAATGCCACTTTAGCACAGTAAACAAACCTTGGGAGGGTTCAACAAAAAACACTTAAAACTGGGATGTCTCAATCAACATACAAAAATGTACTGCACGCTATTCATGGTGAGAAAAGATTTTGTTGTATAGTGGCTTCAACCCAGTCGTTTTTGCTACTTAACTTATTAATCATGCTGTAGTTGCCATGCGTAGATATTGTAAAAACAATTAATAAAAAAACCTGGGCATTGAACGTTTAAAAATGTCATCACTGAACATAATCCAGGGTTTCGCAGAATTGTCCCATATGAATGTTTAGTCTGGTTGCATTCACTCTTTGACACTTGGGGCTCATCCAAAGTGCTGCAGCCCATCTAATCATGTCCAGCCCCAACTTCTCTAAATCCTCCCATGTACCCCAACCACTATCCAACTCTGGTTTTAACCCAGAGGGCAAACAAGGACACAACCCTCTATACTTGCAAACCATGATTGAAATGTGCAATGAGAATTACTGTTGGCCACTACTGACAATCTGGTTATCTCTCTGTCCACTCTGGACTCATGCACATCAGTTGTTGAACCTTCCTCCTCCCAGTTTAGATACCACTAGAAAGTCTCTCTCTCTCTCTCCACATCCTGATATAGATTGAAAAGCTATCTCCCCGGACTCAACCTCTGACCCTGACCTCCAACCTCCAACTAGACCCTGACCCCTTAGGCCTTGAACCGAGGTTCATATCCTGCAAGTCCTCAAATACACACAAGATGAACACACACATGTACATACACAAATCAAGTGGTTGCTGTTCTTCTTATTGTATTAGCCTGTTGATAGAAAGAACATTTTTGTTGATTTCATTGTTTGAAGGATTCTGACAAACTTATAAGACTTGTGTCCCTGATAATTATGTATTTCTTGAAAATAATGATATCTAGTTAGTTAGCTAGAAGCTCTGTGTGTGGTTTATTTATGAATAACTGAGTTAACTGGATATGTTTGTTAACAGTTTGGATAACATGAATGCATACAATTTGAGCTGTTTCAAAATGCGCTTGCAGAACCAAAAATGTAACAATGAGAAAACTGCAGAGTCTGATCAGCACTGGTGAGAGTACTCTTTATACTTTCTATTTGTGGAAGTATTTTCTGAGCAACACTCACCAGAAGAAGACCAAGTTTACTGTCAGCTCTCCAGCAGAACAGTGTCTTCCTCCCAGAAACACATTGTAAAATTAAGTTGATTAAATCAACTACCTTATAACAAATCATTGTATGTTCATACATGCTGAAACAGAAACATAATGGGCCTTTTGTCTTTATTTCCTTATGGTTGTAGCAATTCAACATTTTCTGTACTGCAATTGGATTCATTTCTTGCACAGTAAAACCTTGCTAAAGTAACTGTAATTTTCATCACAGGTATGCTTACAAGAACCGTGTCTGGATGTAAAATCAGGTTAAGGAGATGCTGATTTAAAGCTGGGTCTGGCCTCCTCCTTTTTACTATTATTAGAGGGCGTGAGTGAGTGGACTAATCCTGATTGAATTACATACTAAAGTCACTAGCTGGGTAACCAGAGCTAAGACAGTGTCCTCTCTGTACCCTGCACTCAGAACAGGAAGCTGCCAGCCTTTCTGAGATTATGTCTGTTTCCTCTCTCCACTGTGCACTCCCAGCGACCCTGTGGCCCTGCGACCCTGCAACCTTCCTCCCAGTATGTATGGCACACACACCATTAGCCAAGGAGTGTGCCAGCACACACACGCACACACACACACACATGGAAATACACACACACACACACACACACGGAAATACACAAACACAGCACTAAATCATTCCTCAGAAAATGGCACTTGAGTTTAATTCAGAAACAATATGGCCTTTCCTGGCACAGGGTTGGAATGCTGAAGCATTCAGCAGACAACACCGTCACGTATGTCAATACTGTATCCATATACAGGACTCCAATACCCCCCACCCCCCATGCCTCCATCTCTTACAAATTGTGGCAGTCATTTTTCCCTCTCGCTGAGTTTTACGACCCGTAATGTAAAGCACCTGTAGCCACAGAGAGGCCGGACGAGGGCTGAGTGTGAGTCTGTCTGTGACCCAACTTTAGCTGAGCAGGACACACACATTATGGACACGCACGCATTATGGACATTCACAACTTGTGTTTCATCTTTTCTTTGACGTTGATCCTGAAACCGCTCCTATCATTCTTATTCTAATGGTGATCAACAGCTAAAGTCCCACTAATGACATGACTCTATGATTGGCATGGAACACAATGTGTCGGTCAATCAGTTTACCACTTTGGTCCGGACCAAAATAACTCCACATCTTTCAAATCCATTGGCACATTTAACCAGGCGCATAAAGAAACCTCAGTATATCTCATCAGTATATTTGTGTCACAAGCTTAACACCTGACCGGGGTAGAGGATGCTGCACCTAAAAATGACTGTACACAGTGCATCATCTCAAAGTGACTTTGGACAACTGAGGTCACATTTAACACTCTCCAAAGTTCAAAGCACTTGCTGTTAAATGGAGGGTGAGATTCCTTTCATCTGACCGTGTATCTGTGTGTGTGTGTGTGTGTGAACATGTGACACCCAGGCACTCAGCTTGCTATGAAAACAAGGGGTCATTAGTCAGAGCACAAGGCTGTAACCTGCAGTTCTCTGAGGTTTGAGGTCAGCTGCTTTCTATTACCTCAGAGGGTTAACTTGGTGTGGACTGAAAGCCTGTTATCCCTGGCCAAGTCATCAAATTTGGATACAAACACTGATGCTATTGATGGCCTTTTGCTCTGAGTCACTCAAGAGTAAACCCACAGACAAGAGGTTAAGTATGTGTGCCTATGAACACACTTAAACACACATAACAAGCTAACCCCTTGACCCGGTCACTGCTGCGGTATCCACATCCATAAAAACGACTTAAATCCTTCACTGTAAAATATTGGCACATGCTACTATTATTAGTCAACCATGCAGTAAGCTCATGCATGTGGTTTCTGGACACATCTCCTTTAATTAGCAGTAAGGAGTCATGAGCAAAGTGAGCACAAACTCCTATTTAATTTGGCTAATTAAAGCAGGGCCGTCAATTGACTCGACTGTAGCAAGGGTATAATTGTCATAAGCAGCCTGTCACCGCAGCTGCACCGCAGACGATACACAAAACAGGCACTGACTTTAACACAGTGTGCATTATGACTCTGCTGCAAAGTGTACGGAGGTCTATTTGTGCATGTTTTCTGTGTTGTTTTTCATTCTACTTCCTCAGAATACTTTTTTATTTAAGTCACAGTCATTTTACTCCCACATACCACCAGTTCCATTGTGTGAGTAAAAGTCTTCCATCTAAATATATAAGACTGCACCAGCCTTAACCAAAGGAAAAAAATATGAATGAAGCAAGACAAGAGGCAGGGACAATAGGCGGTCTGCAGTAAAAAATTCAAAAAGGGAATAAAAAATAAAGAAAAAAAGGACATGACATCCTATATATATTATTTGCCTTCCTAATCCCTATTAGCCTTCCTATCAACATTCCTACCTTGCTATATAATTATGTAGACAGGTGATAAAAACATTTTTTTTATTTTCAATGTAGTGCTTAGAGAGAATCTACAATATTGTGACAGAAGTAATAGAATGAGGGTTCTTAAACCAATGGACAAGCTAGCATGCTACTGAAAACCTAACTTTGTGCTTGCATTTGTATTCATGCATTTGTGTTTTTTTCTTCTTTTTGCAGTCATTTTAGACATCTGACTAAAGTTTGTGTATGTGTTTCTTCGACTCAAGATGCTCCATTAAAGTACTTTTACGCACATGTTTTTCTCCACTGACATGCATCGTTCACTTTTACAAACATGTTCCCTTCCCTTGCTTTAGTTTTCCTTAACTGCTACTACAACCTTACACGGTTGCACACTCACACATCTCCTTCCCATTCCCTCTGACACCTGGGCCCAACCTTTGATCTGTGGTTTCTTTGTCCCTCAGTAGCTGAGGTCCTGGATCTTGGATGGTGTTAAATCAAAGAGTTGTTTTGATCCGGGTCCAGTTTACTGAGTGAGGAACATGTTCAGCCAATGAAGATATGGCTGCAGGGCAACGTAGCTTGTTTGAAATGGAAATGAGTGTTGCTTCTTCCTCTCCAAACTACCACCAGGACTCACAATGGTAATTCCCCTCCTGATTTATCAGTGTGAATCCATTACAAATGAATAGATTATTTCTAATCTATCTTTTTTTGCGGAAGGATACCATCTGTAATGGATCAGAGGCTTGTGAGGAGCTGCAGAACGTGCGCTACAATGAGGTTTGAGTGTAAACCTGCGCTCAGTAGAAACACTTAAAGCCTTTGATAAACATTGTTATCTAGAGGTGAGATGTTGAAATATGATCTGCTCAGACAGAGCAGAGAGCCAAAGCCCAAGGGGTGTGTGTTTATGTGTGAGTATGTGTGTCTATTAGTGTAAAGGAGGTTGTCCCCACATTGCCTCTCTTTGCCTTCATCTGCAGCGCTGAGGGCCGGTTTTATCAGCTCCATCTCTGGAGCTGACAGTAATGTGTGCCCACCCATGTAGTCAACTCTCTATGTGTTGATGTGCTTTGTCTGCACGGATATATCTTCCTGTGTGTGTGAGAGCTCATTTATATGTGTGTGTGTGTGTGTGTGCCAGTCAGCAGGCCGGGACAATGTTCAAAATATATAATATCTTGGCTGATTTACAGCGTCTCCTCAGGCTTTGAAGAGATCCAAGGTCTTTGCAGGGACAGCCAAGTCTAATGACTTGACACACACGCATGCACGCACACACACACAATGTATGTATGTATGTATGTATGTATACGTACACTATCTAGACACACACAACCAAGCACACAACAACAGATTAGTCCTATCTATGTGGTGTAATGTAAACACGTACATAAATGAATCAAAGCAAAGCAACACATAAACTCCCTGCATGCATTAATAGATAATTCACTTATTTTATTTAGACACTGAGCTCAAAAAGACACGCAGTCAACCACCAATTTCTTTTTGCTTTAACTGTGGTTATGTTACTCACTTGCCTAATTTCTATTTCTGAGAGCGCACACACAGTGCGGGCCAGACAAGAGTGAGCATGAGCACTGCAAGTCCATATGAAGCAAACTGAAGAGCAGGTCTTGTCTAATCAAGTTGGAGGAAAAGAGTTGAAGAGTTATGGGATCTGAATTGGAAAGAACTGCAATGAATGTCTTCATATCTAAATGACTAAATAAGCTTTTTACAATTTTCTTCCAAAGCAATCCATGGAGTCATGTAGAAGTGTGCTGCTGGTGTGGTCAGTGAAACAATACTTTTTCAGCTTGATGTAAAGTTTCTCTTAAGGACACGGTTGAGTTTAAACAACCAACATTACTTGGTTAATGTTAGGGGAAATTCACTTCCAGAGTAACATACTAAATACATTTGAAGACTTATTAGACACTAAAATACCGCACAATGGTTTTAATACTCAGACAGGATTTTACAACGCCGGAAAGTTATCTCTGGCAACTGTGACAAATTTGAGTTAAACTGTAGAAATATGTTATTCATGTTACAACGAAGTTTACCAGGAATGTATGCATACGTGTATGTTTGGCCAAAGTTGAGCGTGGTCCAACGCTGCGTTGGTTTTGCTGGTTGAAAGATCACAAGAAGTTAGTAAGGGGGCTATTAATTGAGATTGTTTTTAAATAATATCTTTGTAGTCGTGCCAGTTGATATGTGACACAATAGAAACCCACAGAGGGAGGGCTATGAAAGGCAACACAGGTTCTGGTCCAGAATTGAACCAAAGATATTGTGGTTAAAGGTTACGTGTCTTCACCGATGGGCTACCAGGATTCCACGACTTATGCTTATGTTGTCACACATACTGATCAGAAGCCAAAAATATACTTTCATACTCAGTCAAACTTTTGATGACTGGAAGAGTTCAAAAAAATTAAAAATCTCAAGAATGTCTTTATATTGTTGTTTATCATCTTTTTTACATCGCGTCTTGTGACCCAAAATGTGACCTCAGCCACAGCTCATGTTTCAGTTGACTGTTCATGGCCAGTTGACTATTTAGTCAGTTATTTAATCAGTGCATTCTTATCAGAGCTTCAAATTTTGGGCCATTTATGTCCCACCCAGGCGTTTCAGAGTGACCACAGGGCACTAATGTGATTCAAAAACAGAAGGATTTACAATAGAGATTCGTCTATGAAGATAATCTGCCTCCCGAATCCACCAGCTCCCCTTATGTGGTGCTTTACTGGAGCCACGTCGGTTCTTGAGGAGGCAAATCTACCCAGCTAGATATGAGAGCACCATGACCAGGACACGGGGGTGACAAGAGGCTGGCTGAGGGATGGGGGGAGGTAAAAGGAGGGGGGATGTTTGAAGTGGAAAGAGATCCTAGAACCGTTTTATAGCTTTTTCTTTTGCCCTTCTGCAGGGAGAAAGCAAAGGGGTGTTGTTTTTTTTCAAACACATAAAGTTTAGATTTTGATGATTTATGGAGAAAGGAAGAGAGAGAGAGAAATAGAGAGGGGGAGAGAAGGAGGGGTGGTGGCAGGGGGGTTTAAACATGATGCAAACCATTTGGAGTGGGGAGCGGAGGTTGCCAGCACAGCCTGCTCTGTTTAAACTGGAGAGGAAGTGACCGTATATACAGCATGCCAGCAAACTCCCTCTCCCTCACTGTCTTTCTCTATCTCTTCTTTTTCTTCAGCTCTCTCTTTCTCTCTCTCTCTCTCTCTCTCACACACACACACACACACACACACACAAATCTGAGTTTCAGAAGCTCAAGGGTGTACGTACACACACGCACACACTCACATTCACAGAGGTCAAATGATGACCATTGGTTAGAGAGTGTGTTTGTTATTCTAATATTAGGTTTCTTTACATCACCGTCACCAGGCCCATCACCATTATTATCATTATTACTATTATTACAATCTGGAAGGCTGGGGGGTACACGGGAGAGTGAGAAAAAAGTAGCGCAGAGGGGAGAAAAGAGCCAAGAAAGAGAGACTGAAAAATGAAAGACGGAGCAAGAGGGAGGAGAAGAGGTCAGCGTTTTCCCTCAACACCCGTCCATGACTTAATCTGATTCCGCTCTATTGAGACCTTCCCAGGAATGAGGATTTGTTGTAAGAAGTGAGAGACACAAGGAGTGAAATAGATGAACAGCGAGAAGGACATATGGAGAGGAGGGTGAAGAGGAGGTGAGAGATGAGGAGCAGAAGACAGAAGAGAGAGGTTTTGAGAGAAAATGTAGACTGTGACTGTAATGATGTTACATGACATACCTGTTGAACTAAATAATGCATTTAGACTACAAAATAAAGTGCATAAAAGGAATACTTTGGATAATTTGAAGTGGGGTTGTATGAGGTACTTATACATTGTCTGTGTATTACTGACAGTTATTTGCATTCTGTAGTAAGTAAGTAAGGAGGCACGGGAGAAAAATAATGTACTGCTGTGGACGGAGGCAGTTGCCATCTTGTTCCGACTGCGGAGCCACCACGTTGTTACATTAGTATGGTGCACATGGCATAGTCTTGACATTAACACACTTCATAATAAAGTAATCTGGCCCCTTTGCAGGTTGTTTAAGAATGTTTTTTTGTGAAAATAGGATAATTTCAAAGTCGCAGTCAGGGGAACACTGTGTTACGATACCGTCTTTGACACTTGTGCTTCTGTCTGTTCAAAACTAATAAACAAAAAAAAACCTAGCCTTAAGTTGTCCTTACTGTACTTCTTTGTTTTCCCCTGCTGTACCAAACATGCACTAAACAGAGACTCCGAAATCCAATCAATAAAAATATCAATCAAGCGTGAATCAAAATAAAATATAACTAATAGTGCCGACGCTCTTGTTTGGGATTTTTATAAAGCAGACACGTAGACCACCTACAGTCAGGGACATATGTATTTAGACTGTGACGTCATTTTTCTAATTTTGCCTATTTAAATGACTGCAATGGATTTTAAATAAAGCCTACAATATGTGGTTGAAGTGTAGACTTTCAACTTTATTTCAATGGATATCTAGCAATATCTATATATGGATAATGTCTGAAGTCTAACACCCATAGTCATCACCTAACGCTGAGTTTCCTGCCTTGAGATGCTTTGCCAGGCCTTTACTGCTGCCTCCTTCTGTTGCTGCTTGTTTGAGGGTCTTTCTGCCTTCACTTTTATCTGAAATAAATGCATGCTCACTTGGGTGGAGATCAGGTGACTGACTTGGCCATTGAAGAATATTCCATTGCTTTGCCTTGGGAAGCTCTTGGGCTGTTTTCACAGTATGTTTTGGGTCATTATCCATCTGTACGGAGAAGCGCCAATCAGTTTTGCAGCCTTTGGCTGAATCTGAGCAGATAGTATCGCCCAAAACCCCTCAAAACTCATCCTGCTACTTCTATCTGCTGTGACATCATCAATGAACACCAGTGACCCGGTTCCTTTGGCAGCCATACAAGCCCATGCCACAGCACTGCCTCCACCATGTTAAGCAGGTGATGTGGTTTGCTTCGGATCAGGAGCCGTTCCTTTCCTTCTCTTCCCATCATTCTTCGCACAAGTTCATCTTGGTTTCATCTTCCAAAGAACCGTCGTCTAAAACTGTTTAGATTTATTCAGCCAGGTTTTCTGGCCTTCCTGCTCTTCAGTGTTACCAATGGTTTGCACCTTGTTGTAAACTTTCTGTATTCAGACTCATGAAGGCATCTCTTGATTGGAGACTTTGACAAAGACACGCTTTCCTCCTCCAGAGTATTCCTGACCTCAGTATTCATGGTATGAAGGCTTTTCTTTACAAAGGAAATAATTCTGCTACATCTACTTTACATGTCTTTCAATGGTCTTCCGGGCCTTTTGGTGTTGGTGAGCTTACCAGAATATTCTGTATTTTTAGGAATGTACCAAACTGTTGATTTGGCTGATCCTAAGGTTTCTATCTGCCTGACAGGTGTGTGTAGTTCGTCAGCCTTTTAATGGCCTCCTTCACTTGCATTGACACTTCTTTGGTCCTCATGCTGAGAGTTCCCTGGACCAGCTACCAAATGCAGAAAGTTAACATTTTGAATCATCTCCAGACTTCTTATCTGTTTAATTTGTCATGAAATAACGAGGGAACAGGCCACACCTGGCCATCAAACCATCTGTCAGACAATTGCCCAATTACTTCTGAGCCTCTGAAAATGTGGAGGACTGTGTAAACATGGTTGTAATTCCTAAACGGTCAATGTCCTAGTTTTGTTATATCCATTGAATTAAAGCTGAAATTCTACACTTAAACCACATATTGACTGCAATCATTTAAAATCCATTTCAGTCGTGTAAAGAGGAAAATAAGAAAAATAGTGTCACAGTCCAACTACTTATGGCCCTGACTGTATTTCTGTGGTGTCTGCCTCAGCTGTGGCGTGCCAGTCTAGACCTCACTAAACCGGAGCACTGTGGTCTGGTGATGTCATCCTAAAAAAACACTTGACAGCTAATTGGTTTATGATCACCTCCAAATTGTCTCCCAGTGGACTTTAGCAAATAGAGGGGCTAACATGAGTGGAAAGGTTACTTGGCAGTTCAGAGGTTTGACAAGCTGCCCTGCTCTTCCATTTTTAGTTCAGACAGAAAATAAAACCAAGCGCTAATATACCAAGTGCTCATTTTGACTGGATCTCTTTCAATTTTTCCAAATTCATTCTTATAAAAAGGGTCATAAAATTAAACCCAATAAATGGCAACACACAGGATCTGTAATCCCAAAGTATGCCAACTAATATAATAGCAAAGGAAGATTCTACCAGGAGCCCTTCCTTAGAAACAATACACAGATGCTGAACAAAGCATAGTGTGTTTCCACCTCAAAGAAAATTGACTCATGCTTAAGGATTCAATGCTTTATTGCCATTTCAATGTGGTTGATAGGAATTTACTTTAGTGAGCTAAAATAAAGAAAAACAAAAACCTCAAGACATCACATAACCACACTGAGGATATAAACATACAACTACTATTATATGCTGTAATGTATCACAGTTCTCTATGTCTTCATGTGCAGGGTAACATTTAATCACGACGCGTACATTCTTCTCTCAAAGTTCACTACTCACACAACACAAACTGTAAATGTTCAGAGTGTGCAAACACACGCCCACACGTGTGTGCGCCTGTGCGTTTGAGTGCGTCTGTGAGTGTGCGCTGTGCCGTTGTGTTGCTGGTGGCTCGGCTTCAGGATTGTGTCGAGGCTGTCTGTAATAAATGTGCCCAGGCGAGTGGGCCCAAAAAGATATATCACAAACAGGAGGGGAGGCAGAGTGCACAGGGGAAGGAAGAGGACGGAGCAAGTGGGGGTGAGAGGGGAGCAGAAATGCAGAAGAGGAGAAAGGAGATGGGGGAGAAAGGGGAGGATCGATTGTTGAGGGAAAAAAGAAAGGGGGGCAGGGTCTGCTTTCTCCTGGGTCCTGCTATGTTTCCCATTATGTAAGCTCTGGTCACCGGCAGCATGCCAGCAGGCAAAATAAAAGAGTCTCTCTGGCTTGGCACGGCTCGTATTTTCCTATCCTCGGCACGGGGTCAGGGAGGGGTCAGGCAGCTGGATGGGGCGCTGGGGGGATTGTGGGGTCTGGGCTGGCCTCCAAAACCCAAAGGCCCAGGGTTCAAGTACCAGCTGAAAGCAATCAGGGGGAAATCTGGGAGTGCCACAGCTGCTCGCAGCAGCGTTGTTCTGTGGCTCAACTCTCTCTCTGACTCTCTTGTCCCACTTTTCCCTTCGTCGTTGCCTGTTTCCCCCCTCCCCTTACGTCTTTTGACAGACACACACACACACACTGCATACTTTAAACATGAAGCCGTTAATACATGTACGCTGGTATGTGCATCAGGATCGTGTTTGTGAGAACGCTCATGCATTTGCATGCGTGTTCTGGTATGTGTTTGTGAGGGTGAGCGTGTGTAAGCAGGACACTGAAAAGACACAGAGGACTCAAACAATAGTTGTGGTCCAGTCTGCTTAGACCACAGTGAATCTTACACTGCGGCTTTGTATGTGTGTTTGACCACAGAGCCTGAGCATCTCTCTGAATGTGCATGTCCACTAATGCTGTATTTTGCGTCAGTGTGTGAGTGCGTTTGTGCATGTTTTGAGACAACACAACAATGTAATGGTTCTTTAAAAGATGCTCAGTTCCAGTGTTTAATCTATTAAAACATTAAACAGTATCAAAAGTGCCAGTGTAAAATGAAGAATTTTCCTGCTCTGGTTTTGGTCTAATCATATAATGTTCTTATTAGTTACTTCCATGCTTTTCAGAAGTTTAGAAGTGTACAATTGTTTCCCCGGCAAGATAACACAAGTGTTCACTAAACAGTTTGATGAGCCTGAAAACAAAAAAATGCATGTTGCAATAATGTTTTTGCTGAAGAGAAAAATAGGAATAGTGACTGATGGAAATATTTTTGATATACTTTCACATTATGATACTACCTGATTCTGCTTCTTTTACTGTTGGCATTCACGTCAAACTGCCTCTCTTCGTTACAACCCTCCACTCTACCAGCAACTCTAACTTTCTACGTCCGCATGTAAATAAATGTGCACAGGTGACATTGAAGCATATGTGAAGGAACACAATAACATTGTTAATATTTGGGCGGTGGGTGCTTTGGCTCCTCTGCGACCCATGGTTACCTGTATCTCCCTAGAACAGGCAGTGACCTTTGATTGTACCAAGATATTCATCCTAGTTTCCTCGGGTAGCAACAATGAAATGCCATGATGTATCATATTCGTCCTCTTATATATATTGAACACACTCTGATTTATATTTTATTCTTCCATGCTTTAAGAAATGTTTTAAAACGTGGGCCACATTTAAAGGAAACCAAACTATTAAAAAGCAGTGTTGATCAGCATTCGGGGCCTCGATTATTCCTATGAAAGTTGCTCACTGGCGCATGAAGCAAAACAGCCAAACCTCTGAGTACGAAATTATCAGATCTTTCGGCGACCTTCCACATCCCTGAGCCCATAGAGCATACACACTAGTGTTTTCTTTAACCCCGCCTCTTAGCCCTCGGCCCAGCCTCGGGTTCATTCATGGTTGGGGAAGGAAAACAACTCTGGATTGGGCTTTTAGTGCATTTTACAACTTTTAGTACCTAATGATTGAAATAAGGGCTATTCAAATGTTCATACTGGGAAGTTGATGTACCTAAACAAAAGCAATATATTGGCTGATTTACAGACATCTCTTTGCCAATGTAAGTCGATGGGAAACTCTTTTTGGGCTCAATGGCATCACATGAAGGATCAGGAAGTTGTAATTCCACCATTTGGCCACTTGTAACATTTGTTTCAAAGCTCGCGGCTCTTCCTTGGGGCTCGGTGTCGAGACTCAGGACCCGCATGAGACTACATTTTCCAACGACATCCATAAAACACAGTCACTGGATTTATGGACGAATGTGCAATAAAAGCTGTTTTGGCAGATTGCAGAAGCTGGACACCTTATGTTGTAAAAGCTTACTTATTAACACAGTCTCCTATGAAACACTTGCTATGAAACCTCTCATCAGTTGAGAGATTAGTAGCTACAGCACCATTAAACTTACTCCAGAGCCATTCATCTAATAATGGACCAGAGATAGTGCAGAGCATCCAACAGGAGCCATTAAGCTTTGCATAATGTTCACTAGGGGCCATGGATCTCTGTTATGTCTCACTTAATGTGCAGAGTAGATTGTCTCCTGGCCTGCTGTGTATCCAACGAGCTGGCACCGCTGCTCCTGCCAGAGCAAGAACCCTCCTCGCACATGAGCCAGGCTTGCAACCTCTGTTATCATCTGTATTCCCCATGCTTGTCTCTGGACTCCCTCAACTCATGCCCCCCATCCAGACACCTGGGAGGAGGAGGGAGGGTGAAAGGGAGGAATGGAGGAGGGAGGCAGACGGATCGAGCGGCAGTGTGACAGAGAGTGTGGCAAAAACAGAGGAAGTGATAGAGACAGTGAGCCAGCCAGCTGAGCAAGACCCCAGACACAAAGGGCTGGGATGACACACACACACACACACACACACACACACACACACACACACACACACACACACAAGAAAAGGGGGAACTGACAAATAAGACGTGTGCCTGAGGCATGTGCTAGAGGAGACACCCACACTCGTTCGTCGAGTCGTTCCCTCGCTCGGAGTGACGGAAGGAGCAGGGCTGGCTGTCGTCAGCCTGGCCCAGAGCAGGAAGTGTGCTGGGGATAAGGCGGCCATGTGGCAGGATGTTATGGATTTCTAATTAGAGCAATTCATCTGTCAGCAAGGGCGCGCTTTCACTCGCGCTTTCTCGGGCCCTGCTCTCGCCGGACCTCCATACTTCACACTCCCAACTTCACCCACACTTTACACGCGCATTGCGAACATGAACATGCACACGTGTCCCCGGAGCCTTCACAGTCATTACTTGTCCAACATACTTCACCTTGCACTGACTACACCAGAACAAATAATTCAATCACCACCGCTCACATCAACCAAACAGCCCAAAAGAGGCTGAAGGGATCCCCTGAGAAAGCTTATTCTTCAACAGTGTAAAACCACGAGTGAGATAAGGACTCGCCAGTGCAGAAGGTGGAGAGGGAGGGAATGAAACCAGTTGTCTGAACACATAAACACCCCATGAGTTGTATTCTCAGAGTGCCTCGAGGCAAGTGTTGCAGAGAGCGGGCTGATCCCTGGACAAAAGCGATAATGCTAAGTTGGATGCTCCAGTGGACTAACAGTACAGAGCAGCAAGCTCCCCGGGGAACAGACCCTGCTATTGTGTTACACCAGATATCCTGCTGCTGCTCTTTTGGACAGGGGCTGATAATCAGACAAATAAACAAACAAAGAGGAGGTGTGCTATATGTCTGGCTTGTGTGTCTGTGCTTGTGTATGTGCGAAACAAGGAGTGATACTATAATCAACTGATAATGACCTGATTAATGGATAAAAATGACACGGTACAAAACATCGTCTCTGCAGAGCTGTGCTTTTCTTGAATAGCGTGATTACTTCTTGCTATGCGAGCGGTATAGATGGTCATCTGACTTTTTGAGTGGTTACAGTACATCATCTTTCAAAACGAGACAAATGGATTTCGGAAAATAGAAACTATTTCTACCCACAGCAGCGCAGTGGCTGTAAGGATGGCAATGCTAGTCGGTTTGTGGGCCGGTTGGTTCAGACTGTAATATCTCAACAGCTATGGGAGGGATTGCCATGACATTTTTTTAGACATTCATGGTCCACAAAGGATGAATCTCAATGTCATTAGTGATCCCCTGACCCATCTAGTAGCATCAACTGGCCAAATGTATCACTTAATTCAATTAAGTATACATCTGCTCAAAGGATTGGCACAGAATTAAGTCCAGACTTTGTTGATACCATGACTTATCGTTCAGTGCCACTAGCAATTTTATTTTTTTTAGGAGGAAATATTGGAAACATTTTCACAAACATGGGATGGATTGCCATGCAACTTGGAACAGACATTCATGTCCCACTCAGGATGATCATTTGGTAATCCCTTAACCTTTTCATACACCCCAATAATCAAAATGTCTATTTGTCCAATAGTGTGGTTTATGACCAAATATGTGCAGAATTGAAGACATTATCGCATCAGCCTGAGCCCAGTACTAAGAAGGTAAACACGGTAAACAATTTACATGCAAAGGTTCACTATCGGTATTGTGCACCTGTATTAGAATGCACCATATGTAAAAAGAATAAATTAAGAATAAAAACAGATGACAAACCAGGAATTAGGAAAAAGTGTAAAAGTATGTAAAAAGCGAAAAAAAACAGTCTTTTACAACACAGATATTGTGTTTTGAAGAAGTCCTTTTTTATCACAGTATCCTGCTCCCACAGAAAGGCAAAGCCAAAGGTGAAAGTACAAGAGCAACTCAATCATGAGAAAAAGCAGCAACGGAAGTAAAAGCTGAGCAAGATGGAAGGAGGGAGGAGAAGGAAGACTATATGCACGAGAAATGAGGAAAAGAAAGGGAAAGATGGACAGCGAGCAGGGATGACGAGAGGACCCGCAGTGAGGGAGTGATAAAGCAGAAAGAGGGTGTGAGAGAGAGTGAGCAGGGTTGGGATGAGTCGGGTGGGGGAGGAGGGGGAGGCTGTGCGAGGCCGGGAACACAGAGCAGCGGCCGGGGGGATGTTTAGATAGGTGCAGGCTGCCACTAGGAAGTCCACGCTCCAGTATAAACAGGCCGCCACACAACCCAGCACTCCCAACTGTGGGAGAAATCTGCCCTGAGACGCACGGAGTGGCGCTGGCCGACGAAGGAGGGAGGGAGCGAGGGAGTGGGTGGGGGGAGGCAGGGGAGGATGGGTACATGTCCACTTTCAGAACCCCTCAGAATATATACACAGCTGAGTTTGGCCTCTGGACCCATTTCCTCTCGCTTCCCTCGTTGAGGTCCAGGCAGGACTCCCGAGGCCATTTGGCTTCTCTTATCTCAATGTAATCTCTACCTCATATATCCCCCCCAATATACACACATGCACACACACTTGCATGCAAGAGTGAAAGCACACTTTATGATGGGCACACACACACACACACACACACACACACACACACACACACACACACACACACACACACGTGTGTTTATATTACTAGTCTCGTGAGGTTGTTTATTACACTATATTCAAAGCCTTAACTTTGCAGCATACTAACCGTTGCTGCCGATACTGAATCTTCAAAGCAGCGATAATCAACATTTTTGCGCAAGGCTTTGTGTAATGTACAAGGGATAGCGTATTGAGACAAACCTACAAGAATGATGACTGCTAGACCATGCACATCTCCTGTCATCTGGGTCGTTTCCTTCTGCATTCAGATGGTTTCTGAACACTACCTGTCCAAAACCAAACAGCCGACAGTCAGAATTAGGACTTAGCGGGTGAACGAACGTAAGAGGTAGTAGCTAAAGAATCAGAGCCAACAGTGACCTTTGGTAAGCACTGTTGAGCTTACCAATGTAATTGTTAAGATTTGGGAACACATTACTGAGTCTGAAAAAAACACGAGCTGTCAGGTCGTAAACAAGCCATCAGTTTACCAAAACCCATCTTGATCATAATCTGTTATCTTAATAATAATGTCACAAATGGTAAGTACAGTATTTCAAAGTTAAACCAAGAGATCTGTTAACAGTGATGTATGTTAACAACAGACAATTCAAATGTTCTTTACTTTCTCTCCCAAATAAGTTTGGTCAACCTTAAAATCAGTGCCATTTTTGGGCTTCATTTTAGTGATGTTGCTGTGTGCTTGGCTCTAATGCTGCGTTCACACCAAATGCAGCCGAATTTGACGCACGAGTAGATTACATGCACAGTCAATGCATAGACGATAGGTTGCGGAAAAGCGTTTTCTTCCACCGGGCGGGGCGAATAGCGTGTTTGACGCGGTGCAAATAAAAAAATTGCAACTCCGTCGGGAAAAAAACGCGTCAGCCAATCGGCGTTGAGAAGCTCCGCTCGTCATCACTGCCGTCTTGCCGTTCCTGAATCAATCTGCTGCTGGTCTGCTGAAGGAGCGCTGGTAGCGGCCGTCATTCAGACGCTGTTGTGGGACTACGGATAATATTATGAACCCAGACACGATGGAGTTTTCACGGAGACAAGCCCCCTTTGACGCGTTTGGTGTGAACACACTTTTATTGTCGAGCGAGTAAACCGACGCGGTAAACGCGATGCGAATTTTTGTGCCGCGTTTGATGTGAACGCAGCATAAGCAATTATAGTTACAACACCTTTATCCTCTAAAACTTAAACTAATAGAAGAAAAAAGAGGATTGACCTTACTGTGAAGGAGTTGTTTCATGTTTCTATCCTGATGAGGACATTCAGACCTTGAAATTAGAAATACAAAAACACCCCCACATATACACTAGTGATCTGCCACTTACCCATTTAAACACACTAGCAGTCTGACACTCACAAGTCTTGTGGTTTTTGTGCTACGCAGAGGGTTTTCAGGGGAAATTCCTTTGAAAATGAAACCGAGTTTTAAAAAAATGGACGGTAAATGAAGACAAGCATTCCAAGAGAAGCAACACAACGGTCACTCTGTCACGTCAGAGGCTCAGACTTCCAACTGACATCATGTCCTGTTAGGTATCATGTTCCCCTTCACATCACCTGGAGGAGAGTAGGCAGACACAGACACGCTCATGTACACACACTGCACCGTTCAAGGGAGTCCATCTGCACCTGGTCCAGACACCTCCGAGCTTAGTGAGGAGAAAGGCCAGTCTCACCGTGTTTAGTCTGTTCTTCTGGCCTTTCAAAGTGTGACAAGACCCATGAAGGGCTGAGGAGTAACTGAGGGGACTTACAGTGTCATGATAGATTCACAACGCTTCTCCTGTAGACGTATATTCAGTGGAATATTTACTCAGTCTCTGTGAAATACAGTAGGTACAACTAGACTTGGATAAAGAACTCGTTTTTGGTTTCATGTTTTTGATTTTTCAGCTGTTTTAACCTTACAATCCCACTCTCTTGCCGACAGCATAGTCAGTACAAAATCATGCCGTGCAGCTTCCCACTATTCAAATCCTAAGAAATGTATTTGATGCCTGTATGCATGTACAAACACTGGGATATGAATGTAGACTGCACCATTTCTGTCATGAGGATTCCTGTGTCACACCTGAGGTGAGTTACCGGTAACTATGTTGGAGAGAACATTTTAGAATATTAAAGATTGTGATGCAGTTTTAGAATTTTGTCATTCATTTGTCCAGTAATATTCTTTCCTTCCCTGCAGCTCCCATCCCTGCAAATTGTATTATTTTTGATTCCATAAATAAAACCTTTCACATTTTACAAAACATGTCTTTTACATATCAGTAACAAATCTGTGGGCCTGATCAATTCTCAAAACAATATCTTAACCCTTGTGACCTGCCTTCACTAAACACCTCAAATAAAGCAGCTTGTAAACCCCAAATATATTTTGCATGAAGAAACAACCATTCATTCATCACAAACTTTGTGAATATCTAGGTTTTTCCTCTTCGCAGTGCAGAAAGACTATGTTTAAGGTTCCTCAGATTATATTTCTTGGGGCGTAATTCCCCAGGTGGCATTATTGGGTCCCTCTCATTTCCCCCTAAGGCCCCGACACATTTAGAATACTGCACACTTTTACCGTGAAGGTGTGGGTGACCAAAGAAAAGCTTTTGTAATCTACGACTTGTGGCATTTCCGAACAGCAATCTTCCAAAATGGCTACTTGTGCTCTGCTGGCTTCCCAGGGACAATCATTGCCCACTTTTAATTCACACCATTAGCTAGAATCAGACTTAACTGTTCTGTTAGTGTGTCCTGGCTCAGCATCGTTGCCTTATTCTGTTGCAAATTTCATAAAAAGACTAGAAAAGGGTGTGAGGGCAGCTGAGGAGGAGAACATGAGTGGCCTAACAAGAGAGGACCAACACCCAGTCTAACACATCAAGGCAAAGATATACACACACACACACACACACACACACACACACACACACAGACACACACACACAGACACACAAACGGACTGCCAGTAAACACTAACAAGTCCAGCAGCTCTTCCTGGAACAGCACCATGAAGCAGCTGTGAGTCCCAGCAGAGCCTGACTCTCCCACTCACTGGGCCTCTCACAGGCAAACACACACCCATGCCCTCACACGCTGATAGACATACCACACACTCTCACACAAAACCACACATGCCCTTTTTATGTTGCTCACTGTGCTTTTATACTTGTTTCAGTTATGGTTATTTCTGAAATTGATTCGTTTTGGTTTGAAAGATTGCTTATTCACACGAAAACTCAGCTGTAAAGAGTGAACATTTCAAACCAGATATTTTTCCCCCATGAAAAATATATAACTTTGTATCTCACACAATTGTAAAGTTTGTGAACCCAATATTCCCCAAATCCCCCAAAATGCGTTGCCAGCAGGCCATGCCCAGAGAGTCAATAATCTAATCATGACCAACCAAGGAGCCTTTTATCATAACTCCTGGGCCAGTTATCCCTGATCTTAACCAAGTTGTATTCGTCGCCAGCCTTAACTATAACTTGACAATTCTTTAGCTGCCACCTATGACCACAATATTTCCCCAACATCAACAATCTCAACCCTGGGTTAATCACAAACCTATTGAGAAGCAGCTAATCTGTGCCTCACTAAATTAAGATGTACTTCACAGCATGGTTTACTCCACCCTCAACCTTTTCTCCTCACTTTACTCCTGATAGATTCATCTCGAACTGTAACTGACAGTAAGTATTGTTCTCTGCACATGGGCGAGGCGCAGCACATTGACATGTGTTTGCCACAGCTCATGATGATCTGCAGACAGATCAGACAATGTTCCCACAGTCATAAAGATATAATTGTTATATATATGTATATATATAACAATTATATATATATTTAATGTTTTTTTAAGGTACTCTTGTAAATTTCAAGTCATGGTATTGCTGCATCTCGCAGCTTATTCCAATGAAACTAATGCTGACTTACACAATAAGTGATCTACACATCAAGTCTCATACCCACTTCTTGTTTTTTACAATTTCTCGACCAGGACACACACACACACACACACACACACACACACACACACGCACACGCGCACACACACGCACACACTTAAACAGACCCTGTGAATTCAGGAAGGATCATTTTACGCCTCCCTGCACTGTATTTTGGTGTCCAACAACATTTTCTGCATGCAATTACAGGTGAGGGGGTGTCATACATTATACAGAATAAGATGAATTTAGGAAGTGTGCCCACTGCGCAGTGAAAACACCTAAAACTCCCTGTTCCTGGCACATACTTGACAACAATGATAACACACAATTTACCAGATTTTGTGGTATTTCCAGATCCTGCCAGTTTCAATGTTGACACACAGTGATTCGTGTCTTCCAAAGAAAATACCTCATAGCTCTGCTCTGTGAACTGTTACAGTAGAACTTTTTTTTTTATTTTCACATGAGCTATACAAAAAAAATCCCTCTGTGTAACTCAATAGGACAAATAAACAAACTGTACAGCCATTAATTAATAAACTGTGTGAACCAAGCAGACTTTTACACATTAATCAAAGGTTTTCTCGCAGACATACCCCCTAATTTTTGTGAAGAAACATTGTTAAACCAGTTGAGTCACCTTACAAATAATTTAGCTGCCTTAAATTCCAATAATCCTGTGGTTTCATCCTCCTGTTTTTAATAAAAAAATCCAGAATTGCATCATCCTGTGGGCAAGTTAGGGGGTTTATTTAGACAAAAACAAATAACCATTGCTGCACTGACTTACAGACAGGCGTTATATTGTTTCTAGCATTTTAAATGTACATTTCATACTGTGCACAATAATTCAAAAAATCATGTACTGGTTCATGTAAAGTGGAAGTATAAGTAGGAGGCATGGCCTGTTGAAATGTAGGGATCGCTCTCTCACCACATAAACTCTTTAACTTGCTGACACTATCGAACCTAAATATCCAAATGTTTCATTACAGTGCACAAACAGACTGGAAGAGGATGTAAGATGCACGACTGCACTTTCAGTGACACAGTTTCCCAGGCTTTGCTCCGGCGTGCGTCTTGCGTCACTACTTCTGGTCTCATGTGGTTTTTCTGTGGTTGCAATTGCTCTAGTTTAGAGAGAGAGCACTAAGCTTCTAATAAAGCTCTCATGATCCTGGATCCATCCTTGTATTATCACTCACTGTAAAGCATTAAAAAAAAACAGCGCTGGTATACTGAATGACAAAAACAAATGAGCGAAATTATTTCAGGCCCGGCATTCCCTCCTCAAGATTTCCCCGAACGAAGTCCAGAGCCACTTGGAAGCCTTGAGTTCGGACTTGGGCCCGATCTGAATGACCTTAGCAGATGGTTCAGTCGGAATGCTGGAGTCACTGTGGTACTGTCTTGTGCTCTGACCCTCCTCCGTACGGATGGGAGCCACAGCCAATTCATTACCTTCCCCCTCTGCCCTGTGAGACGCAGCCCTAAGGAGCAAAGTGAGAGATGAAACCTGCTCCCTCCCCAGAGTCCCTGCCCTCTGGCCGTACTGTGTGTGGATCCAGAGCGACAGAGACAGCTAACAAACAGGCAGTGATGAAACAATCCTTTGGATTTGTCGTTCAGGACAAAAGATAAATGGAAATGCTGAAGTCTGCTGGATCTTAAGTTTCCCTGCTGAGCTTTTCAATCCAGATATACAGTAGATGTGGCAATAGTTTTTATGTGTCAATCGAGAGATTAAACAGTAGCTGGAATGCTCTGATCGACCAGCCACCAATCAATATTAGGTCGATTTTCATTCTAAACAGTTTCATTCTGGCTTGGCAACTCCTGTCTTCTCTATGAATGTAAATATATTAATTCCTTTCACAGCAAGCCTGCTGGAGTAAGAGGAAGTGTGAGGCTCCGCGGGATGTATCGACAGATTAAAATTCAATTTTTAGTTTTTCTTATTCTCTTACTAATTTGCGGCTGTATTAGAGCAACTGTGCTGTGTTTGCGCGCGAAAAAGCTTCCGACAACTCTCCCTTCACTATCTTTTGAAGTGGAGCCTCTTCTTCTATGTGCTTTATTGCAGATTTCAACCATTGCTTTTGAGTTTGTATAATGCCCCTAATGCCCATTTTACAGGAAACATTGTTGCGCCTATGGCCGTTCTAGCAATTCTTCAAAATGAAAGTGATCTGCTAATTTCATCTTTTTATTTGGTGGGGGTCAAATGCATGTGGGGCATGTCCTCTGCGTCCTCCCCGAAAATCTACACCAATGTGTATGCATGCTCATGCATCAAATGAACCAAGAGTAAACACAATAAAAGTGCACCTCTGTCTTTTGTAGACAGCTCCTCAAACCTGGGCGCCCATTCAGACGGGGCAGTCAGCCAGGATGAGCTATCACCCCGCTGAATGAGTCCATCCACCAACCGTGTGCCTGTCCCAAGCAGTAAAGAGAGAAATGAGACTACCCAGTGACCGCTGGTTTATAATCAGTCAAACACAGGCGTGTCAGCTCAGCACCCCGCGACACTGTACTGTGCACATTAAGCAGAGCTAGCGGCCCAGCGAAGTCCCGCTGAGCTCTGACATTCTGCTTTGCCTTTTGCTAAATTGAATCAATTCATCCTCATGACCCACGGCAAGCCAACGTGACCAAAGTGCAGTGCTGTCTCAGCCGTTCCTGTCAGCGCAGCCCCTCTGGTACATCAGGCGGCGATACAGGTCTCGCCAGAGATGACAGTGTGGAATTTAAACATTTCAAGTCGTGGAAAGTGTAGTATTCATTTTTCTCGTAACTTTGGTCATATGGGATTTGGCGCATTCATCACAGGGACAGTAGAGGAGGACTAATGCAGCTGGGGCATGGCACTCATCACAGTGTGGATTATTATTGGATCGTGACACAAAACTCTGGATTATGTCTTCGTCCTCTCTGTGCTTGTAATGTAAAGCTCGGATTGGATGTTGAGAGAGAAATCTCCAGCCATCTTCTTCCAGTGTAGCTCTTCTGCCCCGGACACTTACAGGCACAGATATTAGTATGATCAGGTTACATTCTCTGTAGGCTTTAAATGGTAAAACTGACCTTACCTGACAGCTTAGGACCAAGTTGAAATATTGAGGCATCCATCAGTGTTTGTGAGAGGGGTGAGGGGTAGAGAAAGCAGAAAGAGTGAGGGGAAAAAAAAGTAAAAGATAAACACAGCTAATGGGATTGAGCGAAGAGGGATGAGAAGGGCAAATCCCACAGAGGATGGCTGCCGAGGGAAGAGGTAAATTATTATGGAAAATCACGTTTTGTCACCCAGGTGTTGGAAGGCATATTCAGATGAGTTCCTTCGTAAGAGGTAACTGCTGCACTTGTTTGTGAGTGTGTTTGTGTCACTTGCGGTGGTGTATAAAGTATCCAAAAGCCATACTTGAGTAAAAGTAAAGATACCTTACTGGAAAATTACTCCCGTATCTGTCCATGCTGGATCGATCCACATTGATTTAAAAAGTAAACTTAGTAAAGCATGAATAAACACTGAATCTGTCATTTATAAAGCATTATTCCAACATGAATACTCATTTGTAACTCATTCATATACACAGTTATAAATGTTTCATTCTTGATTAATATGCTTGGGTTTCATACTTTATAAATGTTGAATTCCCTATTTGTAAATTAAGTATTCAGGACTGATTAATAAAATCATTTGTAAAGTGTTAGTAAATGATAAAAACAATGCTGCAATTCATGATGAATTCAAGTACTTACTAACCATTCGTTAAGTATTAGTTAAGCATGTTCTGTGACCTAATCTGAAGTGTAGACTATCCATGCTTTACAAAGCATTAATACATGTCATGATGAATTCAGTAGTTACTACTCATTAATTCAGGAGTTACTACTCATTAGTTAAGTATTAGTTAAGCATGTTCAGTGACCTAATCTAAAGTGTAGACTATTTATGCCTTACAAAGCATTAAAAATGGTTTACTGGTAATTATTACTGGTTAGTTAAGTATTAGTTAAGTATGTTCTGTAACTGAGACTTCTGCTTAAGCACAGTGCTCAAACAGTCTCGTTAATTCAGTCATCTGGATAATTGCGCATGCCCGTCTGCTTCAAAAGAAGGGGAAACATCGAACACAGATCCCATGATCTTCTAACAGTACAATGGCAAATAGACTCAAAGGACAAGCCACTTTTTTCTCCGCTGACAAAGAGGAGATGATCATGAACGCATATGAGGAAGTCAAGACCTTAATCATGGCAAAGTCTAACGCTGCCTTCACACCAGTGGCGGGCTGTGGATTGTGCACCTACGCATGCTGTAACAGCTGACGGCGCTTTATCAAGGTAGCCCTTTAAGCCCTAACCCTAACCCCTAATCCTATTTATTGTTTGAGTTGTGTTTAGAGGTTGTACATCGGGATTATATATTATTGTAGCCCTGATTTTAATGTTTAATGTGATACCTAACATGTTTGTTTTTTTGGGGGGGAGGGATTTATACCATGATTTTTTCTTGATTTGTCTGATACAAAAGGGTCCCCCGATTGGGGCTCGAGAAGGTCCCTTAAATACATGATTCCTTGTCGGCAGAATCGATTGCGCTCGTACAGGAAGTCATGATGATGTGATAACGGATCTTGCCGATCTGGAAGAACTCTCTCCCTATAAAACTAATATAACTAATATCGCTCCTTTATCAATGAGGAAGGGAGCTGCCTTTTTTGTCCGGTGGGAGTGGCCAGCTTATCCAGTGAATTGAAATAAACCTGCCCTGGAGCAGGTTAAGGGATTTCGATGTGTTGCTATAGTGATTTATCCAAATTTGCTTCGTGGAACTGAAAAGCCTGACCTACTTCATCTTATCCTGAAAAGTATCCGGCTAACTCAGTAAACCAGGTACGAGGAATAGGGAAATGTATCGGAGTAAAAGTATCAGTTTTCTTTGCAAAATGTAGTGAAGTAAAAGTGAAAGTCAACAGAAATATAAACAGTAAAGTAAAGTACAGATATCCAAAAAAACTTAAGTACAGTAACAAAGTATTTATATACACCACTGGACACTTGAAGGGAACGAATCATTCAAAAAGAAAAACTGTCCAGAGAAAATAACATGTATACTGGCTCTGGTGTGCTGATAAAATCTACACACGTGTACAACTCCACATCTTAGAATAGAGGAATCTCAAGAGGAAACAGTGTGCACTGTGAACACACTCATAACGCACGTTGCAATGTCTGTGAGTTTTGTCTTGTGTGTCTGACTGATTGAGAGAGTTGCCTTTTCGTCCGTATATGTTTTGCATTGTGTGTGAATATGTGTGATTAAGGAGGGGGCGGGGGACTGCAGGTGGCTTGCTCCGGTATTCTGCCAAGAAAGCCGAATACCCTGGGGTGAGGTGGAATAAATGAGAGTGAGAGAGGTGAGGGAGTGGAGGAGGAGTGCAGCAGGGGAGGAAGGGAGAGCAGAGGGGACTTGATTTAGATGGTGATTATCATAATCGATTAAAAACTGTTTTCTCTTTAGTTTCAGCGCCCTGTGTCTCTCGCTGGGGCTCGGGTGGGGCTTCCAGGGAAGGGCCAGGCCAGATGACTTCATTGCCATATGGTATCTAACCTCTCAGTCACACTCATTTACAACAATACAGCGCATTCCCATTCTCCAAACACTCCCTTTGCTATGCAGCACTCAGTAATTCTGATAAACCCATGCCCATACTCACCGCTCAGTCAGCCTAGGTGGAACCTACAGTAAGTAAGAGGCCTCTAACCACAGTCAGCCTCCCTGATAGATTACTGGTACCTCCTGTGGGTTTCTCATAGATCAGTTTCCTCGTGCTTTTCTTAAACTGTTGTGAAGCCACACTGCTCGAGGTCTGCTTGACTCACAAGCAAAATTAGCTGATTGTCTGAAATGTTTGTTTCCTGTAGTCTATCCATGACTGAATTAGACTGTCATGGGGCCTTAGGGCAAACCTTTGCTGTTTGGACCCTCAACTTCATTATTTGACACCAACCAGAGCTCCATTTTGGAATAACACTACGTTTTCATTGATTTTTTTTCATCTAACTCTCAGCAAGATACTGAATAAGCCTATTTCCAAAAATGTTAAACAAATTAAACTCTATTTATTTCATTGGTGCAAATTCACAAACAAAAATGGCAATTACTAAATGCCATTTCTTTCTAACTTGGTTGGTAGTCCAGCCTTGTGTAGAGTGCAGGCTCAGATAACAAGTCAAAAGTCAATCCTGTACTCTGCAGATTTAGTCATTTGGGTCTCTATTTATTCCTTCAAGGCCTCCACCATCCAGCTGGCTACTGGCATCTATTCAACAGCTGGTCCAACAGTGTTATCTTCATGATACAAGATTGTTTACATCAATATAAATGAAACCACATCATCGTACAACACAAAGTATAACTGAATATGACCAAACACACCGCCACATATCTAATCCAAATCACAGCAATGGCCTCAACTGCTGTCATGACCCAAAACCAAAAGATCCCAGTGTGTGTGCAGTGTGCAGTGTGCATAGCATACTTCTGTAATTACTATGTGTTTTAAAGAAAAATGTTGCCTCTATAGAAGTCAATAGAATTAGGAGTTACAGTAGTCTGTGTGTATTGAGAGGAACATGGAGAGAGAGAGAAGAGTAAAGACGGTTAGAAAGGCTACAGCAAGCCAGTAAAATCTTGTTGATAACGGCAGGAAATATGGAATGCATCACGGAAGTGACAGATGAGGAGGAAGACACAAACAAACACATAAATCCACCATAGACGGTTTTGGACACAGACAGGCACCCTGTGCCATTGCTATCTCTCTACATCTGCTCTGTCCCTCCTTCTCTCTGAGCCTTTATCACACCATCTTGCAGCCCTATCTCTCACATCTTTGGTATTGCTCTCTCTCCCCTTTGTGCCCCAAATCATCTATCTTCGGTTTCCGTCTCCAGTGCCCAGGGTGGACCGAGTCCCACTCCCGCTGTCCATCTTCCTCCTCTTGTTTTCCAGCCTGAGGCCCAGAACGAGAGAGAGAGAGAGAGAGAAAGTATTTGCCCTGTCTCTCCCTCTCTTTGGCTATGTCTTGGCTGCTCTATAAAGGTTAGTGAGAGCATGGTGTGGGTGTTGGTGTCTCCGGGTGAGTTATGGGTACTACAGCCAGGGGACCCCAGAAAGAATAGAGTGAGCGTACTGTTGGGAGAAGGATGAAAGAGAAAAAGAAAGAGGGAGGGATGGAGTTAGGGCAATTTAAAGGTTCAGAATGCCAAGTGCTGATGTGTTTGTTTTCCATCACTGCTGTTCCGGGCAATGACAGAGAGAGAAAACAAACGGCAACACTGATATATTACATACAGACGTTCAACTCTATTCTCAAGGCAATAATTCTACGATGGAAGTGTCTTGCTTTTTTCGGCAAAACCTCTTCATCTCTTCATATCAAATCTTCACACATGGAATCTTGGAAACAGTTAAGTTACTGCAAAACAATGTTTAATAGTTTTGCTCACAGGAAGAAAGAAGAAAACCTAAACAACGTATGTCTAGGCCCGTAACTGTGAGTGTGTCTTCACAGCAGACTGCAGCTGCTGAGATGAACATGAACAGACTGGTGGTGTTGGTTACATTAGCCATCACGGGGACTTGACCAGAGCGCACATATTCACGGCATGGCGTCTGTTCAAAACCGTGACTTTTACTGTATCCTTTCAATGGCGTCTGTCAAATTTTACACTGTGCAGTAGGGCTTTATGCTAAGTGTGAATACCTGTCTTTATAAGGTAGTGTGTTGTTCCTGTTGCGTGCAGAGACAACTCCAGGCGCGCTGATGTGTCTCGCCCCGGCGCTGTAAGGTAATGTATGGGACAGATCAGAGGGCGGAGGAAGAGGTAGAGAAAACAGTGGAGCAGTAGAGATGGGGTGAGAAGAGGGAGGCTTGGCTCTATCAGTCCCTGCAGCTGGATGAAGGGAGGAAGGAGGGAAAGAACAGAGGGATGAGGGGAAAAGGAAGATGGCGACAAGAAAGTGAAGGTATCGTATACCCAATGACCTGCCGGTTGGGTCAGTCATTGGATCAGTCCAAACATTGTTCAAACCCACACAACTTTATTTTAAATAAATAAACACTAAATGTAGTGGAGACCCCAAAGTTTCCAAGGATACCAAATAATACAGGCTGAGTTCTAGGGAAAACGTGCACAAAAAAATGATGCACACGGTTTCAGGTTTAAATAAACATATAGCTTCAATAATGAGCTGGAGTAAGCCAACACAGAAAATATGTGGTACTGTTACACTGAGAGTTTTTTTTTTCCAATCTTAAATGTGCTTAATGGGAAATAAAAAGGGAAAACTGGATTTTAAAATGTAGAAGATGAGAAAAAGAAGATTAAGAAGTAAATGGGACCAGTAGACAGAAGAAGGGGAAGACCCCCAGCGGCCCACACAGACCCAACCTGTGTGCTGTCTGACCCACAGCATTTCTTATGAATGGAAGGAAATTGTCTCCTGAAAAAAAGCCTATTCAAAAAGCATGAGTAATAATAATAGAATCAAGCCAGCTTCTGAGAGCAGGACAACGGTACACGGGGACAATACGTGGGGCAAGTTGACGGGAAGTAAAAAAAGAAGATAGAAAGGTTAAATGACAACAAGTGAGGTTTATTTGATTAGGCTTAAATACATATCTGACAGATTTCCTGAGGAAATATTGCAGATCACATGTAAAATAGTTTAAGACTGATGTCAACTGCAGCAACATATGAAATCTATTAGCGAGAGCCACAGTAGACACAGGGTGAGAGGGAGTGAGAGAGCAATGGAGGAACAGAGGGAAAGAGAGGGAGCACTGCTGAAAGTCATGCAGGAGAAAAAATCTCACAGCCTTTCCAAATTCTTCGAGAGGTAAAAAAGTCAGCCAAGACGCAAAATCAGAAAAAGGAGGAAAAAAGAAAAGAACAGAAGCACATGGCCGCGCTCACGCTCGCATGCACGCACACACACACACACACACACACACACACACACACACACACACACACACACACACACACACACACACACACACACACACACACACACACACACACACACACTTAAGCACTGATCTCCACATCCTGCTGGGTTCAGGGCCAGCAGTGAAACGAGTGCCCAGACACCGCTGCCAGCCCCAGGGAGGGATGGAGAATGGAGACACACACACACACACACACACACACACACACACACACACACACACACACACACACACACACACACACACACACACACACACACACAGAAAAACAGAGGGAGGAAGAAAAAAAAGAGCAAGGGTTGGCAGGAGGAGTAGCCTGCCAAGAGTGCTACCATCTGTAAAATAACATGACTTCAGGGCAACTTTTTGAAATGTACCCCTACAATCTAGTGTTAACCTTTCACCTGCTATTGTTTACTTGAAAATTAGAGCTCATGTCATCAACCCCTGCCACAACTTCCAGAACAGATTTATGCCTGTGTTTGTAGTTCTGAATGAAACTGACTTTTCATTTTAATTGAGACACAGAAAGTTGTTTTTCCCTGCACACGTTTGTGAGATTCTATATGCAAAACACATATAGTTATATATGTGAGAAAGCTCATCAGTTCAAGACAGAGATACTGAAAGCCACACAGGCAAACACTAAAATCTCAAGATGGTTAAAATACACACACACACACACACACACAGCGTGGTGGTTCCGTATTTTGGAAAGGGGAACTCGTACTGGCTCAGTGGTGCCAGTATGTCTGTGGCAGGGTGGCAGCCATGGTGTTCCGCCACCCTCACCCTTGCTCTCCACCAAAACCACACCACAAGCCAGAGAGGCCTGGATGAATACACCCACTGCCACACACACACACACACACACACACACACACACACAGTCAACCAACCACACATACCAAGTAAAGAGGTAGAGTTCTAGAAAATGAGTGAGGTTTTTGTCTTCCTCTGCCTTCTATTCCCCCTTTTTAATCATCCAGGCCTGAAAGGGCACTCAGAGTTCAGCGGGGACAAGCAGGCGTGTAGGCGGGGAGGTGCCGCTACAGAGATGAGCAACAGCCTTACTACATACTACGCTGCCTAGCCTGGGAAACAGAGGTGATGACTGGTCTGAAATACGTCTCTTACAGGGCACGAGGGTGACAGTGTGTGTGTGTGTGTGTGTGTGTGTGTGTGTGTGTGTGTGTGTGTGTGTGTTGAAGCATTTAGATATAGTTAAAGTGAAAGTATATGCTTTATTAAAAGTATGCACGATGCAGTATGTGTGGCTTCCGTCCCATTCATCTCAGTGTCCCTATTACAGAGTCCCTTTGGTGATGAACAGGGGGTGTGAAGCGTGAATTTGCATGTCAACACCCCATCTTTTTTTTATCATACCACAAGGGGGCGCCACAGTTAGAAATTTGCTAATTATAGCATAGTGGAGTAATCAACTTGCAACATAAATCTCTCTGGAAAAGTGCAGTGAAATATGGTCCAGATCCAACTCATGTATTGTTTGCTAATCAATTTTATCGCAACATATGTCTTAACATTTTTCATGAGCTTATCATATTTTTCGTGTGTGAAATCGTGACCTGCAAAGTAACAGCATTCTGAATTGGGATGCAGTAGTATTTTTATGTAAAAGTGAAGTAAGCTCCGAATCCCTAAAAATGAAACTTAGTGTTTGAGAAAACTTGGTTAGTTACTTTCCAGCTCTGCATCTTATTTGAATGTGTTTATAAAAAGCAAAGCAGCACCTGCATCATTTCACTTCAGAGTGGAACAGAGTGTACACTGCCCAAGGTGTCCGTTTAAATCTACACCCAGAACTCCACATCTCACCAAGTAATGTGTATGTGTGCGAGCGTGTATAGTAAGTGTTGAAGGTTAGGGTTCCTGTATGTGTTCCCCCAGTTGTGTAATGGCCCAGCGGAGTAGAAAGTGATGAGAAGCCGGTGTTCGAGCCCAAAGCAGGCCCTTATATGGAGCGCTGGAGCTGTTTTCTCTCCTCTCCGCTGTCTTGCTTCTCTCCAAAAGTGCTACAAGGTCGGAAGAGAAGAGGACATCATTCCAAGTCAACATATTTACATATTTGCAGCGATGTGAGGATATTCAGCCAAGTGTTGGCAGGCGAAGCAGTGGTCAGCCAGGACAGCTTAAAGTGGACATCTGGGCCTGGGCCTTGGCTGCAGCTCACTCCCTCACCCTTATCACCTTACAGACGAAACATCACTCATTTGACAGCTTTGTACAGCTCATTGGACATTTTCAGATTGTATCTTTATGAAAACTTGGCATGTAGAACTAGACCTAATATATGATTATCATCCATAACATAGAGGACATAGTTGATGTGTATTCCCAATGACATGTAGCAAGTTTTACAACAACAAAGATGTTCTCTCATGATCAACACACCAGGTCATGCCTCGTACCTTGTACATATTTTGGCGGCGGCTTTGGAAAGTGCCCTAGGGAACCCCTCATCCCCCCCTCCACCCACACACACACACACACACACACACACACACACACACACACACACACACACACACACACACACACACACACACACACACACACACACCTTCTTTCCTCTCTCTCTTTTGCCCCTCTCTGTCCTCTCTCACCCCCATAGCTCTTGCAAGGAACACAGCACTATGTTTCTCTTGGCAGAACTCTGCAGGCTGTCCCTGCGTGCCTGAAAAACCAGCGTTCTCCCCCTTGTCCCTGCATCCAACGTGCACATTTCTCACATTTTCTGCCTGCTCTCTGTGAACAGTTCACTTCAGCCTCCTCACATCCTCTAGGCTCCCATGCACTGCAGGACAGGGTGGGACAAATACGTCTTCTCGCTTACATTACTTTCACATCCTCCCCGTCTCTCTTCCTTTGTCTCCAAAGTCTCTCTATAATTCACATTCACTCTATCCAAATCCCTCTCTCTGGTGGTTGCTTGCCTTTTTTTACTCTGTCTGAGTGAGCCAGCTGAGCGCAGGTGTGAGAGTGTGTACGTTAGTTTGATGAGGGAAGGTTGTAAATATGGTGTCTGAGCTAATAGAGAGGAAACCGGGTGTCTGGCAGGCACTGTCTCACAGACAAGTGTCAGTTTGGGGGCACACAGATGTCTCAGCCATGCAGTTGAGGAACTGACTCTCAGATTAGTCCGGCTGTACAGGTGCAAGCTACGATACAAGTCATATGCAGGAAGTGGCGTATACGACAATAAAGAGGGTAATCTGACAAGAGCTGAATGAAATAAAGAGAGAGGCAGGGTGAATGTGTGGTCGACTGCACAGATGAACACATGTGAGATGAACTGGGCTTGATTCAAACAGCTGGAATTGAATACATTTTCCTTCAACTCTAGAGGATGGGAGTTTAACCTCTATCCCACACACCGGACAGTTTGGCAGCTAATCACCGTTTGTATTTATTATTTAATTTATTTCTTCTAAACTTTAATTTCAACTTTATTTCCTCTGTGAGTCTGGGTGTGGGTCTGGGCATTGCTACATAAAGGAACGCTCTCAAAAAACAGGGACGGGGGTGGGCGGGGGGATGAAGGAGGAGAGGGGGGAGAAGAAAAGAAAAAAAAGTGCAGCCTGTCTCTTGGGTGCCCTTTTTGCCATCCCATTTCCTATGCATCTGGTCTGTGTTTGTGCGGAGAGGGAAAGGGGGAGAAAAGGGGGACGGCCGTCTGGGGCCGATTAATAACCAGTGATTTATAGGAACTTTTATAGAATAATACAATAAAAATGTGTGCGTACGTGTGCGCTAGCGCATGTGTATGTGTGTGTGTGCGTGCATGTGCTTGTATGTGTGCTCGCCTAAGTGAGAGTGCACACAATGCTTTTCTAATTCTGAGGAATCAAAAACAAATTATCGGGAAAAAACACAGGCCGTGCTCAGGATAAATTGGGCACAGATGGAGGCAGGAAACAAAAACGAGAAAGGCAGAGAAGACACTAGGAGAAAAGAGTGCAAAAGGAGGACCACGAGGGAAGAATGGGGGTACCAGAGAGCGCGAGAGAGAGGGCAGGACAAGGTGAGGGTGTGATGGAGAGAGGTAAAAACTAAAATATAAGAGTGAGGGACGAGAGAGGACAAGAGGAGAGAGGGTGAGCAAGAGGACAGGGATGATGTGGAGGAAAGGAGGAGAGTGGGAGGAGAGAGATCAGGGGAGTTCCCATGCCCCGTGCAAAGGAAATGGGCTTAAGAGAGGGGGTTAGCATGTGTATGTACTGCATGTGTGTGCGGGCAATGAGATGAGCAGACCCCTCTCTGGCACACAACACCACTTCCTTGCCAAAGAGCAATCTGTCCCTCCAACATTCTTGTTCATACCCATCCATTTTCATCACTCTGTGAGAGACACACACACACACACACACACAAACACATGGGTCCTCTTTTCACACCCACATGGCTTTTACATTTAGCTCATTAAGCTTGATGTTCCACTGCTAAATCAAGCAATCTAACTAAGAAATGTTGTGAAAAGATTACCAAACTGGAGTGCGATCAATGCATTTGATTGGCCAATTCTCGCTTAGGAGAAATACAGTCAACTCATGTGTTTGCTGATACAATTACACCACAGCAGTGTCAGAAATACAATATGTTTGAAGTTATTTAGAAACAGATCACCAGAGTGCATTGTAATAGAAATGTCATGTTTAATTACCATATTTAATTGAAAAATCCATATCACCTGATCATCATTATAACATTTATTTAATCTTGTAAACTTTCAAATATTGATATTGGTATTTGCATCTAAATAAAGTTCTGGTCGACCGCTACCCAAAACCCTTTTCATGGCCTGAGAATTGTGGAGAAGCACTGAAGTCTGCGATTCTAATCACGAACGGAAGAGAAACTCCAGCATGACTTTATTAGAAATGTAGTGAGTGTATTGATGTATGTCATATTCCGGTGTCAATGACTAGTCGGATGCATTGAGTGGGAGATGTTTAGTCACAGAATCATCTAAAAGTTGTGTAACTGTGCACTCTGACTTTGCTCTGAAGTGGACAGTGGGAGCCAGCAACAAGTACTTCTAATATGAATGACTTCCTGTGCTGTGGGCCTGGACTGTGGCATCTGTCAGCTCACTCCCTCCAACTCACCCCTCCACTAACGCCTTGCCTCTCCCCCTCTCCACCCTTTTGCCCTCTTGCCCACTTCCACTGAGGCCTGAATCACACAATGTTTCACTCAAGTTGCTAGTAAATACTCCCCCGTCCCAAGTCTCTGGAGTACCCTCCTTATTTCCTCTTCTTCCTTTTCCCTTCGACGATCCCTTGGCACTGCCACCCACACTCCGGTTCCCGTTGATCCCACTGACCCCCTACAGCCCAATCCTGGTTGCCCCCGGGTAGGGGCTAAAGCCAGGAAAGAGAGAGGGGTTGGTGGTTGTTGGCAGGGCAGCAGAAAACTGAGAGGACCATCACTGGAAACTCCATCAGTGGCTGAATCACTCTCAGCTGCGCTTTACTGAGAAGTGAAAAGCTGTCCATGCACTTCTAGCCCTCAAGTATTTGTCTTTCTGGACAATTTTGATATATTCATATCTTTATTCCTGTGACCAAATATGGCAAAATGGGAAATTAACTCTGTACACTGAGGAGAGTGATGCTGCTTTGGATTGGATTGTTGATCCACTTAAAACGTGAAAATATTCGGGATGCTCACAGTTATTATATCTACTATGTGTAACGCATTTGATTATTTTCTCTAGAGAGTGCATAACATAATGAATGAATCATAATGAATTACCAACCCCCAAAAAGTGAAATAAAACTTGTTGGTTTTAGTTTTTCCAAAGATCCCAAAAGTAGATATCGAGAGTATCATGTAGCGATATTGCTTTATGGACTCTGAGTGAAGTGAAGTGTGAGGTTTTGGTTTCCCTTCATACACTTTTTGCACTTAAAGATTCAAGGTTCAATTTGTTTATTTATAAAAGCATTGGAAGTTACAGTTACAACCAACACAAGACAATACAAAAGATAAGATATTCCTTTATTAAATAAATTAAATACAAATCCATATGAAACCAATGCAGCATGAATTGTTTTTCAAACAAATAAAGTAAGGATCAAAAAATCATTTTACTCTCTCAACTTATGTTGGAAATATTTTTTACTTTATTTGATATAATCTACATTTGATTGATTAACTGCAAAAAGAGAGAAAATAATCCATTAAAAAAACCAAACTGTAAATACAATTTGTTCTTTGGTAAGGTGAATGTATCATTTGAGTAAATGTGTCTGCACAGGTTGCCCAACAGCATGTGTACATGTAATTAGATCATGTCGACTTTGGTTGGCACTTGACAAATTATTATGAAAACACCTCACTTCTCTCAACTGGTTTCCAAGAGATACTGACAACAAACATTCAAACAAAGGTTTTCAATCAACTGTCACATTGTCTTGGAGGTTACTCTGTGATGAAAATATTTTCTCTTTTGATCTACATGACATGTTAAAAATAAAAACTGCCGAAACAGAGGCATTGAACATTCTCTGTGTCTTTGCTCTCACACTGATAGAGGCCAAGGGACATCTCATTTTTCTCCATGCAAAACACAACAGCACATGAACTCTGTTATCTTTCTGTGGACATAAAAGACAAATCATGCTGCATGTTAGGCATAGAGTTGAACTTGCTTTCATAATCACTGTACTGACAGTAAATGAGCATGTGAAAGTGTACACATGTGCCTCCCCATGCAACGGTGGCTGCTGCGAGTCCTCAAAGGGGGCAAAGGACTGTATACGTGCGCAAATCAAGTTGCGTACGTGCCGACCTGCCACTGTGTGTATGCGAAAGTGTGTGCATGCGACTTTAAGCCCCAGTAAGACCACAAAGGTGCACGTATTTGTGACCACACTAAAGTGAACATGCCTGCCACAGAGAGAGAAAATGAGAGAGAGTTGGAGAACAAAAAGAGAGGCTAGGCGTCAGAGGTGCAGACGAGTGCCGTCTGTACGAATGTGGGTATGAAAAGACACACACGTATCGGCACATGTTTAGAAATACACACACACACACACAGCAGGCTGACACAAGGCCTCACACCCACAGGTTTCACTTCTGCCTGGTGTGGCAGAACTCTTGAAACACCAGTGCACCGAGGTTAAGGTTCATATACAGTTCAGGGCACACACACACGTACACACATTGAAAAAAAACACACTTAGAAGAACTTATTAGGATTTGTAATCCATGTAACGCAATTATAGCGCAAATATAGAGTAAGAGGTTTTACAAGGTAGCAAAAATAGCATGACAGTACAACTGAACCAGCTACTCTGCATGTATCATTACAAGCATGGATTTGAAGTGTCTGTTAAGTACCATTGAGAATGCAGTTCATGTCAATAGAAGATGGTAAGACGCCGGCCAGCAGGGCACCAAGGGAGGCACACACACCCGCACGGACACAAAAAGACCAACAGGAGAGTGTGTCGATCATTTCGCAAGTGTGTGCATGCCGCTTATTATTCAGTAGGAGAGTCCCAATCTGTCAGTGAGAAGCAAAGCAGGTGAAAGTGTTAATACTTGCCCACATTGCTACAGGGGAAGCAAGCGCATGAGAAAATGTGTTTGTGGTGACGTTTCAGAGTTAAACTGAGATGGGGAACTTGACCCTGGGAAATGAGCAGAAGCATTGTTGTGCCTCATTTGCATGGTTGTTATGTCAGAGTATTTCTTAATAAACCCATGGTGCTTATCTGTAACCCTGAAACCTCTAGTTATGAACATGCATTCACAAAAAAAAGTAGTAGAGTATGTGACTTCTGCTGCAGATTAGATTTTTACTAGTTTGATTCATTTAAGCGTGTGTGTGTGTGTGTGTGCTTCTGTTTGTGTTCAGCGCATGTGACAGGCTAAGTGTGTGTGTGTGTGTGTGTGTGTGTGTCAGAGTGTCGGCAGGGGTGAGAGCAGCGCTGGTCGAGGAGGGAAAGGTTGCGGGTGTCGGAGGGGTAGACGAGTCTTTCTCATGGCCTGCGAGGCCTCCATGGACCAAGTCCTCGTCTTGTGATTGGTTCATTCCCAGACACTGTCACCGAGACCAGACACTGCATACACACGCACGTACCACAGAGAGAGAGAGAGAGAGAAAGAGAGAGAGAGAGAGAGAGAGAGAGAGACAAGGACACCGTTAGGCAGTCAGACGGGCTGACACAAAGACAAGAGGACAAGAGAGATAAAGCAAACCGTGAAGACAGAGCGGGTGGAAATGAACGTGACTGGATGTCAAAGAGTCAAAGTGTCAATCAGTGTCACAGTTAATGCAGCAAAGCATCCAGTGCTGCAAACACGACCGGAGCGTTTCGCTCTGTCAAAGGAGGAGTCTGCCCTCTGCTGACCGCATCCTTTAACTACATCTGTAACACTTCAACTCGAGTATGCAGCTTGACGTCGACTGTGAGACGAGAGGGCCTGTTCTCATGAGCGAAGTTGCTGGAAGCAGAAGTACCGAACACAGGAAGGACGCTTTATCTCTGATATCAAACTCTCACAGAGAGCAGAGAGCTCGACAAGACAGCTGGCCCACACTATTTAAAAAAAACTTTTAATGCCAAAGGAACAAAGAGAGACAAACATTTAGTTGAAAGCCCCAATTAGGTAAGACAGCAGTCTGGGAATGACACATGGGAACATGTTTCTTGTTGCTGATTTGATGCTGGGGGAGATCATCCTGGTGACAGTTAGTCTGGGATATGACCAGTAGTCATACACAAAACCTAATTTGTAGGGATGGAAAGAATACCACAAATACAACTCAAGTGGCAGCACTGATATTTGTCAAATAAAGGTTTGAGAAATTCAAATATGAGCTTTACGCTGACTAACATTTAGGAAATGCATATTCAATCACCATGCATTGTGACCATTTCAAATTCAACACTGCCGACTGAATATTCTTGGTTTTGTGCAACAGGAGAGGGTTACCCTGTAAATCCTGTCTTTCATGAAGTAGTTAAGCACAGTACTAATACAATGCAACGTGTCAAAATATCCTTCTGTGAACTACAAGCAGGGCAGCCATCAGCGGTAATACTGCACCTTCGTGTGTCACACACTGCTGAGCCAAAGCTGCTTCAGGAGTCTGTTTAAACGTAGCCTCGGGCACTGAGGGCCGGCCATTAGTCAAAAGCTAATGGCTGTCTTTAATATGCAGAGTCATATAGACAGACATTAACAAGGCAGTGACCCTTAGCAGGCCAGATTAAAACAATAGTTTATGCAGTAGTCTCTGTTGAGCCGGCTATAGATCACCTTCAGTATCAACACACCATAAGAGTGTTTCCATAGATTATACACACTCTCTTGTGGGTGTGTATACAGACGCCCTCAAGCAGGTCTGGCACTTTAGTGTTAGCACAAATGGCAAGGTTGTTTATGCCAGAGTCAGCTGGTGATCCCACTGTGAGGCTAAACGCTGCCCTCAGAAGTAGAAGCACACGCGCCACACGTGGGCACACACACAAGATCATGTGTTTAAAATACAGTGAGTGGATGAGTTATCTACTTCAAAAGGTCAATATGATTAACACAAGTTAGAGAATAGGCTGGAGTTATTCTACATGTATCTATTGTCCATGAAATGATCAAAACCATCAATGTCTCACTTTAACTCCCACCACCAAAGGCTTAACTCTTATAACTATAATAATCCCCAACCTTATGTTATGTAATTGTAAATCTAATTTTTCAATAATGCCCCCATTACAAAAGTCAAGCACGGTTTTAAAAATGATAAAGACTGACAAACACATACAATGTACAGATATTAACCCGCAAACATGTACAATACAAACTCTGATGCAACACAGCAAAAGCATTACATCAACAATGTTAAGAAGCATGCTGGTCTCGTCTTTGTAAGAGCAACTCTCCTGTGTGTGTGTGTGTGTGTGTGTGTGTCAGTGCTGACAAGTGGCGGTAACCCTGGCAACAGCTGCCAAGGTGCTGCTATCTCTTCTCCCTGCCCACTGGTACCCCTCTCTCACTCTCTCTCTCTCTCTCTCTCTCTCTCTCTCTCTCTCATGGAGTGAGTCATGATGGTGCTCGTCAACTTCCTGTGCAACAACTCACTCTGATCCCCGAAAGCGCGCCAAGGATATGTTTTGTGTTGTGCACTCCTGTCAACATGTACTTGTGCTACATTTTAAATGATTGCAACTTTTGCTATTGTTGTGGGTTTATCTGTTTCATCACAAAGTAGGCTCTTTTTTCCCTCACTATATCAATGTGTAAGTTCCAATTAAAAAAGTCTTTTCACGATTTCATAATTTAGTTCAGTTAAACTGACACAAAATGTGTTTCATAACCACACCCACTTAAAAAAAACTATTCTTTTACAAGAGTCGACCTCAGACGTCTCCAATGATACATCACTTCTTCTAATGTGGTTTTCTACTTTCTCTGATGTTTTCCACCAGGTGACACGTGGTACGTGTCAAGAAGTGTTGATCTGTGTGTTTCCACTGCCAAGCAGGCCAATTGATGGCCATCACTGCGATGCAAATAGACCACACGTCAAACGCTAAATGCAAATACTGCTGAAGATGTTGAAACCAATGGAAACAGTTATTGGTTTAAGCATCACAGATAAACTGGACGTTGACACATACAATACATTAATATGTGTGCTAATGATATTCAACTGTGTGTGAACGTATATTCTCACACTCTTAAGAATACCTGCACAATTTCTCTCTTCTTACCCTTCCAGGGCTTTTCCTCTCGAGCCAGCGCTGTGAGCCAGGGACTTCCAGCATATGATATGCGGAGAAGATAAGGTCTGTTTGAAAGGCTAGCCACTGTGGTTAGCCAAGGCCCATAACAGCTGGCTTGGCATACACACACCTTCTCATCCGTCTGATCTTGCCCCAGACTCTGACAGCAGGTCATAATCACATCCATTCACGATTCAATCACTGTTCCTGGAGCAGCGAGAAAGGTGAATGAGAAGTGTGCGTTTTAGCTGAAGCATCTTTTCATTGATGTTGAAGGATTTTTTAGAGCACAGTGTACTTTTTGTTGGTGGGATACACAGATACAAATGCAATGAAAGTGTGATGAGGGGTATGTGTCAGTGTGTGTGTGATCTACTACCACGAAGTGTGAGCACAGTTCAGACTAAAAGAAAACTCCAGAAACAGGTCACCAAATGCTACCAAAGATAAGTGAACACAGAACCAGATAGAGATTCCAGAAAGCAGCACTGCTTCCCTTTGCTCAGAGACACCCAGAGATAACGGAGCGCTTTAGCTCGCTTCATGACGCAAAAAAAGAAGTGCCAGACCTACTTGAGGGTGTCTGTATATATTATTAACAGCAATGTCTTTTTATACAATTAAAAGGGTTTGTGAACAAATGATTCAAACAGGTCTTTTGCACGTTTGCAAATTTAGTTTGAAATTCGCTTTGTCTTATTTAGCTGCATTAGCTTGCTGGAACAGTTTTTTACACTTATCGTGTCTTACACTAAATAATTATATAGCTATATATATATATATATATATATATATATATATATATATTATATTTATTTATTTTCAGAGCGTTTGACATACTGTATGTCTATTATTACACTTTTCTAAAGGAAAACAACTGAGCAATGCAAGTACTGTTTTAGTTCAGATTTGACATACAAAGCATCTAATCAACAAATACAATGTGATGCATTTTTATAGATGGAACCACCCATGAGCATAAAGTAGTTCAAATCAGCCACACAGAGTTGTATCCATTAAATAAAAGCAATCCATTGACATATAATAGTATAACATGTGGGGCCAATTCGTATAACGAAAAACACTTCAAGTATTTTTACAGATTACTGACATTCATTTTATTACAATTTTTAATATATGCGCTTTACTTGTGTTTCTATATTATTGTAATTCTAACTTTACTTAAGTTAAGGATTTGAGTACTTCTCCCACCATTGCTTATTTTGTATACCTTTCATTAGATAAACATTTATTGTGGTAAAAATTGCTCTTTAAATTTCATCCGCTCACCAAGCACCATTCGCACTACGCAATCCTTGTGTTAAGATGTGGCCTCTGATCTTGTACTCTGCTTTTGATGGCCCTCCTGTTGCTGTTGCAGTGGAACTGTGCACTTACCTTCAAAGACCCTCCCTGGTTGTGTAGATGACGTGTTATGTATATTGTGTCTGTGTCTTCATTGATGTGCTGTGTATGTCCTTGTTTTTGGTGGCAAACCAGTTTCCCCTTTGGAGATGAATAAAGTTCATCCGATCCAAACCTGAACTAGAAAAATACATATCCATGCAACAACTGAGATGGGCTGATATGAAACAACTTACTTTCACATGTGAGTGTCTTGCACTTGGAGTAGGAGAAAAGAGGAAGCCAAACTTTTTAAGTCCCTTTATGCAGTTATTTTGTTCCCCTGTTTTTGTTTGTTTATTTCATTTATTTGTTTGTTTTGTATTCCGTTTGCTCTTTTTTGGTTATTTGTTTGGTTTTGTTGTATTCATTGCCTTTATGGTATGGTCCCTTTTTTTGTTTACCGGTATTGACGTTATGTATGACTATGCTTTGCTTCTCTGTAGAGCACTTTGTAAACTTTGTGTTGAAAGGTGCTATATAAATAAAGTTATTCTTCTTCTTCTTCTTCTTCTTCTTCTTCTTCTTCTTCTTCTTCTTATTATTATTACAACTGTAGGCGTAGTGTCGTTTATATTTTGGTCCATGGATGATGTGTTAAACAGCTAACTAATTGCAACAATATAATACCGTGTCCAATTTAACTAATCACCCTACCGCAGTGAAGGGAATGTAATTGCATATCAGGATTTTCAACTGTCTATAAACTTTATTTACTTTTTTTTCTTTTTGCCTCGAGGTAGAGAACCGAGAATATGTGCATGCTAAACTTCTGTGCCAAACAAGACTTGTAAACTTGAGCACAATCTTTGCCCCATGACCTGAAACATTTGTATTCCTCAAAATATGACAAACTAATCTTTTCAGAAATATAAATTTGCTCCTAGCAATGCAAGTCATCATTCCTTACACAACAAAGCTCTCTTAAGATCATCACTTACAAAACGCATATGCAACCACAAAGAAAGAGGCACGTTTACACAGATTGAAAAGGCCAAAGTGCATCGTGTGGAAAAAAAGGAACGCATCACAGCGAAGATACAAGGCATGAGAAGATGCTGTTGCTGATTTGAGATGATATCGATTGGCTCATGACTGTAAGTAAATTCATCTCGTGAGAGAGGATTGTGACATTTATGGCAGGAAGACGGCCTTCCAAGGGTTTGAGGGCAGAAGCAGAGATGGAGACTGTAACTGAGGCCAGGACAACGCTAGAGCTGACTGGTTTAGGGACCTCTGGGAATTGGTGAAGCCAACACACACACACACACACACACACACACACACACAAACCTGCAAACAAGCATGTGGCGTCATTGTTGCCTTTGCACAACAAGTAAAAAACATACACATAGAGACAAACACATTCATTTAATATGACACACACACACACACACACACACACACACAGTTGTATATGGGTACAGTGAAGTCTCGATTTAGCTTCTACACTTCATAAAAAATGAGAGCTGTCAGCAGTGAGTTACGCTTGTGGTGCAGAGTTCAATGGATGGTGATGCATAAAACATCTAACGACCACTGATTTACTTTTGCTTTTAATTATTGGTTGGGCCTACAGTGTATGTGTGGCTGTGCATGTGTGAGTGTGAGAGAGTGTTGGAGCGGGACCCACAGAGTGCACTGACAGGGCAGAGATACTTCCACCCTCACTTCTCCGTCGCAACACAACAGCAAACCACAAAGTCACTTCTGCTACCTCTGCTGGAACAAAAGGTCAAATATAATATGATCCTAAACCTACTTTCAGTCAAGTCCAGTTCCCTTTGACAACAGATCTTATCTGTAAGATGTTCAATTTCTGTTTCTTGATTTGATGTGCAGATTCTTTGCAATGCTTTAAAAAGACTGCAGCATGCGCATAAACAAAAAAAGGCAACTTCAGCAAAAAAGAAACCCGACTACTTAAACTAGAATAATGCACATTTGGACTATTTGTTTTTAGGTTTTGGATATATATTTTTGTATCTAACTTTCGTTGTCTGCTTTCATATCTTTTCCACGTATTCAGAAGCTGCTTAAGGACACTGATTGCAACCGTCATACTGGATCTATCTAATCTATCATGTTGCAACATGCAAGAATGATTTGATCAAGTGAAGTGAGCAAAAGCATCTTTCATAAGAACTTCATTCTTCTTCATCGAGGTGAAGTGAAACTGGTCACAGAGACGCCGCAGCAGCCAAAAGCTAAAGGTCTTGACCCCCGGGTCAGCTGAGTTGCAGCATGTGTGGGACTCAAAAAAGCAGCAGTAGAGAGAAGCTCCTGACGCTTGCCGCCTGTGTGGCTTCCCCATCGGTCGCTGCTTCCCTGTCTGCAGGGGAAGCAGAACAGTGCCAGGGTGCAATGTTTTATGAGCTGGTCTCAACCAAACTCACCACATTCCCACAAGCATTGCACTGGAGGACGTGACTGGCCACGCAGCGGCTGCAGCCAGGCCACGGGAAGCGTGCACCATGTATCATAACACACAAACATACACATATACAGTATGTGTGTGCACAATTCAGACTGGGCCAGAAGGGTTGACTCACCAGACTTTCCATAAAATCCCAAGACATTACTCTAGTTTTGTTTAATTAACGAGGAATAATGAATCATCGGGCCCTTGGAGCACTGGATTAGGTCAACGTACGTGATAAAGTGCTTTAAACTCAAGATTCACTAATATTTTACAATTTTATATACAGATTTCCTGTATGTTTTGCACTTGCTCATTTTGTTTGTGCTGTTCTATCTTTTTTTATTTGGGGTATAACTTATGAGTCAACCCCTGCATGTAACTGTGTTTACTTCCCAGACTGTGGCGTCGGACTTGACTGACTCACTATTGATTTTTTGATTTTTTGGTCATGACTTTGAACACGACAACCACATCTTTATATAAAAGAAGGGAAGTATTCAATTCCCACAAGTGCATTTTTGCATTGGAAAGAGAAAAGGCCAAATTAACGAGAAAAGTATCACTATAGATCATGTTATATATTGCAGAGCTGCATTTGAAAGAAGCTCAAGAGAAATCCCAAAATAATTCATTGTTGAGTAGCTTCTATGTCTGCTTGCGTAAAAGGCAGAGATTTCGATGAGGCTATGGCAACTATCAGTTGGCAGCATCATTGTACTAGATAGCGAGTTAAGGTTATCTTGTGGAGTTTATGACCACTATAGCACAATGTGCATGATACCTACAGAAATGTCCCCACATCGTGCATGCTCACAAGGACGCCAAATAAAGTAAGAGGCCTGTTTACTTGATATTTTTCTCGCTTGTTTGACCTTCTTTCACTACCTAACCTTTGAGATCCAGGACTCTACTCTCTGGTTGAAAAGAGCTGATATTGAGAAAATGTCACCATGGGAGAATCATGAGTACCTTAACTCTGGCCAAATCTTGCTCCCTTCCAGCATAGTCTATAAATCTATGAAGGGTGGACATTTCAGGGGCTTTTGGTGGCGCTCACACATTCAAGTGTCATATACTTAATTTATTTTTATGTTTTGCGTTCTCTGCAACATACTCAAACAAAGCGGTAATTACTTGAAAATCACCATAATCCACTCCCCTTTTCCCTGGCTTAGATTGCAAAGTATGCAGCAGATTTGAAAACGGAAGGCATTCCGTGGGTTTTGAGTGTGTGTTGGCATATCCTGTGTGAGGTTGACCAGAGACAGATTACACACCCAGAGAGTGTGGTGACCTGAGCTGCAGCCAACAAGTAGTGGTTTAGATTGTAACTAAATCATTTCATATCACAGCCATATGCTCTTCCCATGGCAGTTAGGAGCCGCAACAACCGTCTCAACCCACACAGTCACTGCAGGAATGTACAATTGCACAAACTGGGTTTTCAACAACTTTAACAAGAAAATTCAAGCTATTCACACGTATAAATAATGAATGGTACTTCCAAATAGGACTAGGCCAACAGCTGACGCAATGGCATGCTGTAGCAACATACACCTGCAGTGTGCATTAAATATACAACATGACAGTGACATTGACAGTGCTTGCAGCCCAGAGGTCTTGCAAGATGCATCCAAACAACACGTTGCGGTTCTCAGTGGAACACACATCCATTCCATCCATTATCCATTTATTAACGCTTTATCTCCAAGCGGACTGAAGCTTTCAAAGTCATGTAGAAGACGCACGACTGGGTCTCCTGAGGAGAGGGAGGAGAAGCTGAATAATTATTTGAAAAAGGTCTATGTGTTTCCGGTGTGCCTATGTTTGACTGGGATGTATTAAAACATAATATACCTAAAATGTTGTCAGACCAACACTGACATCTGTTGGTGGCTTATCTCTTAACATGTAGAAAGAAAGAGATTCCAATGCCTCTCCATAAATATTCAGTTATATGTGTGGTTAGCCCAATAAATCAAGTAATCAATAATCAAATCATTATGAGAAGAAAATACTGTTTGAATTAAAATGTTGTATCTCAAGAGTTTGAATAACATCCCACAGTCAACTGGAGATAAGAGGAGGTCACTGAACAGAGACATCTTTTGTCTACAGGGAATTTAAACGACAAAAAAGCAAACGGTGAGGGTTACATTCACCGCATTAGAAATATGTTTCAGTTCTTAGTCCACGGCTCCACGCAGTTCAAAAGTACCTGCATTTAAATTTTTGTTGAACATTGAAAATTGCTCCAGATGCCCAAAGAGACACTTAATTCAACTCTATTATAATGATTTCAGCACTGCTATTAATACTAATAATTATAGACAAGTTGGCTTTTGTCCCCTCCAATATTTGTATCACAAAGTATATTTGATAACATAACCTATTTTTAAGAGGGTGATCAAAATGCAAAAATGTTTGGGTCCGGTCTATGGGGCACTTAAATAAAACACGGAGGTGGCATAAAGCAGCACATCTCCTGCTCCGTCTTACAATATCAGCGCCTTTCTGTGTTCCTCTGTCAAGGTTAGCTCGGGGAAATAATACAAAGATGTGTGTACGTGAGAGGGAGGAGGGGTGTGAGGGGTGAGTCATCTGGATGAGTCATGTGCGTTGTGTGGACAGCTCTGGGAAGGATGGATAGCGAGACGCAGACTGGGGTGTGGAGGCCGGAGTGGAATAGCTAAGGTGTCACGGTGCTCCATGTGACTTAATCAAACTATAGGTAAAGATTACCGACATGTTAAGTTACCGTCATTGGACAAATGAGCGTTCTATATTCTGTATTGCTGCCTGATACATTTATTTGATGTATTCCTGCGAGACAGAATGACGAATACAGTTAAATATCGTTCATACCAGCTCCGGCTTGCAGTGTGTGTTTATAACCAGCAGGGGGCATCTGAATATGCAGATTCAAGGCAACCTCTCAAAGGGAGCCATGGAGAAGAGGAACAGAAAGTGTCTGGGGACTGTGAGAAAGTTTCACGAGGAAAAGGCAGCCAGATAAGAGAAATAAGATATGTTGGTTTTCAAGACAAGCTGCAGAAGAGAATTTGGATGCTTGGAAATTGCCATGCAGTATTTCATTGATACAGGGTTTCTGGATTTCATTCAGAGCTCATCCTCATTCCCTCCACATTTTCTCACCTCTTTTTTCTCCCCTGTCCTTTTCGTCCCTTGGAGAATAGTTTCAAATAAAACAAAATGCTGCATTTCCCTGGTGCTATACACCTCTCACTTCACATCACACCCTTATAACCAAGGTATACATGGTCATATATGTCACTCATTTAAACAACATACAACACACACACAAATATATGTACATGAATGGAGAATTGGCATCTAATGATTGGCAGGTATGAAAGTAAGAACATGAGCTAAACTGAACTATTTTCTAAGGTGTGCTCGTAACTCTTTGCTTGGCGGAGTCGTGACCAGTTGAGTCAGACTGACGACTTTGTCCGAATGCCTTCAAACGTTCAATGATGAACTACTGTATCCATGCGCACAAGGCAGGAGAGCAAGTTGCATGCTGCATCTGGCTTAAAAGAAAAGGAGTGAACATCAGGCATTACGATGCACTGGCTGCTGGTAGGACGACACATTCGGATGGGCTCCAAAAGCCCCCCCCCCTCTCTCTCTTCGACAGAACCCACACCTGTATCGGTGAATAAACAGTCACGTCTGATGGAATCAAACTGCCTTCGGGTGATCCTGTTTAATTAATTCTCACCCAGTTGTACTGGCTTTCTAAAAGGCGGAGGGGGTAGATGAGATGGAGGAGGAGGGAAGTTGGGAGTGTGATGAAAGATTCATGAGCAGTGGTGATGTTAGAATGAAGATAGGGTTTTATGTCAACGTTAGTGAAAGGGACGCCGTGACCACATGAGTCCCCAAATAAATATGCATGAGAACCACATACATATGCATCACAATGCATATAATTCAGAGGAAGGAGTATGTGGAACAGCACATAGTGGGGAGAATACCTTGACTGCTTTGCTTTATTGTTGCATTGAGCAACGGGTAATTCCCTATTTTGACAACGTACTGTAGCACCACTTTTGACATGGCTTCAGGCCTTCAGTTCTAACAAGCTGCAGATTGGAAACCAGGCTGAATCATTGTCAATGTTGCGCCTCAGTGCATGTAAAACTATGCAGCTGTGGTGGAATGAGGTACAGAGACGAGGAAAGAAGGGCTGAGTGGGAAGGGAAGAGGAAGGAAAAAAGAGAGAAGGGAAAACGAGCAGGAAGAGGAAGAGTGGTAAAGCAGAATACTGATTAGTGGTGTGTGAGAGCTGCACTCTGCAGGTGAATTCTGAGCCCTGTGGGGTCTCACGATCCCTTTCTTTCTATCTGCAAAACGATGCTTGTGTAACTGGCACGCAGAGAAATTAACAGATATGGCAAGAGATGAGGAAATAGATAGCGAGGGAGTGTGGAGAATAGCAAGATAATTAAAAGACTGTAGTAGAGGAGGGGGAGACTCACTTACACTTGCAGAATAAAAATGACACAAGGGTTCAGGGAATGTGTACAGAGACATTCCCTCGACATCAAAGTGGGATCCCCACAGTCCCTCCCTACTTTTGCTCTCACTATATGTCTCTTCTTTTTCTCCCTCTGACACATGCAACTGCTGCATTGGAGAGCATATATATATATACATATATATATATATATATATGCATATATATATATATATGTATATATATATATATATATATATATATATATATATATACATATATATATATATATATATGTACATATATATGTACATATATATGTATATATATATATATGTATATATATATATATATATATATATATATATATATATATATATATATATATATATAGTTAAAGTAGCTTGAGATGATACTGTACAATATAAGAAAAGAGGGAATCTGTAGTGAGGAGTTGTGAAATACAGCCTTAGGGTGGAATTGTTGGGGGCAGAGGAGGGTGAAACGAGCATAAGAACACGAGCTGCCCTGAGATTTTTACTCCCAGTGATGTACTACTTTTTCATACTTAATTCATAACACCCCTGTGAGAGCACTGATGGTTCTGGTAATTGTGTGTGTAAGTGTACGAACCAACGCTACTTTTGATTCTGCATGACTTATTAATGTTTGGTTCATTAGTTTGTATAACTCATCACATCGTCACGGCTCCCTTCTTGATAACTTTCAGGGCCTCAGGATATAATGACCGTGTGGAGGGAGATGGTGAAGGAATAGCTTAGATAACGGAAATCTAAATCATTAATATCATTAAATCATTAGGGATATTCAACCAACACGCATCAAATCAGTAATCACGTTGGTAAAGTGCTGGTAAACTATAATGTTACGGGGATACCGCAATTCTTGTTCTGATTAGGACAATTATGTAGGTAAAACATTAAGAAGTTTCTTGGTCAATGTCATTATAAAAATCTGTGTTAATTATCTATAATGCAGTACTGTATATAATATAATGCAATATAGCACAATGGCGGCAGAAAATACAATGTTGATGGAGTTAATGTTCAATTTGAGACTGTTAATTTCGGAACTAGATTTTGTTGCGTTGTTGTATTGGGTTTTTGTTTTTTTGTAAAGTGTTTCTGTTATTTTGTCTAGGCCATGGATATCCCGAACACAAAGTAATGCATTTAACTCAGGTGAAGAGACAGTTTCCCAGGATATACCATTGACATGATAAACTAAGCTGCAGGCTTAGGAGCTCCAAAGGATGAACTTCCTGACAGTCACATACTGGAGGGTCATACTGTCAACCCCTCTTTATTATAATGCTTGTATTAAGTGTTTGCTCATCAGTGCAGCCTGTGTAACTCTTGTTCTTTATCCCGTAGATATGTGTCTCCTCTTTGTCGCTCTCCTGCTTACACTAAACAAGTGAATCATCCCCGTCACTCCCTCCCTCTTCCGCCAACTGCAGCTTTCTCGCTTGTACACGCACACATGGAAACTCCGCCATCAGCAGCCAATCAAGCAGCACCACCTATGAGAAGGAGAGAAGTACGTGAGAGAAGCTGAATAAAAGAAAATAGGGAAGGTATTGCAAACATGTTGAGAATGCATTATATAAACATATACTCTTTACACCTTTCTTTTATTTACAAGTCATTTTCTTGTATGATGGGTGCTTACTTTACATCCTCCAACAATTTACAGTAAAATAAGTTTCACTTAGTTTAGTTTATGTTTAACAGTCCTGTAAAGACGTCATGTTGATCATATTGTAAAAAAAACAACACAACTGCAGTGACTTTAATTCCAAACAATACCTTCAAACCATCAAATGGCCTTCATGAATGCTCATGAATTCTTCTTTTGTTTTTAATGATTTAGCGTCTGGATAGGTAAAAGCATCCATAACCACTGATATAAAGGACTTGTTAAAAGCCTTTATACACCACATAGAGATATAAAATAATTTCTGTATTCTCTGTTCTACACTTTAGTGCATGACACAGGACCGGTGCAGGTGGATAGAGTCCCAAGTGGTGGAAGCATTTGTTTGAGGCAGTGACAGGGACTGATTGGGTTGGCAAGGGAAGATGGAGGTGACAGTCATAGTGAAACAGAGAAAGAGTATAAGAGAGGGAATGAGCTCCATCAAAGTTTTGGTTCATGCGTTTCTATTGGTGAAATCATTATTCCAAATTGCCTGCTTCTGGCAGCCGACTCTGCAACTGTGTGTGAAACTGGTGCTTGAGGCACAATAATCTGTTATGCGGGTCATATTGTTCCGTTACTGCATAAACTATTGAACTCAGTGCTTCTAGTGAGTTCTAGATTCTGACTTAATCATGATCCCGAAAAACAAAGAATTTATTCAATATCCAAAAGAGAGACACCAAAATTAGGCCATGAGGAGACCACAGACCTTTACAAAAGCAGACAATAGGACTCGTTACAGGTTTAATGAGCCACTGTCAGAGCTTACTGTGTCAAGCAAAAATGAGGGCAGTCAGAAGATACTAAAAATATAGTTATAGAGTTTAGAAAAGTCTTGTTGGCTCAACAATCTCCACTCACGGTCCACTTGTGTGCTCGTTCTAAAGCTGTGTGCAATATTACGTCTCTATTTTAGTTGACTTATTTTACTTTACTCTTGTAATAAGTACTAGTGTTAATAATACCTAACTCACACTTTATATTTGTACTCTTGTTTGTATTTCTTTGTTGCTGTAATACATCTTTTATTTTATTTTACTTATTTTGCTAAACTTATCTTGTCCATATTGCTAATCGTCTTCATTATTCAAAGCCTATTAGGACCTCTAATCCACGTTTCAAAGTTTAGGTTCATTACTGTCCCAAGAAACAGAAGCTGACTAAACACTCTCCCACTCAAGCATCACTCACTCTGGAGTGTACAGCCTTCATTAGATGAAGTTTGTTAAATTATCATGGAACTATGTTCAAAGTTTCCATTGTTCTGATCGCTCAATTCCTTATTGTGGAGCTTCTTATCCCCATTGTATTGCCTTAACATATTACCAAAATGTCTCCAAAAAGCATGATTTTGACTTAAGTTGAACTGATAAAGGCAACAATCACTACATTTGATTCAATATTTGTTCTGCACTGCTTCTCACATACATCAGAATCACACAGGGCAGTGTACCGATTATACACATGAATAGCAGTTGGCTGTTCATGATAGGCCAACTAGTCAGCCTGAATAAACAGTTTCTAAACAGCGTTCTAAATTTGGAGAAAGTAACTGTGATGATGTAATCCGGTCAGAGATTTATTTTTCAGTCAGGTTGCTTTGATTTGAATCCTTATTCTTCAAATCAGTTTTTCATCAATATCCCAAATTAATTTAAGTGTAATACTAAATTGTTGTAGAATTTAAAGGCAAGTGGGAGCAGATACAGTGGAGTCCCACAGGTCCACGGTGCCTCTCAGAGATGATGAAAACATGTGTTTTGGCCCTGTAATTAGAGGAGGGCACATGTTGCATAGCAGGTTCAGTGAAGGAAGATCATTACTGATCATTTACTTAGCACAAACACACAAACGCATCCACACAAGTCAAGTAGACAAATAGTTTAACAAGCCAAACAACGATATGATCGAGGTGACTAACAGTTCAGTTCACTTGTTCTGCTTCCTCCTGTGAGGTGTCTCACTTCGAAAGTAACTTCCTGGGGGACAATTAATCCACTAGTCTGAAACGAGTTTGACAAATACAAGCAGGACTACGAGGTAGCATCACCGTACCCAATATCACGTCAAAGAATGTTCCCCCCTTCACCCCCACACACTCGCTTCTCCTCTTTTTTCTCTCCCGCCCCTCACGGAACCCTCAGCATCCTCCTGTTGACTAAATTTCCTCGATGACGTCAGAGTCCACGTACATCGTCCATGTAGGTGATGCTTCTGAATGAATGAGTGTCCCCTCCCATCTCCATTACTAGTACTACGGGATGTCTATAAGAGCAGATCGCCGGGACAGCCCGCTGAATCTCATGACGGGCTGTGAGGTACAGCAGCAAGAAGCGAGATTGAAAAATAAATCAAAATCCGAACTACTTTTGGCGAACATTACGCACCAGCTGACCATGAGGTTAGACACGACTTTGATATATGAACACATTGGGCGCCGGTAAGTTATAATGTGACGATAGGAAATGGTAAATCTGTGCTTTTCTTTATTTTCATCAAGTCGTAAACTGAAGAAATCTCAGCTGGGCCGATGAAGACCAAGAGGTAAGTTTTCCTTTTCATTGAGCCAAATCTTTTGTCGTACACACGGTTTGATTACAACAGCGGTCTAGATCCACGTGTGGCAATACCTTACAAGGAAGAGCTCGTTAAATCGATGTAAACTCACTCTTTTTTTTTTTTTCCCGTCAGCGAATTTTGCTCTGCGTGCCATGTCGTGAATCTATGGTAGATTACGGCGGCTGGAAGTTACTGCAGTGTGAGTCACTTTGGCGCACATGGGCAGTGACAACTGTAGAAAAGGATTGCATGTCTTGTAGGGTGGAGGCTGCGCCGACTGCATGTCAACCAGGCTGCATGCCCGCAGAAAGTCAACAGCGAATCACGACATGCGGTTGATTTCTTTCCTCTTTTTTTTTTTTTTTTCTTCTCAAGGGTATCAGCCGTTGTGGGACGTGTCCTGTCGGGATGCTTCTAAGACTCATTAATACCTAACACAGCCAATAGTGCTTGTAAGAGTTAAGCGGAACCTACACATAAAACACACAGAATCAATTGTACGGTATCGTTTAAGTGTTAGGGTGTATGCATCCCCGGTGGAAATACCTACTTCAAATAAAGTGACTTATTAGTCATAGCTTTGGCGGGCAGATCTCCTCTCCCTGGTTCGGCAGTTGTTGTTTTTTACCCATTTTTTTTCATGTTGAAATGACATCGTGACGCGTTCTTGAGATGAAGTCAATTTTGCGTCATTTCTGCGCACATGCAGACGACTCCCGATCACCCATCAGAGGGCTTTAAAGAGACAGCGCGAGTCGCCTATATACGTCTACAACCTGCATTGCGATGTGTCTGTAAACTAGTCGGAGAAGACGAGGGAGGTGAGGGGGTGGGAAGCCCTGGGGGTCTGATGAAAACTCCCCAGTGTAACTCCTGGAGGGAGCTATGACCAGCATTACAATGAGCACTGTTTACTAACCTCTCCAACTGTCTCGAGCCCTCATGTCATATCCACAGCAGAAACAACATGGGGCATATAAAAAAGATCAGCGATACACCTTTGAAGATCTCTCAAAGAGCTGGAATAAACAGCTGGCGCTGTCCACGGTGCTGAACGTGGTCTGTGGGTTGACCCTCATGGGACTGAAATAAAACAACATTGTGATAAACAAAGCGGCACTAACAATTAGACTGAGCTGACTTGTGCATACAGTCAGTGAACAATCCGACATTTCACCATGTAGACGTTTTAAATGCTATATATGTTGTTATCATGCTTCCTTATCAGTTCACCAGTAGGACTGTTGTAAACTTTCTAGCCTCTACTGAGCATGTGCATGATGCCTCTTACAAATAGAGAGGCGCATCTCTAGAGACATTTACGGCTCACGCAGCAGCACTGTTTGTCCGTCAGCAGAAGATCTTCAGGACCACGGAGAGCGACAGAGTCCAGCAAATTGGTCTACTTTCGATTCATTAGAATAACAAATATCGGATTTGTAAAGAGCTAGACTTTGATAACTGTTAATGTTTGTACTAAACAGTAAGTAACCTCTGGTGACACTTGTGTGGCAACTTTTGCACTTGCCCACTCACAGTGCTCCTTTCCCTTTCTTCCTCGCTGATCTAGATTTTTTCAGGAAAAAAGTTGTTCACATGAAAACACACAAATCCCCACAGTCCACACTTTAGCCTTAAACTGCCTAAACAGCCAGCATATACACATCAGATGAGTGCTTGTGAGCCCTCGAATTTCCGGCATGCTGACGTCAGTCCTAGAGTTACTCAGCTGAGCTTGCATAAGCCACCAATCCACCCTGTGCTGCCGTCCGTCCATATCCTGTGGCTGACTCATAGATAATTGGCATGGAAATCAATACTACAAACATAACAAGTGGGCCATGTAACCATCCGGCTGGCCACACGTAGCCTCGGGCCTCTGACAGGAAAGGCTCTGATGTGAGCCACTGAGAGCTCTGTGTCATGGTGTATAATCTGATTTGGCTGATGGATGTGTAGTGCACCTTAGAGATATGCCAGGTGATTATAAAGAGCTCTTAAAGAGCTAATTTCACCTTTATTTCTTTATGAATTGCAATCATGGCTGACATTTCATTGTATAACGAAGGGCAGCATAACGGTGTCTCTCTCGCTCTGCACGCCCCACCTTCCCCTCTGTATGTCGCTCCCAGCTTGTATGCTTTCTTCATCTGATTTAATTTCATGCTGCTGCTCTGTTCTATCAGTCAGTGCATCAATACCTTGGCTCTAGACTGCTTACTGCTAAAAACTCACCCAAAGTACAGTAACAGTCTACAGTCATGGCTACTGACGTCTGGCAAACCTCTGCTCTGTGTGCTGAGATCCACCTCTGTGACTGTGAGAGTTGAGGCGAGTGGGAAGACGCTGCTGCACTGTATGAAGTTTCCTCTCGGAGCCCAGCACTACCGAAGGCTGCATCACCGACAGCATCAAACCACAGAGGACGTCAGCGGTTACCACAGCCAATCATATTTCTCCCGCTGTCTCCATGGTGACCGTGGCATTAGATTGTTACTGTAGCAACAACACCACTGGTAACAGTCTACAGCCATGGTCGCTAGGGGGCAAAACACACATCTATGCCAGAGCGGTGAAAAATACACACGAGACACAGAAGAATCAGCAAGAGAGGGAAGTGACCCAAACATAGTACTGTTTGAATCACACAAATAATTGTATTGAGAACATATTTTACAGCATTTGATGTGGAGTGTATCATATATGTAGTTCAATTGATCAACAAACCACCTGAATCCCAGTGATACAGGTACATAATGCACATCTATCTATCTATATACAAGTAACTGACCTCTATGAACCAGACCATAATTTAAGCAGGTAGAAAATAGAAATAGGGACAACATATCTCAATATGGTTACAAAAAAGGCTTCACATGGCTGCTGTATATTTGAGAAGGAATGTTACAGTATACCCACACCCTGGAGGGGAAGACTCCTTGACAGGTAGATGAAAGTCTTGGGTTTTGAGGTTTTACCGGTGCAGCAGTGTCAGGGAAAGGCTACTTACCTAATGGAAACTAATCCACTGCTGCAAGGAAAAGAGTTCTGGGAACCTCCTGAAACTGCTCTTAATGCTGTTTTTCACTCCTTATCAAAAGGTATCCTACGAAAGTTGTCGGTTTGAATGATTCCTGAACTAATTGAACCCTTTCAGGTATACACACATGTAATGTCTGATTTCTTATCAATAAATTGATTAATCATTAACATAATGAGACTTTGTATTTGTGTAAGTAAGACGGATTTTAACTGCATTTCAACAATGAAGTGAAAGTTGAGTGTCAGCAACACAGCAGTGCGTTTGGCAGACACTTCAGCAGCCTGGCCAATATGGATGTGCTGGTTTAAGAATTGATTTTATTGATCATCAGAAACATATCAAACCTCATCCTGAGGTTGAAGTTGCCATCCTCCGGATGAGTGTCCATTACTCTGCACTGTAAGACTACATGCTGAACTCTTTTTCAGCAGCACATAAACTCACTGTTCAGAGACCAAGACTGGTGAAAATAATAGTTTCCACGATTTACTTGGTAAAGTTTGAATGATTGAGTCTTACCTTTTCAGCCGTCCTCGGCAACACAATAATAGATGGAGTACATGCTAATTGACGATATAAAGATAGTAGGTGAATGACATGATAAGGTATTCTAGAAATGTATCTTAGCAAAGTTCACTGTTGTAACACTCAAGGGTATAACTATTTTCAGCCCAAGGATTTCATGTAACAATAACCATTAAAGATGAAGAGATCTTAAGCTGAAGAGGAACACACTTAAACACATTTCCTACCTCAGTGTTTAAACGTGTTGCTCTCAGAGGTACATAACTTTTATGTCAGAGCATTTCCACAAACCGACCTTATCCAGTAACATTAGGGATTCCCTTGTATGCGGTTGATGTTGAGTATTCAAACTCATCAGGATAAGAGAGAGTGAATCCCAAAGTCCTGACTTTGTGAGGTTCTTCTACCTGAGAATGAAGAGAAGGCAAGACTAACATTAACTATCACATTCAGTACAGGGACAATACAATATCGAGTCATAAAAGTGGTTTCCTACTGTTTATTAAACATGTTGCAGCACTATCACTTTAACATTTAGTAACACTTTTAAGAACTTCTAATGTCTTTATTAAACAATGAGCTCATGATGACGTCATAATGACTATAAATGAATTCCTTAATATGTATTATTATATTTGATTAACCAATTATATCCTAATGCTTTCTAACAGATTTGTACATCACTAGTAAATGACACACTATAGATAATTGAATGAATAATTTTGTTCGAAGCACATTTACATTAATATTCACATACATATGGCGTATTGTTAGCCAACACAGCCACACTAATACTGAACAGGTAAAGTGACATAAGTTCCAACAGCTGCATAGTTATTCCAGCTTTTTAACAATGAGTCAGAGGCTGTTGCCCCATTAGACTACATCAACGCTATTTAAATCTAATCATTTAGAAAGGATGCATATTCAGGAACTGATCATATGATGCTGTTAAATGAGCATGATGTAGTTTGTTGTTCTCAAGTAGCTTTCAGGATGTTCAATAATGTCCGTACAGTAAAAAAACAACCTATTTTTAGGCCCTTTCCTCGAAAATTGCATATCCAAACTAAAAAGGGTGTATCTCTGCAACCACTAGGGCTATTTGAATAAGGTGGGTGTTATAATAAAAGGTACACATGTGAGATTTTGTTCAGATGTGTAAATATCTGTATATATGTTACTGGTTAAGAATAAATGAAGATGACACAGCAAAAATGAAAAGGTTTCAGGTCTGCCTAGAAAAAAAGCACTTTCAGGATGATAATTTCATTTTAAATGATGCAGCTGTAAGGTCCAACTCTAACCCAAATCATAGCACAATATGTGAACATTCTCTCTGCAAAGGTTGACTTTGATAAAGTGAAGCAGAACAAAGTTAGAGAGGGTTTAGTACAAGGAAGTCTCCAAAATTTGCATTGGGGCACATTTGCACACATCTGTGACATTTTAATTATTTCATGTATTTTTTCATATATCTCAATTGTATATTACTTGTGGTGTTCAATACATTGAAATACAGCAGTCTGGGGCAAGCTATGATTTACAGTTTTATATAACAATCGCTCAGTTACTCTTATTTTTATAACTGGGTCGAAACCGACCCTAACAACACAAAGGTCATAATTTCAACCAGAGCATTTTATAATTAAGTGAAAGAAAATGTTTTTGTTTTATTTTGTTGAAATAGAGGTTCCTGACAAATTCAAAAAGCCTTGATGCAATAAACAAATTGATGTGGTTCTTTTATGCAATTTAAAACCTAAAACGGGTCGGTACCGACCCCAACACAAAAGGAAGGTTACGAGCGGATGTTGACTTGGGTTTGGATAACATTTAGGGAATAGACCGTAGGGGTGCTGTATTTGGCAGTGGAATAATCTGCCTAAAGGGTGAAGAGACTATGAGACTAAGTACACAGGGCGTGGCGGCCTCTGCTGTTTGAAAAGTTTGTCATCTCACTAGAATTAAGCAGAAATACAGCAAACTGACTGGGTATTTTGTGTAATGCAACAGCAAAATAATACATACTGGACCTTTCAATCAATTGATTCGTCAAAGAATCCCAAGATTTGAAAAGAAAAAAAAAATGGTTTCCAGACTGACAAATGTCTTTAAAGATTAATACCTCACAGTACTGTTAGAAGACACAACAACCTTCAAGTAACGCAACAAAGGAAAATCTGTGGCTCCTTCCCACTAGACTGAGTACGAAGGGACTACATTATTACTATAGAAACACATGACAGGAAAACGCAGACAATCCACAGCAGGACAGAGTGGGTTGAGGAAGAAGGTGACTTTGTCACAGCCCTGTGCTGGGGTGGCTCTTGGCTGGATGATCAGGGACAGGCTGACCTCCCACGCAGAATTAGTCATCTCTTTACACCACTTATTTATTTTCTCCCACTGAAGACTCTTATTCAACCTTCTAGCAACCTTCCTTCACATTGCTGTTTGGCCGCCCAGGCATCGCACGCACACGCACGCACGCACACACACACACACACACACACACACACACACACACACACACACACACACACACACACACACACACACACACACACACACACACACACACACACACACACTTACTTTATTGTTCGCATTTCCACAGGGATGCAGATCAAGGGGTTGTTAAACACATAGCTGCTAATCTCCACCGTGAGGATAGGATTACTTAACTAAATCAAAGAAACACTTGCAATTAGACTAGTTTTAACATGAACACAACAGGCTGTTTTGATTAAGTTAACTGTTCTCCTTTTGGTCTAATTAACTCTTCAAGGGACCTGTTGCCTTCGTTTAGCTTTTTATGTATAAATGTCTCATTTCCTCTTCTGTTTCACGCCTGATGCTTTGTAGTAAAAAACGGGACACAATATGAAGGCTCAGCAAATCCAGTTTACTCAAGAACAAGCTACTTTTTGAGTGACACATGCTGTAAACAATGTGTAAAAGCAAGGACAAGCCTCTTCAGAGAAATGTTTACTGAAATATCCAGATCATGCAGACACATTTTGTACACCTTCCTCTGAAATTTAAATTACACATGCACTGTCACATGAGACGTCCATTATTATCGTCAAAGCCCACTCAAAGAAACCTTTCAAACAGCATATTCCCCTGCAACCAAGTATTGATTTATTTTTCCTTCATACATTTCTCGAAGCAGTTTCTCACCCACCTAGTGTCTCGACAGAAGTATATACAGGCAAGTTAAACCAAAGATGTCATCTTTTGTTGTCATTTCTGTTCAATTCTAATGTAATCCAGGGGAATTGCTGAAGGAAAAGCAGAGAAATACAGAAAAAAATAAAAGCAGGCACTGAAATACAGATTTCTAATCACTCTGTTGGTGATCTTATATACATGCCCTCTACTGCCACTCCTTTCCTAGCACAGCCTCGGTCACGTGTGGCCCTCTGAAGTCACACTCTGCCTCAAAGCAACACTGATGGTAAAAAAAAAAGAACTCCTTCTCTCTGTATATTATATTTTGTAGTACCATGAGTACTTAAACAACTTCTGTTTATTTTCCACTCATGCCAGATTTCCTGTTTTGTCAGAAAAGTCTAATAATAATGAGAAACACACGTGAAGCAATTAAACGCTAGACTATGATAAAAAGGTTTAGGATAATGCATTTACTTAGCGAGTGGGTAAATGTAAAGTTGCTTGACATTCTGGAAGGAACAGACTGCTGTGACTCAGCCTTTCCCTGGTTAGGTAAATGAAACAACAACAAAAAATCTTGGGTGCTTACATACAGTGTTTTACCGGTTCACAGATAGCAGACAAAGCCATAAGAAAAACATTGACCCAGGCAAACAGTTCATATTTACTGAAATATATTATTTCAATTAACATCTCTGGATGTTTGATGATGCGTGGTTGTCGAGGGTGCATTAGCTGATGGCTTTTGAGTCATATCACAGCTTCCTGTTGCTACGCAAACAAGCGCTGGAGCACCAATGGCAACCAGCTGACCGTGCAGTCAGGGTATATCGGTGTCACTGTGAGCAGAGCACCTGAGCACCTGCTGTGTAAAGTACGGGCTCCAACACGCGACCTCTGCAGAGTCTTAATAAACATGTCACAAATTCTCGGTGGCGAGCTGTGCCCTCTGGACAAGAAAGTGGGTGCTGATGCCAGAAGAAGTGTGATGGCCAACACATTCAGAGCAGGCAGGGTGCAGCCTGGGAGAAGGGAAGAGATGGGACGCCAAGGAGGATGAAAGAGCGTGGAATCAAATTCCGACCACATCTGGAGATAATTGCATACACCAGTTAGAGAGGTACACTGGGTTCTTGCCCCTTGCCAAGCACACTCACTCTTATGCTGCCATGCCCAGCATAGCCTTTCCACAGTGAAGAAGTGTTCGACTTGAATGCCTTATAGGGCTGCAAATAAGGTATGCAAACAGTGCCACCTAGGGGTCACTCAGCTGTCTGCATAGCTGGTAAGGAATCTCAGACGAGACAAGACTGATTGGGGTTTACGTTCCTCACAAAGCCGTCTGTCAGCGACTGGTAGAGTTCAAACGGATCCGTGGATCAGAGCCTCAGTCAAGAAAACACAATGTGCTTTGAAATAGAGCCCCAACTGCTCAGAAATTCACTTTTATTGAGTTTAGGGTGAATTGGTGCAACTTCACCATTTTGTGTTTTCTCCATTTTCCACATGCAGGGTTATTATTTTTCCACATAAACACTGCAGCATGTTGATACGTAGATATGGCTGGGCCACATACTGCATCAGCAATGTAACAACAAATAAACAAACCAACAAGACGTTTATGTATGGAGCCATGTCTCACTGGCATTAGGCCATACATTGTACATTATTTCCTGAATTAAAACTGTAATATTTCACAATAAATGACACAATCATTACTTTACTCTACTTAGATTTGTATTGTGATATCAATGCAGGGGGACTATTACACACAACATTTCTGTTTGAAGTTTGTGAAGTATTTTGGGATTATTATAATATAAATCTACAACAACATATGCTGTGATAATCTAATGGGTATTTTACTGTAAAATCAAAATTCAATGCAGTAATACACCACGTACGATGTCATAACTATCGGTGAAGTCAAACTTACAGCCGTGGCTAACATAATATACAGTAAAAATGTGTGAGTGTAAACATTTATTGATTATATTGAAATTTGTCAACATGGATCTATGGAAAAGTAATAAGAATGAGAGAGAGGAGGAATTAAACATATTTACACAAACAAAAACGGAATATATTAAATCTGGTCATCATTACTTTACAAATGATTATGAATGATGTAAAAAAAGATGCTTTTTTAAATGTTTTAATGTCACACATTACAGACATACTAAAACCTTCTACAGTGGTATGGAAACACTCAAGTGTCTTGACTAATATTGTTAGCAATGTTATGGCCATATTTGACTTCAATTACAATATTTAAATCCCTAAAATGGTGTAAATTCTACACCTATCACACAAAATGTATGTCTTGCCAGCTCAGACATTTTGTTTTTAAACACATCCAGTGTGCAAATCAGCAAGCAATTAATATCTAAAGCAAAACAAATCCTTTGGTTTCCAGATGAAAAAACACACATATAGATGTGGGGAAGAGAGGATGCATTAAACTTCTCCCTTCTTTCCCCCTGATAGAATGCGGCAAAAAATAAATCAAACATCAGCTGCGAGAGAGCTCTGCTGCCCAATAATTTATTCTTGGCCGTTTCACACACTGTACTGTAGCAAGTACTGATCTCTTCAAAATACCAGCCACTAGTGGGACACGTGAGACACATCATGAGAAAGACATCTGGCAGGACGGGCTGCATCATAATGGCCTCTGTTGCCAAGGAGATACGATGGTGGAAAGTAGAAGGAGGGTCTGACTAGAGAAGCCTAGTAGTTGTAGGCAAATAACAAAACTCACAGAAGATCACCCCCACCTGAGAGACAATGAGCTGCAATGTGAGGAGAATTTGCAAGTTCTCGGGATCTGCTGTCAAGCAGTTTCTGCTGTGGCAGCCAAACAGCAATAGAGGGTTTTAACTATTTATTTATTGACAGATTCCTCCATCAATAAATAATGAGGATGGAGAGTAGTCGTGACTACAGTAGCACTGCACTCATAGAGCAAATAATACTGTTAAAACAGAGGGCTTAAAAACAAACCCATCCCTTCAGCAAGGCACTGACTTCATCAAAAACACTCACAAGAAGCACGGTTCAGTTTTGGATTTATTATTTCAGAGTTTGACTAGAAAAGCAAAACGGAGAAACAAGGATATATTTGCATCTTAGTAGAATACTCTTGAGGAAAGCCATGAGACATACAGTACTTTATCCAAGGATAAGTGGACTCTGTTTGACTAGATCCACCCACATTAACACTTTAATATCCTTTTACCATACTCAAGGTCACCTCACGTGTTCTCTCCATCACAAAAGCTGCGTGTGCATTACAGAAATACCCGCACGTTTCTGTGCAGGAAGAGTTTCTGTCATAGCACACAGCAGAGAGCAGCTCCTGCATGGAAATGTGACTCACATGAACATTCTCTCAGTTGCTTGTATTTTGAGTTCTGAACACAAGCAGAACATGTGAATCAGCAAAATTTATTTGGTTTGATCTGCTGTTCTGTAAAATGAGGGATTATTTATGGCTGGTAATCCATGAGTGGCTGCTCTGGCTTTAGCTCACTGATAGACTGTCTGGACAAATACCCACTCTCCTCTTCTGGCCCGACCTCCCTCCAGCCATTAGCAGAGGCAGAAGTACTGGCAGGCAGGAAGCGAGTCAAAGACTGAGCTGGATGACACGATGCATCATTCCCCTTGACAGCCACAGGGGGCGCACTGGTTCTGCGCACACTGCTTGGTAGGAAGAGCTGGCTCCGAGTCTTGTTTCTGCAGGCAGGCAAAGGGATCGTATTAACACTTGGAATAGTGACAGTACCTACCTCAGACAGATTAGTGGTAATATGAGGCAATATGGCATCTGCAGGGTGTATTCAGACTGCAGCAATTAACTGCATATCTAACTGTCTTTTATTCATTTATTGAATAAATGAGAACAGTCGTGATGCAAATCAAGGTCAAGGTCACAACCACGCCCTTTGAGGAAGAAACCCAGATACATGTTTTGCTGTCATTGTGCCACTGGGTGTCAGTGTGGTGACATATTGGTGAAAGTAATTTCACTCTTTACCAGCTTTTCTTCTCCCTCCCCTCTCTCATCTATTTCTTCTGCCATTCATTCTTTTATCTCCCACCCCTTGCTTACCCGAGTCGGTCTGCGCGTGGCCCGCACAGGTTGGTTGTCAGGGTGGTTGGGCGCCCACGGCCCCAGGCTCTGATTGGAGTAGAAGTCCATGGGGTAGACTTCCTTCCAGCTAACCTCCTGTAGAGCTACTGCTGCCTGAGAGATAGTGAGACGGATAGTCACAAATAAGGAAAAAACAAAAAAGAAGCTTGACAATCTAAAAGTGCAATACCAGCCCACTTGAGTGGCCATACACGATTCTGAAGTTTTTTTTCTTCCACTTGTGATCTAGAACTGTATTTGCAGTATTTGGGCAAAGCAGCTGCAGGAAACCACACAGGGATGAGAAGTCGCAAAAGACAAGACAGGTGTCATCATATTAAGCTTGGATAAGAGGCAGGATTGTCATGTTATCCCTATGCAGCTGCACTGCATGACACAACAGCTGTTAGAGGAGAGCAACAGCACAGGCATGACAGTGCAGTGACATAAGTGCAGACTGCTCCATATGGAAGACAAGTGCCTGTGAATATTGATTCCGAATGAAAGAAGGAGCAGCCGAATGTCTGAACAGATGAATAAACAAGCGTGCTGAATGAAAGAACAAATCGTTTGATTGTTCATTTATTAATTCATCCAACTCCTCATACATCTTTGAAGCTAGTTCGATGCCAAGACCTAACTTGAGCTTCACACAATTCGGCAAAATTTCAATGATGTATGGAAATGTGATGAGAAAACAAGTCATGTGACACACTAGAGAATTTAGTTCAAAGGAAACGAGAAAACGCAGCTTGAAAGTGATGAAATCTCTATTCTAGTGGGACGTAACTCATCACCGTTGTTTTTGGTATGGTGTGTACCAACAGTGAAACTACTACCGAAAGGTAGGGTACCGGCTGTAACTTCAAATAGAAACAGGAACACAACACTTCCCTAAACATGCTTAACACATTTTTATACATGCATGTGAACAAGAACCAAAGGATAATTGCAACGGCTGTGGAGCTATAGATATTATTTTACTTTCTCCAAGCAAGTACCAAAAATTAAGCTAATGGAGGTTATTCTTGCTATGGTTCCATGTTATCACATGGGTCTACCAAACTTTGACCCCTTACCTCCAGAGAACTAAAAAGCTATTTCTAATCCCCCTTTCTTTTATCATTTTTTTAGAAAGGGTTGTTGAAAATCAACTTGTTTAAATACTGGAAATGCACAAGGTGTTTGACACAGAATGCCTTCATGTGTGCACAAAGTTGTGGTACCTGCTCTTTGCCTTGCAGGCTCTTGTTCAGTGTGAGATGATGAGTAAGATCACCTAGAAATGCCAGATCTGCTAACCATAGAGGGTCACTCAGCTCATGAAGAGGTCGGTCCTTCTCTTTCAAAAAATGGTCAATTTCTGACCTCAGGGAATAAATCCATTGCAGTGCGGAGTTGAGGTCGCTGAGCAGCGACCTCAGAGTTATCGTCGTTAACTCCCTGCAAAATAATTAACAGCTGAGTGGCGTCTGTGCTCTCATCACACGCAAAAGCACGAGCACCAGCTTTATCTGACACCTGATGCTTTAAGTTAGCTGACAAGTCTTCGTGTTTCTGGACTTGCTCACGTTGTTAAATTCGGGCATATTTTCCGGGCACATTACTCCTGCGACTTTAGTGAGGCTCTGTGTTATGAAGTCTCCTCTGAGAAGGCTTCCCGTGTCGCGCTGTGAGCCGAGCGACCTCGTAGCTGCTCGTGTGGCATTTTCTTGTTTTGTTCGGACGGCAAAAATACGATTGTTGAGCTCGTAGGCTAGCTGCCATTTGCCTGACTTTCTCTCCATTATATTTTTAGAATCTGCTGCGGGCCAATACAAGATGGCCTGCGGGACGTAGTTTGGACACCCCTGATGTAGTTTGTTAAGTTTGGTTTGATTGTACCGTAGCACCACATTTGATACTGTTGACCACCACATTGTAATCCACAGGCTAAATCTTGGGTATTGGAATTTGTGCTTGATTTGTGCTGGACACGGCTGCTTTTCCATGTGGTGTTTCCCAGGGATCGATCATGGGACCCATTCTATTTTCCATATACATACATATTTTCATTAAAACCTGATGAGCCTCATATCATTTCTGAAGTTTATCCGCAGTTAAATGCAGCTACAACTAAAGTCCTGATTACTGCTCCAGATAACCTTAACTCAGCGATCAAGCAGAATCTTGGCACTTTATCCTCATCTTCTTGGACTAGTCTGTGTAATCTTCATGTGTTTCATGACTACTCCAAAAAAAACCTCTAGAGCCTCTTTCTAGAGCGCCAGATAACATAAGTCATTTAAGGTTCTCTTTCCTATAGAACTACACCTTGTTCTCTTATTAAACAAACTAAACGGCCGTATTTTATTGATCGTATCTACACGACAGCTTGTCATTTCTGTCTCTAAATGGTCGCGTCTACTTCTCTGCTCTGGCGCAAGAGATTTAAAATGTTTACCGTATGCCGTTAACAGGTTACGCTTGCACATGCGCGACCCGCCGATTCTTGGAATTTTGCCAAAAGCCAATTTATGAGATCTCTGTGAGGTTGTTTTTTCTGCTGTTGCGTCTCTCATCAGAATACAGATCGAAGCTCAACATTGAGCCGTATAGAGTCTACAACCCCGTTTGTAAAAGATGTTTAGAGGAAAGCAGCTCACTGCAGCCGCTAATACTGACAACGCGATGCTCACACATCTGCACTCATTCTGTTTGGCAAAAAAAAAGCTAATTGTTTTCCACAATAAGATATTTACTAGTAACTCAATCTTAGTTATTTTTTGCTTAACTTTATTTTCATTTTTCTAACACAGTGATAGCACTTTTTTTTTGTCTGATGGAGCGATCTGGTTTACCTTTGATTGCAATGTTCTTTATTCTATTACTGTGAGGTATTACTTTGTAGTACTGTGAGGTACCATTATGTAGTATGTCTGTCCGTCGGTCCGTGTCCCCCGCCCCTCTTAAACTGCAAACCTAGGGGAAACACTGTATCATGTTTCTTTTGACGAAGAAACATAGCCAAACTAAGGACAAATAAATGTTAATGCTAATACATGCTTTATCTCATCACATTTGGACTACTGTTTACCTGCCTTATATCTGTATGTCTGTTGAGCCGCATAATCACTGAGCCCTCAACATCCAATGGCTCTCCCACTGAGCAACTCAACAACAACAATGGACTCTTCCACCCTCCCCCCTCTCTCTGTGACGACTGACCATGTGAGAAGACAGCTGGTGAAACTACACCAACGCAAAGCTGAAGGACCTGATGGCATCAGCCCCAGGGTCCTAAAGACCTGCACCACCCAGCTGTCTGGTGTCCTGCAGCACCCCTACAACCTGAGCCTGAGGCAGGAGGAGGTCCCGGTGCTGTGGAAGACGTTGTGCCTAGTCCCTATCCCAAAGAAGTCATCTCCATCTGGCCTCAATGACTACCGACCGGTTGCCCTCACCTCCCATGCGAGTAAGGTGCGGCATGGTGCAGTATGGTCTTGGCCCACCTCTGACCGCAGGTGAAATTGTCGCTGGACCCTCTGCAATTTGCTTACCAGCCTCATGTGGGTGTGGACGACGCCGTCATCTACCTGCTGCAACGAGCTCAGTCGCACCTGGATGGAACCGGTGTCTCTGTGAGAGTCACTTTCTTTGACTTCTCCAGTGCATTTAACACCATCCAACTACTGCTACTGGGTGAGAAGCTGCGGGTGGTGGGGGTAGACTCGTCCACCATCTCCTGGATCACTGACTACCTCACAGGCAGACCACAGTTTGTCAGAACGGGCCGTGTGCTGTCTGGGACGGTGATCAGTGATGTTGGAGCCCCACAGGGAACTGTTCTGTCTCCCTTCCCTCCCTTCTATTTTATTTAAATATATATATATATATATATATATATATATATATATATATATATATATATATATATATATATATATATATATATATATATATATATATATATATTACTTTAATTTTGTATATATCTTTCATCCCTGTTGCTTCTTTATATATTTGATCTTTTATCTTGTGTGTTTGTATCTTCAAGTTGTAAGGCGCTACTGATGACAACAAATTTCCCCTTGGGGATTAATAAAGTATCTATCTATCTATCTATCTATCTATCCATCTATCTAGAAGCAGCGGAAAAAAACATTTGTTCAGACAGGCTTTTAGGTACTATTTTTTATGTTTTAACTTCTTACTGTATGTTTTCATCTTTGTTTTTATTGTTTTCCCCCTTTGACTGTGAAGCACTTTGTGACCGGTGTCTGTGAAAGGTGCTACATGTATATAACTTGCTTTTTCTGCTTCATTCCATGTCTAGATGTTTATATAAAAGGCTAAATGTAGCATACTGTATATCAGTTGTTTACTGTATGCATGCGTCATTGAGGTAGAACCTAGCATTTCCTCCTAATTAAACTAACAATCTGCATGCTGGGATAGATCTTCATTTCATATCCGCAAACATCCTTCTGGTAGAGTTTTCTTAATTTTTTCTCTGCCCCCATTGCACCCGGCTCTCATTTCTTTAGCTTCTACCCCCTGCTCTCGTCCTCTCTCCCCTCTCACACCAACTCCCTCTCTCTTTGGAACTAGCTTCTTGCTAATCCCTGCTCTGACAGGAGAGCCAAGTGTGTCTTATTGACTATAAATATAACATGAGACGCACTGAAAATAAATGCTGCTGCCCCCCCACCCCCATCCTTCTGCTTGCTCACTCCGCCCTCCCATCTCGTTCCTCCTCATCTTCATGGTAAATGCCGTAGTGAAAAGCACAGTGCACTGAGACATATAACATTCAGAGGTATGATATGTGGGTGAATTAAGACTCATCACAACCATACACAAGCACACATATAGACACAAGTGCGGGCTCAAATTATTTAAATGCACAGACATTGTTCCCAAATAGCAAGCGGGGAGAGCAAAGTGAGCTTGAACAAAAAAGGCTTCAGAAAACAGATTGCTGCTTTTCCTCATTACAGTGGGGTGATTTCAGACTTCACATGAACCAGGATAGACCTCAGTCAGAAACAAAACAAAATGATCATCACCTTTTCTCCTTAGGTGAACGCTATCATTATTCTTAATGGCCTCATTCTGAAATGTATGAGCAGCACAAGCGGTGCACACGGATGTGCAGTCGGAGGGAAACAGCGGCCATTTGAAATCACACTCCAATATCCAAGACAGCAATTCCCCTCAGAGACATTTCACCAGGTTTTAAATCAGTAGCATATCTTTGAGGAGAATCATTGAATGAATTAATAGTTGACATCAAACGCTAACCAGTCAAGTCACATAATGGCACATAACTGCCAGCACATCACACAGTGTCTACCCCAGCTGCAGCGGCACACAAACAAACACTTGTTTTGAAATGGATCTTTATGGGTTGCTGTCCAATCTATCTCTCTCTCTTTAGGAAAACAAGACAGCTGCAGGAGGGGAGGGGGCTGTATGGTCCTGTGGCCAGAAGGGGGGGCTAGTCTTCTGCTGATGCAGTTTTCTGTGCACGTGTTTGAGTGCTGTTGTGTTTTATAGCAGGGATAGAGGGAGAGAAAGAAAGAGGGAGGAGTAGGCACGATTCCTCATCCCCAGCACAAGCAGGCCTTGATGAATCCTGTACAAATGCACAACCCTTGCAAACACTTCCCCATAACACTGTAGTAGTTCCTTTATCTCATGTGCTTTGATGAAGGCGTCAGCAGGACATCTGGCAAGGGGGTCTGTGTTCTGGCAGGAAGGTCTGTGTGTTTCCGTGTGTGTGTGCAATCCATGAGCCTCCACTGATAAGTGAGTGACAGCTGTGATTTTGCTGTGAGACTATACGGTGCAGGTTTACCTCATATGGCGACAGCAAGGGCTTCGAGAAGGCTGTGCCCCAATCGATAGAAAGGCGCGGACAAGCGATCTGGACCCACCTGTAGGGAGGGGATAGAACAGAGTTGTGCTCAAATGTACATCTGGGAGAGAGTGCAAATGTGTGTGTGCAAAACAAGCAGTCAGAGAGGGCGAGACCGAGATCCTGCTCGACAGGCAGGGCACATCTGTGACTGCACGCTGCATGTGGATACGTGATGCAATAGGTTGTGCAGGGAGCCTCCCTCCACCTGATCTCCAGCATCTGTTGGAGAGATCTGTCCTGATTTGCAAAAGCTCTAAAGACAGCCACGCTACACAGTCTGAATGCATAGCCAGCCAGTGAAAGAGGGAGGCTGCAGAGAGAGGGAAGAAGTTGTGTGGTTGGTGGTGGTGGGAAGGGGGCTGATTGCAGGAGGCATAAACAGTAAAACAGGAAAAGAAGTGCACGGAGGTGAAAAGAGAAAAAATGCACTGAAAGAAAAGAGGGAAAGGTTAGGTGAGTGTGAATGAAAAACGCCGCACCAGCCCGGTCTCCACGGAGGTAGCCTACATAGCTGGCAGACAGGGTGAGAGGGGGGTGTTGTATATGAAAGAGATGGGGAGGGGGGTGAGAAAAGGAGAGAGAAGGACACAGATATAGAGCGATAGGGAGAAAGAGCAAAGAAGATGAAAACGGAGGGAGGGGGATTGAGAAGGCACACGCACGAAGAGAACAGAGGCAAAAGAGAGGAGGAAGATTGTCAGGGAGAAAAGTGTTTACTCTAGAAAATGCATGAGAGAGGGATGAGAAGGGCGTTGATGTAAACAGCTGGAGGGAAAAAAACAACAATGGGAAAATGGAGACGGAGAGAAGCGGCCGGGGCTACGGGGGTTAGCTTTCACGGATCAATGCTATCCACGGCTCCATCTTCACTCAGGGAGCGGACCCTCCCTGGTCCCTAATCCTAATGACGGAGCTCCATCAGAGATATTGACAAATGTGAATCGAGTTGCAGTGCATTTAGGAGCCCTGTAGATAACGTTAGATGTAGGTAAATGTCAAAAGGAATACATTAATTTGAGAAAGCAGTATAGGCGAGTACAGCAGTATAGATGGAAAACACTTTAAAGGATTTTTTTTCTTCTTTGCCTTGCCTTTGCCTTGTGTACGCTAATGCGTCAAAAATCCCCATCTGTCTAGTATTCATCTTCCAACTTTCACACAATTTCTCTACTGCAGAATTGATTGCACCGTTGACTCTCATATGGAATCCCCCCCCCCGGAAAGCATGAATTCTTATTCAACCATTCATGATTTGAGAGCCAGCTGAGTCAGAGCTATTCGCACCAATCTCCTCAGACCTACAGTGGGTTTGCTGAGTAGAGATGGCGATGTGGAATCTGAGCTATGACCTTTAAGCCCATCGGCTGCCATTCATAACCAGAGCCAAACACAGCACATGCATCAAAACTCACAGGAAAAATGAACCAATTATAAAGGGGGGAGTCTGACAGTTTGCATTTGTGTGCACACTTGAATGTGTGTCAATGTATATATGCACTTCTGCTGTATGCATCTGTGTATAGTGTGTAGAATGAGCTGAAAAGAACATGGAGAGAGGTTAAAAGAGGAAGAGTGATTAATAAAGCAAACCAAGACTTCTCTCGTAAATCCTTGGGGCTGGCATTGGAAAGTAAGGTAGAAAGCATGAAAGAGAGCAGATAGCTGATTGGCACATAGACCCAGAAGGGACTTTTCTAATATTAGCACAAAGACTGAGTGAATAGTGCAGTTCAGTAAAATGCATGGCGCCATGGCAGGTATTGCCCCCCAGAATGTGGCTCAAATTGTATTTCCAGCCCTTCTCTGGCCTTTAATCTAGTCAGCACAGTTGAGACTCCACATCATGGAGTGCAGTGGAACAAAGAGAGCTGGAGGAAAGAAAATACAAAGAAGTGGAGAGACAAAGCAAAAATGTGGGCTCTCTTTTCTGGCAGTTGAGCCCTGTTTCACAACTTATTACCAAGCAAAGATTTACCGAAATGAGGAATGTATGAATTAGACTTTGACAGAAACCTTGTCTCTTCAGTACCTGCAGGAAGTGTTTACTTAAATAGAAAGAAGAACCCTTCGAGACATACAAGGAGTTAGAAGAACAGGATGCAGGACTGGCGCAGATTACTCTGTGATATATAAAAAGGTATGCATGACATTTATCTCTGCTATGCAATGTGAGCTCCAGGCCTGGCCTAGCTGCATTACCTGCTGTGGCCCATTACACCCCGATATTGTTCGCCAGACCTCCACCTGCATGGCTTCGGTTCAATTACAACAGTCTTGACCCGGGAAAAGCGCGTACGGCCGACCTTTAAGCACTGCGGGGAAATGTAAAATGCTCACCTTTAAATTGCAAACCTAATTGAATGAGAACAATTTAATTTCAGTGGAGTCAAAAAATACAATTCAAACAGAAAGATAAAAGACTCCAATGCACAGGGTGGCATTTGAAGTCTAGTTGAGATAAGTGTGTGGGTGTACGGATATCTGTACAATAGTTTAAAGCTTGCTTGGGGACAGCCTAATTACACACTTAAGAGCATATGCTAATGGAGTCCCTCTGTTTATATGAGTCTAATGACAGAGAAAGCCTGGGGGCGGGCTCTGTACTGTATGCTTTGCCGGCTTGTGCTGAGCACTAATGCCCCCCGACTGTCTAACTCTCATTCGCCCGCTTTCTCTCCTCCTATTCCTCCTTCAACACAGATGCTTCATAACAGCCTCACACACCTGGTGGTTTGTAATATTTTTGCAGCCTCAGGAAAGATGCCTGAGTATTTACAGATTATTCAGAGCTGTGAGGGGAAAACAATTAAACATTGACAAAGGCATTATTATGATAAATAAATGACAGCACACACTGGAAATTGAAATTACCTACGTTTTTTTGCTGTCGCCCAAAATGTGGTTGTTCAGATTATATTTTTCTTATTATTCTTTGATGAGAGTTTCTGATTTAAATATATATTACTTTTTGTTTGGTATAAAGATTAAATCAGACAAAAAATATCCCCAAAACAACAACCACAATAAAAGTATTAACTTAAAACAAATTTAAATATAGTAGAAATTACGACGTGGAAACATGCATACGTAACTACACACAAACCATAGTCTCTTAATTCACTAGTTGATTTTGGTAAATTGTAAAGACAATTCTTTGAGATATTGAAAAAAATATTGTTTTATGAACGGTATGGAAACTAGAGTAGTGTTAGTCACTATTCTTGAACATTTTCAAACAAAACCATGCCCTAGTTTTTAAAAGCACAAAGAAAAAATTATTGCTGCATTCTGATGAATATAGTTTCTTGTTTATTGGGTATGCCTCGCTAAAAACTGATACAGTCGACAATAACAGCACCATAGTAAATGCGTTCTTGAAGCTTATAATATTCAGTGTTTGTTGAAACTGTTGGTGTTAATTCAAATTAATGGTCATTTTGGAGCCTCTGGTGTGTGGTGTTATTACATTTGAATGGTTTACACTGCCCTTTAATAGATCATATACATTATACATGATCTATTAAAGGGCTATTAAAAGGATTTAAAAAGTGAATTAGCTCTTTGTAACTTCTAAACTGGCCACTGAGTACAAAAGTATATTGTGTATTTCTCAGATTTTACAATACACACATTACATGGGCTTCATTTAGTATCTTAACACTTTAGTTTTCTTGACATCAATGCCATAAATGCGACTGAAACAGACCTTGTTGAAAAGCTTTTGTCGGTAATAGTTTGTTTTGGTCGGGTGAATCGTGTCTGACTTACATAATTTCAGAGTTCCACTCATACGTCAGTATAAAGAGGAGAGCCAAAAAACAAAGAAAAACATTACTTACGCTTTCCAAACATAGCCCCCTCAACTACCTCTGTATCTCTCTCTCTCTCTCTAACTCCCTCTCGATCTCTCTCAGACCTTCTGTCCTTCTCTCACCCACTCCTCCCTCACACATCACACTTCTCATTACTCCACAGTGAGAGGCCAATCCGAGGGAGTGTGAGGAGTATGTGTGTGAGATTGGAGTTGTTTCACATCAATGTCTCACTAACCCCTTGTACATCTTCAACTCTGGTTGGAAGTCTGATACATTGGAGAAGCTGCACCTTGAAGCCTGAGCACTTGATATTTCTTTCAGGAAACTCAGAGTGCATTTTTTGTTAAGACTGTAATACTTGTTTCTGGGCTTAATAACAGTGTTAAGTGAAAGGGCTTAGTTCAGAACCAGCCATTTTGGTTATCATGTATTAATGACAAGATCAGCAAGTGCATTAATAATGTAATCATGTAGTCTCAGTGTGTGAGTAAATAAGAAATCATTCATGGTTTCCAATGGTTTGCGGGAATGCAATTCTTTTTTTTTTTAATTATGGTAAGATTAAAAACATAAAAAAGGTTTAATTTTTCTTTTTACAAAAGTAAGCACTTTAATAGACTATTCAGGAACAACATTTCCCTTTCTATGCCCTTGTGTCTAAGTTGAAGAAATTGTGCATTATGCTCAGCTATTTGTTTTAGCTACGAAGACAAAACTATGGAATCTCACCAAGACATGAATGACAATTTTGTTTATGAGGGTATTGACTCTAGACTTCTGTGTTTCTGCTGCTTGTTAATGTGTTCACTTGAAAGTTATGCTGAATCGCACGTTGTGTGCAATGATGCTTACAGAATACATTTCAAAGGTTGCTGATTGCAACTTTTAGGTGAGTACTTGCTGTTGAACATAATAGTCCCGTCAGTATCCATGATGTGAAAGACAAATTAGCCATTTTTTTTAACAAAGAGGCACAGCAGTGATTAAGAATGTACAAATGAAGAAATTAATGAGCAAAGGAAGAAGTGTTTTAGTGATGTGTGGAAGACAATGAAAGTAATCAAAACGTTAAGGTTGCAGGAAATCATGGCAGGTGTTACCAAATGAGGCTCTTTAAGTCTTTGCACAAACAAAAATAACATGGCAACCAAAAATATTAGCCTCCAATGGTTCATGCATTGCAGCGTGGCTCAAAAGCTCGGGAGGTGTTGTCAGGGAGAACAGACCAAAATCACTGGCTTCTGCAAGGCTCGGAGAATATGGGCCATTGATGATAATCCATCTGCCAAGGCCAAGAAGTTCCGATTCACTGAAAAGGAGGCGTCCTAATTTGGGTGTGTGTTAGTTTATGTATAGGTGCATCTTAATACTCACGCATCTACATCCTGCATCAAATCCAGCTTGCCTGGGAAAATCTCAGACAGTAGCACTCGAGTGAATGACTTGCCCAATGACTGGAGCCTCGACTCCAGGTGCTAGGAGGAGAAAGAAGTCAAACAAAATGGACAAATGGAAAAGGTTTGCAATCCACACGTTAACAGAATCAAATGAGACGTTACAGATCACAAAACCCATGACTCCCTCCCACACAGACAGTGCAATCTATTATGCAATCTGGGGTTGTCCAGAAGTTTCTGCTTTACTGTTAATAATCTCATTATTTCATCGAGCTCTCAGGGTCTGAAGCCTTATATATCCATCCATTGCAATGAAGCAGACAGATTTGTCTCCTCGGCCTTGTCCTTCAGCTATTCCTGCATTCTCACGCCAGGTGGGATGTGTAACCCATGTAGCACCAATAATATAATAATATCCTGAAATGTAATAACACCTGAAAATGTAATAACATTTGCACTTAATCTGGTCTAAAATATAATAAAACCCAATAATATAATACCTTGACAAATAATGTAAAAAATGTATTGACTGATATTTTTAGCTATAATGTTATACCTATTTTTAGGCGAGTCATTTTTGTTAAAAACTGGTAATGTACAGATAAGACAGATAATGTCAAAAAGTACGCTTTATAAAATCTGAAATGTAAAGTGCACAAGTATGCAACATTCATGATACTGTGTCTTAATAGTCTACTGAAGACCCAACATTTGACACGGATTTCATGTTTAGAAATGTAAACTCTAAGCTTTATGTAGAATTAGAAATGTACCTACTAATTTCCTTTACTTACTTTACTTTTAGTTTAATGAGATAGTTAAAGGAGAGGCAAAAATGGAGAAACACAAGGAGAGCCGTGGCTTTGATGACATATTTTACTGCATTAGCGTTTAAACTACAACATATGTGGTCAAATACATCCCAGACCTATCGGTTTGAGTGATCAGATCACACTTGTATTTAGCGCTGGACACTTCCGATCTTCCAAGACGCATTTTAAAACTTAGTGTAAACAGGGTCAATGAAGGAAACTCAGTTTGGACGCTTGTATCTCTCAGTTTCTACCCGGAGCTCAAAACTGCAGAAGAGGGGAGGAGGTCAGAACTTTAGATTAGGCACCGCTTCAGACTCTCTCTTCCCAAAGCCCACATTACTAGTAACACTGAGCAAATCCACCAGTCAAGATCATACAACATCTCACGTTCACAAATAAACAAAACCCTGTGACACTTGAAATCCTTCACTTCCTACAGCAATTTCATTCCCAACCTAAAGAGAGGAATCCTGTGTGTTCAGGCTGAGTATCATACCCTCAGACTCGTAATCACTTCACACTCAGCAGTAAACCAGTCAAATGCATACTGGAGGTAACATAACTACATTATCAGCAAATGTGCAAGACGTTTAAATCAAACTCAAAGTATATCAAAATAAATAGCCTATATGAATCTGGAACTGAACAGAAAACTAACCACAAAAAAAATCTAGGCAAAAGCATTTTTATTTTTTGAAAGAGAAAAGTCAAAGATTTATCATCATAACCTCCGTTTGTGTTGATGACATGCTATACTTCTGTTTGCTTCTTTTGCATACACATTTTCAATAAACCATTTGTTGTCACTCTATTTAATCATTAGTAAGAGAATATCTTAGATCTAGCTTTGATGGATTACCAGCTTCAAACTGAAGCGTGACACACAGTGAAGTGACGACCAATCACAGGTTTTAGGTTTTTTCCCCCTGTACTGGACCATCTAAAAAATGCCGTAAGCCAGTTCCGGGTGCTCTTTAACGACTTCACTACGTCAACAAGTGCATGAGCAACACTTGGCCAACTTGGGCGTTTTGCTGGTATTGTCGCTCGTAGTGTGAACATAGCATTACCATTTATGCAACTCTGAGAGCCAGCCAGGAGGTTGGCTCCAGAAATGATGATATGTGTAGAGGTGAGCTGAACTATGATACAACATTAACAGTGAGGGTCCAGCACACCAAGGCACTCAGCCTTGCCTTACATTTTGCAAACCACCAGACTCCCAACACCATCCTGGTGGATCGTGGGCCCACTTTGCTTCCTCATATTGAGCTGGATCGGGCACCTTGGGTACAAGCACGAACACCAGGACTTATATAGCATATCAAAAAATAAAACTGTTTAGCCACTTCAAGGAATTCTTCACTTTGCTGTCTCTGCCTTGATGTTTTAGGCTTTGCTACTTTGACTAAGGTGTTATTCAGGGATGCAGAAGTCAGCCAAACCAAGTGAAGAAATCCCATAAGGGTTCTTTTGGTAAGATAAAGGTATGAGAGTTGCTGATATTCACTGTCCTTGGGAGTATCATGAGACATTTCTACAACGGTGCTCTTATCAGAGATAGTTCTGTCCCCTTACTTGAGAGGATATCTGACACTGTACTTCCTATTCTCGACAGATCGTTATGGGAGAGCTGGTGGGTCTTTTTATTCAAATCCCCCTCTTCTTATACACCCTCTTCTGCCACTCTAAACCGACATTTTTGGCTCTCTTGTTGACATTTCTACATCAATGCTAACTTTATCTTTCATGTCTGGATATATTCAAACAGGAGAATTGCACCAATATACGGTAACAAAATGTATACTGCAGGCATAGGTCTGGAGTTTTTCTTTTTTTTTTTAGCTTTTAAATCTAAAAGGTGCATGCATTCTACCAATTATGTGAAGCCGGTATAGCTACTAAGTCAACCACACAACAGTACATAAAACAAAAGGAGAGAGAAAGAAGAGAATGGGCAGTGGAGGGGAAAGCAGCAGGAGGAGTACAAGCGGGTTAGTAGTGACCGAAGAGGGCTTCTCGGTCGATCAATTGGTACTCCCAGTCAGGGACAGACTTGTGGGCATGCTAATGCATAATAGCTCATTCTTGTAAAGACTTTGAGTTTCTCACGCAACACACTACTGGACCAGCAGTAGCGTACACACACAAAGTATCTATGAATACGTTTCACGGGATTATTACAATGAGATTATTATAACATGAGAAGTAATTTTGATTGACAGAATTGTTTATTTACTATAAATTACTATGTTGTGCTGGGAAGAAAGACAATTGTCAATTTACATTGCCGAATCAATACAAGAAATTGCTTAAAATCCCTAGTACTAAAACTCCCATACAGCCACCCTTGAGGCCAACAGCGAGATCAAGATAGGACTCATGAAGGCTGTTTGGCTGCATCATTCTAAATGTGAAATAACAAGCTCCCAGTGTGAAGACTGCTGGTCCTATTAGTACTTCATGAAACCAAACCATTTGTCAGAGAAACTCACTCTGCTAAATAGTTCAAGCCATTGCACAAGCCTCAGGACATGTTGACTGTGAGGATGCAGACTCTCACCTCCATGACTTTGGGGCTGCCCTGCCGGCCAAGTGTGCCCATGATCAGGCCCCATCTCTGGGCAGATCGAGCCTTGTCAATAGCCTGGAGCCTCAAGGCACGCATGGCTTCGTGGTCATAGTGCTCCCTGGAGAAGACCTTACTGTAGGGGTCATATCTACAAAAAAACAGAGGCAGGAAAAGGCAAACGCACAGCAATGTCAATGGAATGTATACACATAAAATGACCATATTATTATTATTATATTACACACTACCAACTATTGTTCAGCTATCTGTCTTAAAGACAGAAAAGGAAAAAAAATCCAATCATGAAAAGCCAGCAAGTATGACAGGAGTTAGTGTATCTTAGGGAAAAAAATGGAGGTATTTCTGAGCATTTAATCTCCTTTTCTCCGGTACAAGAGGTTCACTTGAGATTAGAATCTTGTTTATGAGAGAGACCTGTGATCTGTGCAGCAGTGCATATGTGTATAACGACACAATTTCACTTTGCATACATACAAAACCTCATCAAAACAGAACTTCATCCTCACAAAATGGCATTATGACACTGCAATACGTAATATAAACGGAAATATGGGAGGACAAATGGCGTCATCTTGTTCCACAATACCTGTAAGCAGGGATGTCTGGGTTTGCGATCATGATTGACTCCAGGTGAAATCTTCCATCTCCCAGATAACTATAGAAAAATACCATGCAATTCAATGTTAGCGGTAAAAAGAAAAAAGAGAAAAACTATTTGTGCAAAGGAAACCCCCTCTAGACAATACAATTCAATGTGCAACCATAATAAATACTGGCCTATTATTCTCCGACACCGACTTTCTCTCTCACTCTAAATCCATTCCTTTCTGCGCAGCCTTTTTAACAGAAGACCAAAGTGTTACCAGGCTGGGGTGGCATCTCTGCTGTCCGGGAGCATGACCCCAACGATTGGAGCATGCTGTTTACAGAAAATGCAAGCCCTTGCAATTAACCCAGGGTCTGGTGCTGGGGAATCGCCAGAGCCCGAGTGGAGGCAGAGTTCACTAACCATAAGTACACGGAGGAATGTAGGTGCCTGAACGGTCTCACATACACTCCTCTAACAGAGTCGGCTGAGAGGAATCCTGCTGATAGTGTGAGGGGGCTGTACAGTCTCAGAGGGCCTATTGAGACTGGACATGCAATTAAATCCACTAATTGGTCAACTATTAGAGCAGCTTGAATCAGACCGTGGGTGGTCTACCATGTAGGCTACCTGGAGACATGTCAAGCAAATACTTTATTTTTAGGTGTGTGTGTGTGTGTCAAAGTAAACATGCATCTCTCACTGTTTGTGTGTCTGTCACAAATAACACTGAATGAACCTGAGCAGAGCCTCTGTTGCATTCCTTCTCTTTGCTTCGCAACATCCAAGGCCTTTATGCAATTATGTCCACAACACACCTGTTGCACCTTAGCCACGGTGGACCTCAGCTCCCTGAAGCTACAGGAGGCTGGTGTGCTTAAACTACCATCACAGCCCTTCCATTCCTATTCTATTGTTCTGTGTGAAAGTGCTCTCGCTATAGTGGTGATGCTATGTCTCTTTGAATTATGCAACACCATATCTTCAGATTCACATATTCATATTGTTCCATTACAAGCGGTAGCTGGAGTGGAGGTGCCGGATATAAATGGTTTACTGATCATAGCGCTTTTCATTGCAGCTTTTAAACATCATTTTCTTCATTATAGAAATGAGACAGCCCGGGACATTTCTAAAGCTTCAAGATGGGCTCCAAAGACTAATACACCACTACTAATTTTCCATAACGCTCAAGTAGCTCAAAGCTTAGGTAAAATGCAATTAAAAAAAAGTGGAGCACTGACTCGTAGCTAATTAATGTAACATAACACAATGTTAAATATTAATTTACTGTATTATTGAAGGTGATGGAGAAGAAAAAAAATCATGCACTGTATAAAAGAGCTTGCTCTGTGCTGCAATTGTGTCAATACCTCAACAGTGACTCATTAGGAATCTTGTTAATAGAGGGGAACTAGGGACCTAGTTATTAAGCTTTGAACACTGCTTATATAATAATTTATATTTATTATTAAAATTGTACATAATGTTTGGAGGAGTGGAGGAGGTAGATCCTGACCACATCTGTAATTTGTATATGTGTACTGAACGTCTGTGAAGATTCTGTGTGTGTGTCGAACCAACGCATGCAGTTTAATCGATTCTTTCTCCCATCACACCACTACACACCCCGACTCACACATCAAAGACAACGCACATTGGATTAGTAGGTGAGGCACACCCTAAGCCTTCCACAAGTACAAACACAGACTAAGAAAGACACACACACACACACACACACACACACACACACACACACACACACACACACACACACACACACACACACACACACACACACCACACCCACACCCACCTTTGGCCTCCCATAAGGCCTGGCTTATTCATATGGCAAAGCTTGTCCTTGTGTAGCCATTTTAATCTCATGCACTGAGAGGTTTTAATCACATGGGCTAACACTAGATGTGTGCAGATCAGACATACCAGGTGATGCACTTAGACACCCGGGGAATTACTTAAACTCACTGTGCACCACAGAGCCTTGGATTCTCTCTCCTCTACTGCTGAGCTGCACAAGATGCATACTCACAAAGTGGCTGCGGAGGTGTTGTTTGTTGCCTGAATGTGTTACTTTGCCAAAGCAGTCTCTTCCCTAAGACTAACTTTGACAATAATTGCATGCGCACAGCATTAATTTTGATGTAAAAACACAGATGAGCTAGTCTTTTATGACTCATCATACTCCTCCCCGTTAGAGGAAATATATTTTGTTGTTGTTATAAAACAGCAGTGGCGGCCCGTAAGGGCCTGCTAAGCCTTCTCTGCTGGCCTAAACAGAATCACAAAGTTTAAATTTCATTTCAAAAACAATTAAAAGTTATAGCTATTTTATAATTTAATTGTTTTTCACAAATACACTACATGTATTATAATTATAATTCCTTATTAGCTCATTTTCTCATTGCACAGCTCCTGTGTTCCTCTGTTGGCTCAGCATTCAGCCTTCAGCCTGCTGTGTGGCGCGGCTGCTGTTTAAGAATCTGGTTAATCTCATCCAATCACATTTTACCTCTGTTTCTCTGTGGATCGAGAGCTGGTTAAACTATATGGAGAGGCTAGCATTATGAAACGCGTGGTTGACCACAGGGCCTGCGTGACCATTAACGTGCGCTGTGTTTTGTCAGTGGGGCAGCGTGACTTCAACGAAAGAAGCTTCTTGGTTGTAGGTTCTAGCTTCTACCTAGAACGTAGAATCTCAGGCTGAGAGCCTGAGAAATGGACTTCCTGGTGGATTTACTGATGACTTTCGCACAGAGGGTTACGGAAGGTTACGGGCATGTGGTGAGTGAAATGCTGGTTGTGTCACTGATTTTACATCTGCAGTTGTATTTGATCATGAACATGGCACAGCGCTGTTGTTGCTGCTGGTCAAGCCGGGACTGGTCCCGCGCCAAGGTGCAGCAGCTGCTGGAGATGTTGTGTGTGTGCAGTGTCTTCGTGGTGCGGTTTTGTTGGATTGTTTTGTTATAACTAAATGTGACTGGTTGTTGATTTGGACTTAATGACGCAGCAGCGGCGAGGTTGGAGGCTTGCTCCACGGAGTGTCCGCTGTTTGCGCAACAAGCGCCTCATTTTCTAATTTAAAAATATATACCATAACCCTTGTGAGAAGAGATTTACAGAGGTTTCAAAAATGTTTAAGTGACCGTTAATAAAGTGTCTTTTTTTCTCGTCTTAAGGGGTTAAAATAGCTCTGCAGGTCCACCCAGTGTGTGTCCCTTCGTGCCCGTAATAGTGCTAAAAAATCATCCGTATAGCAGAGTGAACATATGACAGTCTGTATGAACACGGCGGGCAGCGCGCCGTGTTTATACGATTCGCACGGTTCAGTATGACAGTAACTCCCGGGACACTTTTTTTCCCCAGTCCACACCTGATGTGTACTACACGTCCCTGAAGGCCTTGGTCGATAACGCACGGCCCGCCACTGTAAAACAGGAAATTACGCAAGCTGAAACTAATGTCCAGATGAATGGCAGTTTATCAATTCTCACCATTCATGAGCCACAGTAGGTGTCATACACGGTATGTTTGGAACAGCCAAAGGTTTCCGGGTCTGTCTGGCTTCACACAATTAGACGTTTTGCACGCCGTGGAGGTATTTTTAGGCTTGCTGTTAAGGATCAGCATCTGGCAGGACTCAATAGAAGCCTGATCGGAAGCACGCAGACACAGCTAGATGTCACTGCTAGCTATGTCGGGTGTGAATGGTGTGAAGTCATACTGATTAGTCCACATGTCACATGGGTGGGCACGGAAATGGCAAGGGTAATTATGGCACCTGGTGGGAGTGGGGAGTCAAGACTGGATGTATTTGATTATCTGAATATCTCTCTGCTGACTAACAGGAAGAATGACTAGGATCGGCACTGACATTGTGAAGTGGGAGACAGGAGGATGGAGGTGTCTTACATTATGGCATTTACATTGCGATCCAAGCGAGGGGAGGTACAGCCCAAAATTTCTCCTGGTGAAAGAGGTCGACACTGTGGTACCAGCACATCATACTCTGGCTTGAGGGCTGCACTCACAGCCTGCAGCATGGAGGAGGGAAGAAGACAAGACAGTTAGAGATGTACATGTTCTGGGGTGCTCACCATTTACCCATTCTCTTATTTTAGAGAGAAAGGTTTGAAGCGCTTCTCCAAACAAGAGAGCCTTGACATATAGTCTTTAAGTAACCCTTGAATGCCAATTATGTTGTACACATCATTCATGAAACCATGAACTAAAATCAACACTTTTGTTCTTCTTTTCATCCTCATCTTATAATGACACAATCTCTTCTTTTCAATGCTCCCCTCCAAGACAGTCGACAAACACTCATGTGATTTTGTCGATTACTTGGTTAGTTGATTTAATCAACAGATCTGTAAAACAAATTTTCTCCACAAAGAATCACACAAAAACACCACATTACATATTGTGTTGACCAGAGATGTGCTCATAGGTTTCTTGTATATACGTAAGTCATTCAGGATGAAAAAAGCATAAAAAACGACTAAGCGCCTCAACAAATCATATTTTGCGAAGATGTCAACGACCAATTAGAGGGCACGGCCCTAAAGATGGCACTGAAAATGTGCCCCTAGAGTGATTGTGACTGGGTCATGTTTAACATAAATTTAACTCCCAATGTGGCCACTCATGGTTAAATATGTGGATTAATGATTCTGCAGCACACTGACGAAGAAACTGTCTAATAAGAAGGGTTAGTGTGCTTGAAGGTGGAAGGATAAATTTAACGATTTAAAGCTAATTTAAGGCGGTCCACAGGGAACACGGGTGAACTTCCAGCTTCTCCCGCCCATTTTGTGTGACCTCAACAAGCCTACACACCATAAGACATGTGTGAGATGGAAACAATACACAAGTACAAAAACAAAAAAGAGATATGCACACATGGATGCGCTCAAACATCCCAATATAAAATATGACCCACATAGGCAGAGCGTGGTGTAAAAATAACAGTGGTTACATTAGTGAAGGCATAAAGTGGTGTTTGTTCAACACAGTAAACGAAAGCAACAGAATGCATTATAGAACAGAATGTGAACAAAAATAAAAGCTTAATACTATAGCTGCTGCTGTTGCCACTGCTTATGTAAAGAGCAGAAGACGCTGAAGCACGACGCTGAACCGAGAGGGCCGTCCGAGTTCATTCCACCTTTCAAATCAAAAATAACTGCTGCTGGATTTCTCAAACCCACACTTGAGCTGAGCTTAAGTGCCGAGTACGAGCTTGTTAAAAAAAAGCCAGTAAGTATACTGTACAAATGCACAGAAGAATATGTGTGTGTGTGTGTGTGTGTTCCTATTCCTATAAAATGGACTCATCCATACAGACCATCAGACAGACCCAGTGCTTAATCACCTGCAGTGCTGCCACAAACTGAATAGTGCTGACGAGTGCCAGAGAGTGTGCAGGAGGGAAGTTGAACTTGACCGTGTCCAGGAAGTGTGCGTTGTCCATCTGGATATCCACAAACACATACAGCATCTTAATACCTGCCGTGGAGTCTATGGGGACTGCAGGGAAACAAAGACAAAAGAAAGCCGGATGAATAATTCACTCCGTTATGTCAGGAAAGCCTGCAGTATATACACTATTGATGCTGGCTCAAATATTAAAACGCAGCACATGCTCAGCGATGGCTCTGTATGGGAACACATCACATGCTCACATATATATCTCAGCGCATGCCCCTGTGATATAAATGAAGCTCATTCAGCGTGAATCCCCAGCACATGCCGGAACTGATGCAAAAACCTCAATTATTTAAAGAAGGAGAGCGACACATGCGATTACTATTTCCGCCATTCATTTCACAGGCCATTTACTACGCACCCGGGCCTAGGAGAGGTAGCTGGAACACGTGCCGATTAAGATGCTGAAAAAGTAGGCGAGAGGCCAAGAAAATAGGGGCAAGGGAGGATTATCGTTGTCGCTGATCGGCGTAATTATTCTTCCTTTTGTGTTAAATTTAATTTGGAGATCAGGAGCGAGGGGACTTTTTTAAAAATGTGTATGATTAAGCAAATGGCCCATTATGGTGAGGATGTTTTATGAGCGAGTGCAGCTTGATGGCGAGATTAAAGCAACATTGAGAGAGAGAGAGAGAGAGAGAGGGGGGAGAAGGGAGGGGGAGTACTTAGCGGAGCAAAGTATGACAAGGAGGCAGAAAAAAAGTGGGCGAATAGAGATGGGTCAACAGGGAGGGACCAAAGGTCTGAGAGATACACGTCTTTACAGAGGGTTGAAGGCAGATGGGATGGAGACTGAAGAATTGGAAATTCCAATGAAAGTAGGCTGGAAAACACTCAAATTAAATTTGGGGCTGGGGGTAGGCAATTTTATAGTGTACTGTATACATTCCAAAAAGATAGGGCATGGAAGATAGGAGAAAACAATGTAATAGGACACACTGTGTGTGTGTGTGTGTGTGTGTGTGTGTGTGTGTGTGTGTGTGTGTGTGTGTGTGTGTGTGTGTGTGTGTGTGTCAATTAAGTGGATAGAGAAGTGATGAGTTGCCTCACATCTCAGCAGAGTAGGAAGGGAAGAAGATGGTTAAGGATTTATAAAAAATAAAAATAAAAAAAAGGGGTGTGGGTGCTCTGCTGCAGGCCACATGTTGAGTGAGAAACCAAGGAGTTAAATATATCAGACTAAAAAGGACCAGAGGAGTAGAGTACAAATCCAGCCTGCTTGTTTATAGGCACTCCCAAAACATAAAGGGCAAAGAAAAGTGACATCGATCTGTGTTCACATTAGCATGGTAGCCTGAGAGCACTTAGACGCTGCAATTAGAGACACAGTCAATGAGATGGACAAGACTCACTTGCCCCGTCGGTGGTTTTAAGCATCCATGTGTTATAGCAATAAGGTCACTCGGTACAGCTGCTTATTAGCGGCCGATCGTAAACAAATACGCAGACATTCATGGCAAGTGAGACAGAGAAAAGGTTGAACACCAGGGTATACTGGCTTATTTACAAATCAATGTGTACTAACAGGTTCCATTCTATATTGTGCTTCTGGAGAACTTCATGAATAATGCAGCAATCACTTGGTGTCTGAACTGATCTATGTCAAATTTGTGGCGTTACGACCGAAGACATATCGGAATTCAACTTCTACGTCTCTCTAATGCAAGCGTCAGCCTGAGCGGCCGCTTTTTGTGAAGCATTGAGGGACGTCATAGAGGAGCTGTGGGTGAAAACAAGGCTTTAGGCCCCATCATTATTTGGAATAGGCTAACTGTTTACTAGCTGTGAGAGCCTGAGGAGAAGTGTAGTGGCTGGTGTCTACGTTCCAGCTAGAAGGCTCCACCCACTCGCCAGGAGAGCATTGAGATCAGGTGTGGGACGAGACACACCTGATCCTGATCTCCTCATCGGGGAGGTTAAAAGCCAAGGAGAGGAACGGAGCAGAGACACATGCGACGAGAGGAGAAGAGAGGGTCCAGTAATACTAAAGCCTAGTTTATGGTTCTCCGCCATGTCGACGGCGAACCATAAACTAGGCTTAACAGTCATGGGAAGAAGAGAGTCCAGTAATACTAACAGCCATGGCAGCAGGCCCGACATCTCAGCAAGGCTTCTGTGGCTTGCCAGTTTTGTTCTCTTTTCTCTGGGCGCTTTTTTTCCACCTTTGTAAATAACCAAGTTTAATTTTCATAACTTTATTTTGCTTTCTCTCTCTCGTCAAGTCACTAAGACACCCTTTTTGACGTGTTTTATTTTTATTCAGACTAGTCGCACACAAATGTTGTTGCTCTAGGAGGTTTAATGAAAAAATAAATCATCCCTCATATCAACAAATATTATAACCGTTCTGAACATACAAAAACATGGTTTTATGATGTTGCTGATATTGCCCTGCACTAGATGGAGGTGCTTTATGACGACAAAAGATGAGATGGCACCAATATTCGCGAAAGCAGATACCGCAGAGGAAATGAAAGGGATGCAGGATACAGGGGAGACAGGGAGAACACAGTGTCTTTAATCTCCCACAGGTAGCTGACCTCATGGGCAACAGTGCATATGATGTCCTCATGATTGAGTGATGAAGGTCAGGAACACAAACACAGTGGCGCACGGATTCTCTGAGAATCTGTAGGTCATCTCATTTCTTTGAAAATCTCTTCCATCAATTAATATCTGGTCGAACTTTACAACCCACAGCGAATTGATCTTCGGGGCTTTTACCTTTGCTTTCATTGGGTTGCTCTGAGTACATATCCCATCGCTTTTGTAAACATACACACATGCAATCACATAATACTCCCGCAAATATCAAAGACACAACATGCACGTAAACAAACTAAAAAACAACAACACAGAGAGAGCTTTTCTGTGTATTAGAATTCTGTTGGTCATTTCTGGTATTTGGGAGAGGTGAGGTTGTTCTGGCCGGGATGGATATCAAAACTATTGATTTAGCATTTCCTCCCATGTTCTGCAAGAGACAGACGGGAGCGAGGGTGAAGCTCCTCAAGAACTGCTTGAGGTTTTCAAAAGGACAGCACTAATGCATGTTCCCTATTGATCTGCTGGGTAAATGTGATGTACAGGCTCCAAAGGTATGATATGCCTTCTCTACTAGAGCCGGGCTACACTAACTAGTTATGTTTCAACACTGGTCGAAAGCTCTGTCTGTCGGTCCGTCCCCGACTTCTTTCTCGTGCATCCCACTCTCAGGAGGCGGTTGTCCTTGGTACTCGCCCACTTCACGTTCCTTTTGTGTGGTACAATCATGCATGCAGAGCAACGGAGAGACACAGCGAACATGCACACAGACAGTTGAAGGCACTCACTGAGACAGCTGTGGCCATAGTGCACCATGAAATCAGCTCCGAGGGCTCGAGCGGTGAAGTCGTCCACACAGCAGGCCCCATACGTCACGTCCCCCATCACAATGGTATCTGCCTCCGTGAACCTGGGACACACACACGTTACCATAGTGATCAATACAGAGCATGCAAAGCACAGTGTGATTATGAGAGCCCTGAATAAGATCAATTCCTATCTACTTGCTACAGATGGAGTACATTATCTACTATCTGACAGCATTGTCAGCCAATGACTCACAGCTTAAAAGCATGACACACTCTTTTGCTCCCCGTGACCGGCAGCCTAATGCTGTCTGCTAGTTTAAGATCTGCCAGACGAGGGTCAATAGGTCATCAGTCAGCCTGGCCCCAGAAAGGAGGCTACACAAAAAAGAAGTAGAGGGGGGGTGAGGACCGCTACACATAAGCAGATCAGAGTTTGTAGGGTTCTGGGCTTTTCCATCTGTGGCCCGGATTTACAGCACATCCATCTGGCAAGAGGAGAAACAGCCTCAGCAAAAGTTAATGCTTGCAGCATTCTAATACACTATTTAGACAAGATGCCTTATGCCACAACTACAATGTGAGATCGAAACACTGATCATGTGGGGCTAATGTTCCACTTTGTGCCTGTAATAGAGAAAACTAATTCATAGCCTTCTTAAAAAAAAAAAAAACACTGAGAATTACACAAGCATCTGTGGACCCAGATCTGTTAGAATGAATTGCTGATCGCATTACAGAAAAACAAGCTCTTTCTTTTATCGCCCTTTATGGCCGAATAAAATGCTAAGTAAACCCTTAAAGGCTAAGTAAAACGAATAACGGCTGAAAGTAGCAGGGAGGAAGAGCAAATGAACAGAAGCTTCAGGCATTGTTGGGGAGGAAAGATGGGTAGACGAGGGGGTGGTTGTAAATGCTGGTTGTTGCCAGGTATTTGTGGCTGTATTCTGACAGATTTAGGCTAGACATAAGGGGGAGAACAGAGATGAGACGGAGGGCTTGGGGAGAAGAGGAAAGTGATAAACAGACATGGCTGCACGCAGAACAGCATCTGTAGCAACAGACTCTTAGTAATGTGTCTCCTGCTTCCCAATCTTTCAACCCACATCCACTCTGTTTATTTCTCGCTCTGTGCCACGCGAGGGGCTTCCGACAAAGTTTCTATTTAGCCTTTTTCCTCCCTCATTCTCTCTGATGTAATCGCTGAGTTGCACTCTCTCCGGGCTCCTCATCACCGTCCCCTAGCTTTCTATGTTGTTTTTCTTTCTCTCCATTTCGCTGTCCCATCTCCTCTAATGGTTGCTCTCAAGCGAAGGGCAGTGCAGGCCAGCTGAGCTCGGGCAAACATAGACAGAGCAACTCATCTGGTAAATAAATATTTGCCTTGGAAGATTTGAATCAATTACCCTTTCGCTTGTCAAGGTTTTGACTTGATGCCGGGGTGTGCCTCTTCACACTGCGTACACATGTATACAGTCGCCAGCAGGAAGGTAATTGTGTAGTTTGAGGTCTATAGACCTGTGCACTTGTCTCCTTCTTCACTGGAGCTCATTGTTCTTTCATCGCAGTCCACTGACTTGTTTGAGTTGCATAAATGTGCATGAACCTTTCAGCTAAAAATACACAGCCTGCCCACCAGAAAAATAGAAACTATTCCCTGCAATCCACTGCAGAATCGGCTACAATGCAAAACACAGCACCACGGAAAAAATATTGTATTCAATCATCCATCTATCTGCCAGAAATACCATTATCATGTTATTTTCATTGGCAATACATTTAGTAATTTCTAGAGTGAGGATGCTGAAGTTTCATTGTAATAAATGCGATTAAGAGGCCCATGAGAGACGAGTGATTCTACTGGGACATGGGCAGAGTAATTACTGGGTAACTTAAAGTCCCATATCTCACTGGGAGAGAGGGAAAGAGGGGAGAAGAAGATAGAATGAAAGAACGTCAGAGCGAGAACGACAGAATGAAAAGTATATCAGTGTTAATCAAATCCAATTTCAATGCACGCTATCTCATAAAAGACATACTCTATATGACTGAGGGGGACATATAAAGCACAAATACCCTCATTTCCATGTATTCCTTTCTCCATCCCCTCATTTACCCTTCCTGCATGCGCTTGCTATAGTGTCAGGCACTTTCCCGTTTCTTTCAGTATATCAGCACTGGTTTTGCCTCATCTCAGGGTGCTCAGTTCAGCCATTCCAACTGAAATGTCATTAAGATCTAATTAAGATGTCAGAGACGCTTGTGAACTCCATAACAGCCCTTGTTAATTAGCTCTTTAGCATACAGCTCTGTGTGAGAAATAGCCAACTGATCTGAATCTTTGTTATAAAAAAAACACTGTCCTAGCATCTGCCACAAACAAGTCTCAGAGCACAGTGCAATATACATATGCCAGCATGAGTGCAAACACACACTAACGCAGACTGTGAATTATATGCAAAATTGATTGTATCATTGTTTAAATAGCATCTCATTTAGGATTTTATAAGGATCCATATTAGCCGACTCTTCCTGGCATCCACACAAATGTTAATCATCACAACGGATAAGACACTTAGACATACATACAACTGTATGTACATACAGTTTACAATAGAAAAATAACGCCAAGGCGCTTTGCTTTACGATAGTCTGTGATTGTCAAAATGTGTCTATTGCTAGTGACTCATTGTCGTGCTGTCTGCAACTCTTTGTTGAGGGTTGCAGGGATGTCATTTACTGTGGGTGCCTGCATGCATATTGTTGTATTATCTGCATACATGGAAGTGGATCAATAATATAAGAAGAAACAAAGTAAAGGCCCAAGACAAATTCCTTGTTTTCCTAGTGTGGGAAAATGCACAAAAACTTATATTAATCTTTCTGCTGCTGTCATCTGGAGATGAGACACTTTTCTGATTTTGACAGGAATTTCTTCTGAGACCGGCATGAAAGAGGAACAGCTCTGTCTCAGAACATTCCCATTAGCACTCACAAAGCCATTCTGTTGCCAATGGCACTTATCTGTTGATGAACGGTACTGGACTGAATTAAACGAAAAGGAGTCCTCCATGCGTTTGAATAACAGTTGATTAAAGGTTTGCTGTGTTTTGAGGTGTGGGAAGTTGCAGGTAATTTGCGACACTCATCAATAGTCTTGGGCCCATCAGCTTGAGAAAGCATTACAGTTTGAAAAGGCTCTTACAAGGACATCTTCATATTCAAAAATGGCATAGAGCATTACAGCATTCTAATCTTAAATTGTAATACTGCATTCATTTTGGGCTGACTGAACAATTCTGCCAGAAAATGTATGCTACTGTATTTAAATTTTCTTCTGGATTTTTCTGCATGCAAATTTCCAGTTGGTGGTGGAAAGACATTTCTGCTAACAGCAGATGTTTTTGTTGTTCATTCATTCAGGAAAATCAGACTATTGTAGGCAACAGTGCTACACTATGATATGTTGACAGAAATGAATAACTGGAAAGTGTCATTTGCAATATCAGAAACGCAGCTTGAACAGTTGCGTTTCAGATATTCCTGGGTTCACACAGACTGAGCTGTGTCAAAGTCTGATGCAGGACATACACAAATCAATGCTGTCATTCATATCCATGTACAACACAATTTAATGTTGTAAAAGTTCGAGATTTGATACATGGATAGTTATGTTTTGAAGCAGTAGCCATGCATGTCATATCTACACAGTATAGCTGTAGCCTAAAATTGTAAACTGTATTGAAAAACCATGTGGCCAACCAGTAGGTCCCTGGCACAAAATTTAACTTTTACAGCCACCATCACAACCCTCCCTTTAAGATTCTTGGACAATAACGTGCTGAAAGAAAATATTTTTATATCTGGATTGTTCTCTAAATAATTGTCATTGCTTATGCTAATTTGATTGCACAGTTAATCAGTCAATCAACCCACTTGGCAATATTGTATCTACAATGCTTCACCCTTGATTTAGATTATTGAGTGCAGGAAAACACAAATAATAGTTATATTCAAAACACTGTAACACATCAATATTGAGGTACTGAGTCAACAATACTGCAGTATTATAATCAGTATTGAAAAGTACATGCGCACAATATTGAACATTGACTTCAGAAATGGTCAGAGTTCATATATACAGAATTTGTGACTTGTTTTTAAAATGTTATATTAAATATTGTCATTTGAAAATCTTTAATGGAAGCATTTTTGATTTATTTATTTTTTCTTCATTTTTAGAACATGCCTCGCGGGCGACTCACGTGGTCCCCGCGGGCACCGTGTTGGCTACCCCTGCTCTAGGGCAAGTCAGAATGGAGATGAAGGGAAATTGTTACTGCTCGTCTTCCTACATTCATGTTCTCCTATTGGTCTGCTAATGTAAAGGAAGCAGGAAGGAAACAAACAAAACAATCTATGACTGTGATGCTTCACTATACTAATGAGTGGAGATTTAAGAAGAACAACAAGCTCTCATTCGCTGCATTAGTGCTGCCTGTCATGCATTTAAAAGCATTTGCTTTGAGTGTGTGGATGGTCAACAAGCCTGGCAGACAAAAAAAAAAAGGAAAATAAAAACTGGTCCCAATTAAACTTTTCACATTCATCTGCCATCATCAGGTGAGCTCATCCAATTAGTACATTTGCATGCTTCCTTAATTCCCAACTGACATGATTTGATTTGTTCAGCACTACTTTTGCAACATGGTAAGAACACAATTACAGCTTTCCCAAGCTTTCATGCTAAGCGTCACAGTACTTCTACGGTACATTTCATGGACCTAATGAGCATTTGCCATCTAACTGAGTCATTAAAATGATGTTATGTTATGTTATGGCAGCGAACACCTGCAGCCAACCACATGTTGCTCTGGTATCAGCTTGGCAGTCAGCAATGTCCTCTCACAAATGAGAGTCCTGGCCAAAGATCGCTCTATATTAAGTCTGCATGTTCCTACCGGTGGGTTTCCCCCAGGGGCTCACATGCAAATGGGTTTGTGACTCTAAATTGCCAAGCAGGATTGTGAATATGTTGACCCTGATGGATCGGAAATCTATCGAGCCTCTCACTGAGTGCATGCTGGGATGGAGTCCAGACAGATGTTAGCATCCTCTATATTGTGCACTTAAAATACGCTGTGCTACCATATGTCTTTAAATGTCAGGACGACAGGATAATAGTCTGTGCCATAATGTATTGATACACAGTGAATTACACTTTGTATGAGATTCATTTCAATAAATAAGTATGAGAGAATATCCTGAAGAAAACAGCAAGCGCAACCAGGATCTGTCTCGCATTATAGCTGATTGGCAGTTGTTAACAGGCTAGTTTACTTTGGCAAGCGCACATGAGCATTATCTGTAAGCCAATGGTTAGAGAGCACTATTAATACTAAAATAAACCCAAATGTTTTTTCAATATTAATACATAGTGTGACCTCAGACAACTTCCCTTGGTGCGTCAGGGATCAGTCAGTGAGCATCTCAGCTCACTTTGTGCTTTCTCTCTCTGCCACAGCGTAGTAAGAATACATGACCTCTAGATATCCCAAACTTACATGGGGATAGTTAAGATCATCCTTTTAGCTGCTCATGCACTTATTAGGGATATAATGAAGTGTCAGAAGTTTCCAAAAGATCTAACCAGCTGCTCCGATCCAGTTGGCTGTTCAAAGAATTTCTATCCTCTTTCTTTGCTCATAAATCAAAATAAAACTGATATATAAAAATACCTAAAATGCCTATTAACTTTATTATTGGCGAATAGTGCATAGATTAGAACAGTTTTTTTTTTTTTTTAAATGAACTTCATAAACATGTGAGAGTCTGAACTGACTCCTTAAATGGTTCGAGGACAAGCTACTGTGCTTTTGTGGGCTCTGATTACAGTCATTTAATTGAGGTTGCAAAGTAGTTTAGTTAGGTGAGTGAATAAGTCATAGACCTGATCTAACAGCAGCTTATGTATTACACATGTATTATAAGTTTGCTTAAACTTGACTTGTATTATGTACTATAATTAAGAGCAACAGAATATAACACATGCTGATTTATGTAGGACAAAAAAAAAAGAAGCATGAATCCCCATGAATGACCAAAACACAATGGAGTGTAACGTTATGTTTCAAGTGTAGCCACCCAATTTGGCCTTGTGTACCCGTTTAAAACCCAACCTCTGGTAGGTCTTGCATCCTGGTTATTCATTTCAAGTACATGTGTTTTTTTGGTGTGCATGCTGCCAAAGAGGAAGGTTGCAGTACCCTCTACAGTAGGTTGTCTGTCCATAATATGACTGTGCTGCCAGTGAGATTTTTACATCTGAGGTCTAATAATAGCCGAGATAGCGGACTGGTCTCTTCGGAAAACAAAGTGTCAAGCAGGTCAGCAAGGTGGGTACAGGTGCAGCACTGCTCTTGCAGTTGCCACTGATACACTGTGGCAGACCACTCAAATGAGCATATGTGGCATGTTCTCACGCACCAAGTTCACCTAAACACAAAATGCATGTGTGAATTATTTCCTACATCTGGCAAAGGCTCATCTTTTATTCCATTACATTTCAGACATCAGCCCCCATCAGTGTGTGTGTCAGTGAGTGGGCTTTGGCACGGGGCACAGCAGATTGGCCCAGGAAAAGAGGCTTCTCCCAGAGGTTGCCGGGTAGTTCTGCATACACGCGCCATCATTATTTCCCTTCTTAAATGAGTTCAGTTTAGGTAAATTAGGGGTGGAAAAGATGAAATTGAAAAGGAGGAAAATTAAAGTTCTGTGGAAGAGATAATGTTGAGTGAGAGATGATATAGAGGGAAAACAAGAGAACATGTGATTTGAAAAAACGGGAGAATAAGATAAATATTGAAAAGGATGGGGTCAGACAGAGGCAGAAAGAAGGAGTGAGGGGTGATAATGACTAGCAGGAGGACAGACTACGTAAAACAGATGAGCCGTTTGCTGCTGGAGTTGTAATAGTAGAAAATCTGATATTGATAATCTGCTTTCTGCGCATATAACACAGAAAATATCCTGACAAAGTGCTCCCCTCCAAAAATAAATTTGGCAAGACGCACTAGACAGGAGGATTACATGATTTTGACTCCTTCTCCCGTTATGCATTTCTTCCTTTCGATGTCTCTCCCTACATATTCCCCTATATGTCATGTTGACAAGTTGTGTGTCTTCAACAGAAAAATGTTGTAGTCGAATGCCCCTGTAAAATATGTCTAACTGCAGTCATTGAACATAGGCCAGGCATAAGAGATGTGAGGCGCTGGGTGCGGGTTGATGCGTACACAGATGTTTTCAGTAATACCATTAGATAATCCTTTAACACCCTGAAAAACAAGATCATTACTGCTATTTCATGAGTGCATCTAATCTATTTGTCATGGCTTCTATTCAAAAGCCTGAGCCATGGGTCATTAGAGAAAGGCCTACAGCTTTATCAAGATTGAGTCCCAAACTGTACAGGAAAGCAGAGCATGCTTAAAAGAGCTGCAATCCAATTTACAGAAACAAAACGACCATGCAGCAACAGTTATTACAAGTGACTGCTGTTTTGCAGATATTGCTCTAGGAGGTGAAAACTCGGGGCTGGGCCTACAACCAGGAACAGATCTAATCTCTACAGAGCACTAAAAAACACAATACAGAAAACGAAATCTTTGACACAATGGTTATCAGATCTGTGAGGGTATCAAGACAGGGAACAGGATAAGGGACTTAAGAGGACAGATAATGGTAGTATTACGTTTTATTGTATCTACAAGAACAGAACAGTAAAGCTTCCTTGAAGCTGCCGTTGTTGGCTGAAACTATTTATCTGCCTCTTGTTCAGCCTGAAGTAAATGAATCATAACATAAGCATACATGGAGTCACGGAAAGCTAACATGTGAATACTGTTTTAGGGTCTAGTTTAAAGCGTCTTCAAAATAACTTTTTTGTATGTACTACATGGATATGTATTATCATGAGCAAGAATCAAAGTTAATGATCTGAAAAAAAGTGACAATGTTATAAACATCGGCTATAACCAATACTTTTATAACAATAGATCAAGTTGTTATGGAAATTAGGTAATTCTTAGTGAAGACTGAAAAACTAAAATATGGAGTCCCCCACTCGCTTTTGGGTAAAGAAAGATATTGTTATCCATTCTCGAGGTGAATTACTTATATTCATCAGGTGGACAGAAATATGACTCCATATTAATGCTGATATTGCGCTGTATCTGCTGGATGTGCAAACTGTATGCTGACAAGAAGGGTTGGGCAATCGTTTCTGTTCTCAAATAGTCCAATTGTGGTTACTTGAGATGGCAGACGATCAGATTGCCAGGAAGGCAGCGGTGTGGCTGAGCTCCGACGGACTGCTGGAATAATACAACCTTTTAAGCATTGTGCACGCAATACAGTCAAAGTGAATACTTATTTGAAAAAGGGTGTTAACATTTTAATGAAAATATCGAAACTTTTAAAAAGAAAAATCTATTTAATAGCACCGCCTCCTCTATTCAAACAACGGCTCCCTTTCAATACGAGTGCAAATTTATTGTAAAAAGGTAAATGTAATAATTCCCGACATTTTTCTATCAATTGTGCACACAGCTTTTATTAAAGAGGGAATCTAGCAGCACTGTAACAGCCCCATAAATTACATTTATATAACCACAATGACACAAGACCATAATTCTCCTTTTTTTTTAAGGGTGATAAAGTCATAAATGAGGATGACAGACATTAGAAGCTTCATTCATTTAAAAGATTTGAATGTAAAACAAAAAAAAGACACCTGGCCCCATCCATTACTTAAACAACTATTATGGAGCATAGAGCAAAGGTTTGGTGAGCAGGCATTTAGAGAACAAAGATGATCAAATTACTGAAAAAAGGCTTGTAATTTAAGCACTGATATACAAGGTACAGCGGGCAGACATGCTGTTCCATCAGAAACATATTCTAAATGCACAGTAGGTTAAATATTATATTTCTCTTTATTATTTTTATAATATATTGGTTCTGATAAAAATAAAAATAATAATTGCCTCAATATCAGCATGGGGAAAAAATAATCATCGATCATCCCTTCAATCGTCCATCCACGATGCAATAACCAATAGGCACTAACCTACTGTCTGTCATACATCATCTAAAAAGGTGATAACACGTCAGTGTCGTGTTACCAGCTCATTTCCTCCTCCCCAAGTCAAAGATATTATTGTTATTGTAAATTTAAGGCTGAAGTATTCGAAAACTCTAATCTGTGCTTCTGCTTCATCAGGACAATAAGGATGTGTGGACTGGCTGACACAACTGATAAAACAACCCAACAACCATCACCATGTCTTGATTCTAACATTCTCTGCTGCAAAGCTTCAAACCAATGATTAAAGGAAAGGACAAAAGCACAAAAAACAGAAATCTCTCATGTCAAATTATCTATTATTTTTTTGCATCCAGCTGTGTGTTTTCAGGACCCCAGCGCTCACAGTACAAAGCTGAATAAGAAAAAACATTTTGAGGCCGAGCCTTTACAATTCATCAGGTACGATTTGCAAATGAGCCTGCAGTATACTTTTCTAAATCCAGACAGCTTAAAACTATAGTTTGGAGAACAGTATTCGTCAAACATAGCACATCACTGCCCTTTTTGCCACAATATACATAAAAGTAAACTAAGGGAAATAAAGATTATATCTTGTAGCGATTGATGGTCACACCCATCTAATCCCTCCTTCATTCATCCCTAAGGCTTCCCTCCGACGTCTGTCACTCTGCTCCCTCAAGTCATTTCACAATCTCTCTCTCCTCTCTTTATTTTCTCAAGCTTTTTGACTCCTTTCCTCTCTTCTTATGTTCCTTGTCATCATTTCTCTGAGCTGCTGTCTATCATTACATCATTCCCTTAATTATTGGGAACGCCTACTCAATGCTTGACGAATCTCGTTGGGTCGCAGTGATTGAGTTGTCCTTCATTTATCCCCCAACGGAAAAGGATGTTCTCATATTAGCTGCTGTTCTCTCTCTCTATTCCCTACCCTTTAATAGGAAGTAGTTATATGAGTCTTTGATAATCACTTCATGCAAATCCTTTATTTTACTACATTATACACACGTCTGTAGAAATCTATGAACAAAGTTGGGCAAATAGAAACTTAGCTGTTTCATGTTGGCTCGGAAAATATGTTTGCCTTCTCAAGCCATACATCACATTATACTTTCAGACCTCTTTTGTTGTCCAATTTAAGAATTGTGCAACCCCAATTTGTGTCCTTCAACTGCCTGAGCAATGTCAGTGGACTTACTGTGAAAGCGCTTTTTAAAAGCATATGAAATAGTTTGCCAGTATACATAGGCTGTGCAGAATATTATACAGCTCAGTATTTCCAGGCTGTGCATAATGTTACACAGCTCTCTGTGAATGCAATTACATGGACATGTGCGTTGGACAGTGCCATCCAAAATGAGAGTGATTATGGCCGGTCTGACTGGCTGTGCCGGAGACAGACCAGAGGGGAAAAGAAGGACTGCAACCTTCGGCACTAAGCATTGCTTATCTCTTCTACACACGGCTGAGAAGAGGGGATACGTGTTTAGATCATTACTTCATGAATAAAAAGTATCTAGTTCAAGATAACACCAGATAACACCCGGCTCGCCCAAGTCTCGTCTAAGTTACAGCCAACACGACCTCATATTATTACTGTGTCTCTAGAAGGAATCAATTGTACTTTCATGACAGCTCAGGCAACTTCCAAGGTGCTATCTGCCAAGATATCATATTACACAGTGCCAGCACCTATCAGGATTTCTGGTCTGGATGGGCATGATGTCCCCCGGGAAGAGATGTGATTAGCAAAGCTGGAAACAGCAGGTATCTTGATGGTCTTCCAGGCCTTTGTCTGTGACTGTATGACTGATTCAATTCACCCGCTCCTGCACTAGACATCAAATTCAAAAACCATGAGATGGCATCCGTGTAACACCAACACTAGGAAGTGACCAGTACCTGCAATGACAAGACTACCTGAGGTAGTCTTGAGTTCGACCTTTCCTTTCATACGCTCAACTTTGATGTGCGTATCATAAATAAATAAAATCATTGACAATGGCTGTATTCAAAACCACCTTCTACGTATTACTGCTTCCTCCAGTATCCAGTATGTACTGCGTACGGCAGGAGTATGCAGTACGAAACGGTTGAATCTATTCAGTTGGCAGTATACAGACAGAGCACATTTAAGTCCCGCTGACAAACGAGGGGAAAACAACTCACCGCTCTGTTGATTTTGTATTGCGTGAAGGAGCCTCCTATCGTCTACTGGGAAGCATCAGAATAATGCCTAAAATCTGCCGTGTGGTGGGACGCACTACCAACGGGGTAAATAACTTAGAACTATGTTTTCCTAACCTGAATCATGCAGAAAAGTGTGCAGTGTTATGTTTGAAAGTTCCACAGCTAACATTAGCTTGCTAACTTGCCCCCATCATTATTTTTGTCAGCAACTGCACCATTGGTCGACGTAGGATGCTAAAATAATCTTTCGACATGCTAAAATCTGATGTGATTAGATAGCTACAGGCATATTGTAGTTAGCGTTTCAGCCCTTGTATGCATATTGTGGAATACAACATACTTTGCTTTGTTTAGTATACTACATACTACTACATGCTACATTTTGGCCAAATCACAGTATTCACTGAGTATATAGTATGCGGTTTAGAACACAGTCACGGAGAACATTAAGTATGCAAGACAGATACACAGTTTGCTGCTAGGTTTCCAGATCTAATACATATGAGCTTGTACAAATAAAACGGAACATTTACGGACAAAAGGCTCGGCCTCTCCTCCGCTTTACCCCTCCAAATACAAATTTGGCAAGGGGCACTGGGCGGGAAGTTTAACCTTTCTCCTTTCATTTAGTTTGCAAGCATATTTCTCACCACACTGTGGAACAGTAAAAAAAACAGGTTTCTACAGGGTTTGCAGGCGGTCGCTGACAATGAGATATTGTTGAGTTCAACATAACATTCGGGTGGGCAGTGAGGGTGTGCCTGGCAGGAGAGCTAATTAGTCAGCACATTGCTCTATATGTGAGCTGGGAGCTCTTATAGCCAAAGAGCAGACGGAGACAAGTCGGAACATACACACAGCTATGGTGCACATATGCACAAAAACACACGTACATACATCCTGGCGCAAAGACACACTCACCCCCTCACTTACACACAGATCTGTTGCTGCAGCTCAGCTGTGCTGTGGGCACCATGAGGACTGTGGCGATGTGAGCGCAAGAAGGCGTTGGAGGCACCAGGGCCCTTCCTAATGGTGGAGTTGACATTTACCCTGGGAGGCTGTGGCTGCTGCTTCCAGAGAAATGATTCAACCTGCCGTGCTGAATATAGAGGAAATACTCTGATGGATGAAGACCGCTACGGTGAAGGACCTGGAGATGTCTGGGGGCCGCTGTGAATATTGTACCTTAATTTAACGACACACTGCATCTGACATGACTGTTACTTGAGCTGTCTAGGCTGACAGATATCTGGGATAGTAGATGATGGAGAGAGACAGAAAACAGGCGCAGTGTGGCGTGTCAGTGGGTTCACTAAGTAAGCGTTTTCCATCACATGTTTTGTTGAATCATACATACAAGCACACAACTCCTCCAGAAGAAGAACTGCCTCCACACCAGCTCTCCTTATTGATCGGACCTGACTGAATCCCGCTGTTACTGCCGGTCACACATTTTTCTTCCCACTTGTGTTAAACATCCAGTAGATGTGATTCTTCACTCTCAACGTTTCAATAGCCAATCACCTGTCAACGATTATGCGTCTCAATCAGGCATGAAAACGGGTCGGGGTGAAAAAGGTGAAGAGGATATTACCCCGTAGAGGGGTAATATCCCTTTTTTTTTATTCCATATTTTAAAGCATCAATCTGATGCATTTTGAGATGTTTTTTTTGCCAACCTGGGGAGAGCTGGAGAAACTTAACTTCAGCTATGAGTCAAAAATGATTATGGCATCCTTACTAAGTATTATGCAAGCCATTTCATGCCAGCCTGTCGAACATTTACAGTCAGACCTGCAAACTCATGAGGGGTGAAAAAGGTGACACCAGCAGGGTGTGGGGGGGGGGGGGGGAAGCTGACAAACTATGATTGGGTTTTAATTATTTTTTTGTCAATACCCAAGTGTGTGTGTGTGTGTGTGTGTGTGTGTGTGTGTGTGTGTGTGTGTGTGTGTGTGTGTGTGTGTGTGTGTGTGTGTGTGTATATATATATATATATATATATATATATATATATATATATATATATATATATATATATATATATATATATATATATATATATATATATATATATATATATATATATATACACACACACACATACACTACCGTTCAAAAGTTTGGGGTCACCCAGACAAATGTTCAGCAATTTCTCGCATGGAATAGCCTTCATATCTAAGAACAAGAACAGACTGGCTCTCCGCTGCCAGTAATCTCACTCGCTGTCTCTCCAACAACGTTAGCTTGCTATTATTAAACTGGTGGGAGGGAAATGAAGCCGCTCTAGACACCTTAACGCTGATTGGCCAAGACTCGCGACGTCAAAGATCTTCTATTGCTAAGATGATCGCGACCTCAGTTTTTTTTCCGTGTCCCACTCCAATGTGGATGACATATTTTGGTTTCAAAACGTCGAATTTCGCCGAAAGGTGAGGGATTTTCATGTCTGCTCAATGGATCGCATCCTCAATTTTAGTGGACATTGCTACGTGTTCATCAATTAATGCAAGCAATCGAATAAATATAATAATAATAATTTCAATTTATATAGCGCATTTCAAGAAACTCAAACACGCTTTACATTATGGACAAGAGACAAAGACAAACAAAACAGAACAAAAAGGAAAGAAAGCAAACAAACAAACAGGATATTTTGTGACAAAGAAAGGAAAGAAAACTGGAGAAGCTGAGGGTCATAGTGGAGGAAAGTATATGAAAAAATGTTGAAATGGTAAGCTAAATCAAGAACAAAAACTGTGCCTGACGGAGCGGTGTTAAATTCGCCAGCGTCCCCGTCATCTCCAAACTTTCGTAACTGCAGTGTTCAGTTCAGTTATGTAAGCGTGTCTGGTAAGCCCAGCCGAAAAGCCAGACGAGCACCTACACGAGTAAAGGCCTTTAGTGTGACAAAAGCAACAATAACAAAGGAAAAAAAAGAACGCCATGGAATGGAAATAAGGCATTCAACCAAAACATCCTGATGAAATAATAAGCAGTTGTCAAATATACACCTTTTCTATTCAGAAAGATTCTAAAAATCTAACTAAAGCAGTCTAGAATATAAAAAGTTGCATCTTTTCAATACCAGTATCTGTGTGACCCACCTCAGAAAATAAACCGTACCAAAAAAAAACATAATACCATGAATTTCCACAAATCTGCAGTGCTTTACGAGTGTGCTTTAACCCACATAAATAAGGTTTTAAGTTAGCAGCTCTAAGACGGGGCACTTCCTGAATACCTACGGCATTGTAGACTACATGAATTAGCCTTGCAGCTAGCAGACTTTTCTGAAATCATAGAGCTTCTATGAACACCAAGATTGAATTTCAGCCTGCATGCACATTTTATTAACCCAACATTGTTGAGACACAGCAGCTATTCATGGTAGCGATTAGTTTGAATGATGTCGTTTTACTCTGCTCAGAGTGTGTGCAAAGCCCCGTCTTCTGTGAAACACAAGTGGAAAAAAACACATACTGAACTGAATGCATTGAGATGCATCTTACAATTGAGAAATTTCCACACCAATATAAAACAACTGCATCTCAAAAAGTCTGCCAGTCCTGATAACCTGGAAAAATGTTGATATTGCTTGTCAAAAAACACAAGACCAATATATAATGTTCACTTCCTTAGTTAAGCATGCAAGCATTAAACAGAAACTCAAGTCTGATTTAAAAAAAGTATTGGAAGCTGGTGTCTTTTTTCAGACATTTGAAGATTTCAATGGATGGCTGCAATTTGTTTACGGCCCACACTGAAAATGTTGCAAACAAGCTAAAAAGCATGCATAACTGTTGGTGTTTCACTTTCCTTTTTTTTTTCTGTAGAGACAAAAAAGGTTTGTTTTTGCCAAATGTATCTATTGTACGATTATGGGTGTTGCATTTTTGGATGTTGGACACTATTTATGATGGAGCTTTGTTACAAATTGCATATCCCTTACTCATCACTGTGTACTCGATGCCGGGGCTGGTTGGCCTTCTCTGACAAAGTGTAGGCTTAGTTACTAAACTATCTTTATTCATGAGGCCATTTTTGGGAAAGCTTCCTTCCTTCTCCTGTTTCTGTTAATCACAAATATGGGCCTCATTATACTGTAGTCTGAAGACAAGGGCAATTTTGTGCTGACTGTTATTCTGCGGAAAAACTCGAAACTAAGGGAATTGTTAACTGGTGAGTGGGTTTAGGGCAACTGCCATATCTCAGGAAAATAAATATTCTGGTGAATATTCAGTTCATTTGAACTGTCTCAATTTCTCTCTGTTCTTCAATCTTCCTCTTTTTAACTACCTTTTAATTCAACATATTGTTCACTGTATTGTACCTCCGACTTTCATGTATCTCAAAACCAATAAGCTTCTGAATTTTCAAAATCGATAGGTACAAAGATCATGATTAAACCTAACCCGAAGTGCCAGATGGTTTGTCACACAGGACCATCTGAAAAGCAGTCGTTGGAAACTGTGGAAAAGGGCAGGCAGTGATGTTGGTGTAGTTTGTTGTTTATAGCTCACCTGTGCCTCTTAAACTGCAGCAAAGTAAATTCTATTATAGTAAACACTGTATCATTACGGTTTCATAGAAAGTCCTTGGTACATATATTACAAATAATATCACTATTTAATCATCTATATTGTTATATGATACATAGTAAGGTGATTCCTTTTCAGTAAGGGAAAATAATGTTTCCTTTTCCACTATTGTTTTTTGCTTCAATAGCAAAAGGCTTTGGCCTTGTGTGCTCAGCAAATGTGTCTTTATAGATTGAGACACGGTACCATCCCCACATACCCTGCTTTCTGCGACTCTCTTTATATCCCCCCACTGTTACAAAAGAAGCAGCAGTAAATACTGAAGTAAGTCCATAAAAGTATCATTCAACGCTAAGATTAGACAGCTGGCATACCATCAAAGGCAATACACCATATGGTACAGTGACAGCACATGCATCAATGCCTGCCTGCACAACACACCAATTATGTATTTATTATTAAAACCTTTTTCTCTTGTTTACTTATGAAAGCAGAGTTCACAAGTCTTTGAATTTGTGACAATGTCAACACTGAGAGTAAAGAATGAAATGAAAGACATTGAACGTTACTTTACATATTGTGACATGGTTATTTAGGTGGCAGGTATTAGTGTAGTTATGTGTCTGGAGCACTATGGGCGGAAACATCTTTAGGTTAGTAATATCGGTATGGAGTTCTATTGATTTGCTATAACAAATGTTAGACAGAAAAATTCAAACTACTGATCCCAACATTTACACCTTTAAACTCATGAATAATGTGTTTCACAGAGCAAATAGGTCCCCAAATCACTCGCTACTTCTGGAAAATCGTAATTGCTTTGAGTGCATGGTAATAATGAAGGCAAAGAGCTGGTTTTTGACGGCTGGACAGTAAGAGGACAACGTTTAAATATAATTTAATAATTTAACCAAATTTAAATAAAAGAATAATTCTGAAGAGTGAAGGGAACTACAACTTGATTGTAGTCTGAGGTCCTTTGGTGGGCCTTGGGTGATTGATCCTAGGTCAAAGCTAAAAACCAAAGGACTCTTTACAACCATTGCCCTGGCATAACATGTATTACATTTAATCCCCAGTTGCTAAAGAGTATCAATGCAAGATCTTCACAGTTGTGTCCACACCAAAAGCAGAGTAGATCACATGCAAAGTCAATGCACAGACGCGAGTAGTTATGAACAACGCAAATTTCCGGCGGGCGGCGCAAATAACACGGCGCGAATGACGCGATGCGAAAAATTCGCTTCATTCGCACGGGTTGAAATATTCCAACTCTTGCGAAAAATTCGTGTGACGCCGAGTTGCAAAAGTCAATTAGCGTTGAGATGGAAGCGGTCGTCATTCAGATGCTGTTCCTGGAGCTGTGTGTGCCTCCGGATAATATTATGAACCCAGACACAATGGCATTTGATGTTCCGACATTTAAAGCAGAACTCGTGGTTATTTCAATAGTGGATGGCGGAAATAGAAACTGTTTTTTTTTTTTGGGAGATAAGCCACGCCCCCATTCCACCGCGAAAAAGCCAATGATGCGAATAAACCACATAAAGTCGAGCGAGTAAACTCACGCTGGTGTGAACGTAGCATTACTATCCCCAGTTGCGGAAATGGTTGACGGGAGAACAACGGGAGTAGCAAAATGCAGTGTTTCTTGTGCAGTATTGCCAACTCTTTTCCAATACAAGTAGCTAGCATTAGCTCCAAAGGGCACAAAGATGAAGTCATAACCTACTCTGCATATAGGGAGCTCTTCACACATTACTTTGCATAAATCTTCGTGGTTGTGTCAGTTGCAGTGAGGGATAGACTGCCAGAGCACAGAGCACGAGGAGAGGAAAAGACTCCATGCTGTTGCCAGATGAGCTGTGGACTTTTATTACTCTGAGCACCATTGGTCATGAACATAACATATTCGAATATATTTCTGGATTTCTCCCTGATGGTCTGAATGAGTTGCTGAATGTGTCGCTAGTTGCTTTTTACAGGGGGTCTGAGAAGTCGCTAAATCTAGTGAGAAAGTAATCTGGGTTGGTAGTTGCTCAGAAAGTGATCTGGCTATCTTTGCGACTGTGCCGCCAACAATTATACAAATTGGAAAACGCTAATGGGGGAAATTTGAAAACTTGTCTATTGCCACTTTAATTTGTATAATTTGGTTTATTTGAAGTCGGACATGTGTTGATATGTGCATATGTAAAGGATGTATGTTTTGTATTAACATGCAGCATGGCCATACATCAGAGATGCTTGTCCTCATTAAGACTTAGCAGTTCCTCCCTCTGAAGCGCCTTACTCGGAGGGCAGCTTAGCCCTTTCATCCCCATTTTGATATGTACCTCAGCCCCGTCTCCCAGAGTACGAGGGACTGTGGCAGTGATGCCAGAGTCACCCAACTCCTGGGACCTCTGGTAACCTGGCAACATAAGCTTGGATGCATGAGGTTAGCTGCCTGCTGCGCCAACATCCAAAGGTTGCCGTCACTCAATGTCCAAATTCCACCCTCAAGTCCAATGCTAGATCCACATAAGGATTAGCATGCCTTTTTTGCTGCATATCAATCAATGCAACAGACAGGGTTCTGGGCAGAAGATCCTGGTTTCTCCACCACAAGCAGTTTCATCAGGGGGAAGATTAAACGAGCAGAGACAGACATAGTTCACCTGCAGGTTAAACCTGTGAAGGTATCAGCCAAATGCTAAGCTCTTGTGTGGAGATTGTTGACTTGAACCAAGACCTTGAGTTCCTTTCATCCACATCAGGATCAGAGCTCACACGGTAAGGAGCCATCAGAAGGTGTTGACCGTATTCACCATTTTCTCAGATAAGCTCTTGGACGTGTTGTGACTGTCAACTTTAAAGTCCCATTCTTGTGTCCGTCATATTAGCTACATCCTGCAGCTTCCCAACTTATGGGTGTAGACTTTTGCAAAAGACCCTGTGTTGTGTTTTCTGTGGTATGTACACAGATTCATGGCGACCCTGTTCCAATGCGTCTACCATTGTTATCTCTCTAGTGGCCAAAACAAACCCTGTTCAAGAATATTTATTTTCTATTAGAACTTATTTTCATTGTTTTGGCCACCATTCCCATCAGTAACTAAACATTTTATCCGACAAGTAAAGGTATTTATTATAAAAAGGAACAAGGAACCGATTTTAAACAAAATTAGTTTTTGGGAGGAAATAAAGCATATCTGATCCGCGCATAATATAAATAATTTGATATCTGCTAAAATACGGATCTACTTCAACCTGCTATTGTTGCAGAGCTGCTCTGCTTAATGACAGCCATGCTCGACACTGCAAGCATTTCACTTCATACAAATATAAAAATTTGAAATCCCCTCAGCTCAAATGGTAACAAATCTGTCATCTCTCCTTCTAATACACTCACCTAAAGGATTATTAGGAACACCATACTAATACTGTGTTTGACCCCCTTTCGCCTTCAGAACTGCCTTAATTCTATGTGGCATTGATTAAACAAGGTGCTGAAAGCATTCTTTAGAAATGTTGGCCCATATTGATAGGATAGCATCTTGCAGTTGATGGAGATTTGTGGGATGCACATCCAGGGCACGAAGCTCCCGTTCCACCACATCCCAAAGATGCTCTATTGGGTTGAGATCTGGTGACTGTGGGGGCCATTTTAGTACAGTGAACTCATTGTCATGTTCAAGAAACCAATTAGAAATGATTCAAGCTTTGTGACATGGTGCATTATCCTGCTGGAAGTAGCCATCAGAGGATGGGTACATGGTGGCCATAAAGGAATGGACATGGTCAGAAACAATGCTCAGGTAGGCCGTGGCATTTAAACCATGCCCAATTGGCACTAAGGGGCCTAAAGTGTGCCAAGAAAACATCCCCCACACCATTACACCACCACCACCAGCCTGCACAGCGGTAACAAGGCATGATGGATCCATGTTCTCATTCTGTTTACGCCAAATTCTGACTACCATCTGAATGTCTCAACAGAAATTGAGACTCATCAGACCAGGCAACATTTTTCCAGTCTTCAACCGTCCAATTTTGGTGAGCTCTTGCAAATTGTAGCCTCTTTTTCCTATTTGTAGTGGAGATGAGTGGTACCCGGTGGGGTCTTCTGCTGTTGTAGCCCATCCGCCTCAAGGTTGTGCGTGTTGTGGCTTCACAAATGCTTTGCTGCATACCTCGGTTGTAATGACTGGTTATTTCAGTCAAAGTTGCAACTGCCGCATACTGGATGTTTTTCCCTTTTCACACCATTCTTTGTAAACCCTAGAAATGGTTGTGCGTGAAAATCCCAGGAACTGAGCAGATTGTGAAATACTCAGACCGGCTTGTCTGGCACCAACAACCATGCCACGCTCAAAATTGCTTAAATCACCTTTCTTTCCCATTCTGACATTCAGTTTGGAGTTCAGGAGATTGTCTTGACCAGAACCACACTCCTAAATGCATTGAAGCAACTGCCATGTGATTGGTTGATTAGATAATTGCATTAATGATAAATTGAACAGGTGTTCCTAATAATCCTTTAGGGGAGTGTATATACGATTATAATACAAGAAATTCAAGGAGCAACCTTTCATTTTTAGCCGGTGCTTTTACAGGTTGAAATGACAAACGTCGCCAGCCGCAGGTCATGTCAACTGTCACTTATTAACGTTAATTCTGGGAGTACATTGTGTGTGTGCTGTCTGCACTCAGCCATAGATTGTTATGAAGATAAATGAGGCACCACGCTGTAACACCACTGTACAATTGCAGTTGATGGTTTTTGCAGCCCTAACCACTTCAATAGAGTAAGTATTATGTCTTCGTGTGGACCGACCCACGAAGCCACTTCAACCACCAGCGGACACCCTGCCAAGCAACGCACGGATACGCAGAGCCTCTCGGTCGGACGTTTCCAACTTCGCCTCGGCGATGTTGTGCGTCCTGACTGACCCTCCTGACCAGCCCAAGCCGTAAAAACAGCACCATAGACAACGCCACGGCAGATGAAAAAACACAAAAAGCAGGAAATTTACCAGATGCTGTTCATTAAAGACAAAGTCCATCTGCTCTCTTTAAAAAAAAGTTCAGAGACGCGGTTGGACAGCTTATCGGTGCGCTTCAGTTCCAGGGTGTGTCCTGCCACTGCGTTTAAGTCAAATCTGATGTTACCCGTCAGATCTATCTATCTACCTCTGATCTAGTGAATCAACAACAAACGATAGATGTACAATGAACCTACAGCTGTCGATTTGTGCACAGATAGTTTTGCAATCGGGAATGAATGTCTTTTTGCATTTTGTCTGGGCTCAATAGCAGTTTACCTTCCAAATAAAACGCTTAAGATAATCTGTCCAAACTCTCGTCTTTTATACAAAAGTGTCTGCATTGTAGATATATGTTCCAAGATCTCAGATTTGGTCAGTAAAATGGTATCATAACCAAAAAGTCGCACTAAAACAGAAATATTCTTTAAGGAAGACACTGTGATCCTAGGTTTACAACATGTTTATCCGTCTTTGAGTTTGTCAAGACCTTTGATATTTTGTAGGGGGACAACAGTACTCAAACTCAGCTTATAGCAATCAAATGATATATTCAACCCGCCAATCTGTGCGCAAGCTAGCAAGTAATTTAGTACTTCGCAAAGGCTCTGACGTTCATCCAGGATTCAAAGAACCCATCTGTTAAATCTGGAATGAATTGAATTGCAAAAAAAAAGAAGTATTTACTGAGACAGCACAGACAGATGCAACATAGCTTAAAGGAAACTATATAGCAGGAGCTAATGAAGGGAAACCGTGAGAACTATATTATCTGCTGCAGTCTCGGGGAGAAATCATGTGGATGGTGAAGAGAGGGTGAAAAATGCAGAGGGATGCGCGATAGAGGATGCGGGGAGTAAAGCAATTAGTGTCCGCTAATTGCTCTCATTAGAAGAGATGGGGCCGATTTTGCAGACTCCATGTTGGACAGTGATAATTCAAATGCATAAATCTGGACTGCATGGGTATGCCGTATAAAAGCCATCCAGCAAACAGTGGTAGCTCTCAGACTGATAGCACCAGAACTGATAAGGCCAGACCCTATCATCAAAACATTTTTAAAAAAAGTGTAGAAATGACTGTAAAGATGGATCGATAAAGTGATAGAGGTCTCACACAGCGGGAGAAAAGACCAAAAAAAAATCATGTAGTAAAAAGCCAGGATAGATAAAAGAGTTGAGGCAAGGGGGAAAGCACTTTGCACAACACCTCACTGAGTAATACGTTTGGATTTAAATGGGAAATAAATGTGTCTTGGCATAGTTATATAAAGTCACATCGGCACGAAGAGTACAATAATATAGTCAAACTGATGTGTGAAGAGTCCTGTGTGAAATCCAATATCCGTCCCACCTGAAAAGTTTATGGCAGCTTTAGCCACTCAATTCTCATCTTGCCCATCTCGTAATCAGGTTAGTATTGACTACACACCTATGAAAAGATACCACTCTGGGTGTTTAGTGATAGCAGCCGTTTTCTCTAGCAGCCGTTTTCTTTGAGAAAACACTTGGGCAACACTTAGAGAAACCGAGGCCAACTGAATGTGAAATGAGACCACAGACAGAAATCAGGGAGGTAGAAAAAAGAAGAGAGACAATTTTTCATTTGCTTCATTGTGACCCTCACAAAAAAGTGTTTTATTTCAGAATGTGCATTACTATTAACCAAGCGTACGTTATATTTATTACGAGGTGGGGCAAACCACAGCGTAGCATAAAAGAGCACATTAGCGCTGGTGCACTTCTCACTGCAGGATGAAAAAATAGAAAGCGTTGTGGTGTCTGTGTGATCGAGGGCCGCTGTGCAAGAGGGCATATGCAGACAGAAACAAGATGTAATTAACAAGAATAATATCTTTTCCCTCCTCCAACTGTGAGCAGGGGACGCTGTGATATCTGCTCAGTTCTAAAACAGCGTAATCATGTTTCATTTTCTGCCGAATCCCTGATTGGGTCTAAGGCGAGGAATTACGATAAAGCTCTCGCTCTTCTAATGAGTACCAAGTGACTGCGGCAGTTAAAGTTCCTCCTCTGCTGGCTTGACTTCTACGCCTGCTTCCTACTCATACAGACTCTCAAATAAGTTAGGCAATCAAAATAACCACCTTACCGCTCAATGATGTCAGCGATGACACAGGCAAACATCTGGAGGCCCTCTGGAAGCTGAAGGGCCACTGGAGAGAGCGGGAAAAGGGGCAAACAGAGAGTTACATACTTGTGTTAGGGTGACGGCAACATGTTATTTAATAAATCCTGGACAGCACAGTTATTCATATCCTCTGCTACTGGTTCATAGTGCTCCACTGACGGCAAATAGTGACATTTCAGGGTAATTCCCCCTCCGCCACAGTTTGTTTATTTCAGCAAGTGACGGGCTGCTGGAAATATATTCCAAACCAATAACCACAGGTCTATCGCTACAGCTCATGGCTGGTACGGAACCTTTTAACTCTCTTTTTCATGTCTGTCTCCATGCCTGCCACTGGGTCACACTTTGCAACAGAAGGGCCTGGAAGCATCTCAACTACACCTTTTCTGCAATCAGTGAAGTGTGGCCCTTTCCCTTGTGAATATTCATTGAAAGAAATAAGACACAAATGGTGACTGGAGATGTCATGTGAGATAGCTGGGTTTGCTGCTAATGTAAATACTGGGATCAGTATTGCATGAAATATTCTTCATTTCTTAAAAGTAGTTGCAGGTATATTGAAGGATGGTTGTAGGGGGCAAAGGAATGTATTTTCTATGGAACTCTTAATTAAGAGTGCTTTGATTGGCCACTGATCGCAATCGGACAATATTAATTATAAATAGTTTGGCTCTTATAGACACGATCAATCAATCAGAAATGCCGATCAGATGACTGACAATTTATCTCCATGCAGCTAAACTGGCTTCACTGCGTTTGTGAGGTGCGTCTCTGAAGCCCCTTTTGCACAGCCAGTTCAAATTGGGTCCGTTGTGCCGCTATTCCACCTTGCTGTTGTGTATCAAAGGGAGGGACACAAAATGTGGGGGCAATGCTGCTCTGATGCTTAGCCAGCAGTGGAGGTAGTCTCAGAGAACAAATCTAAGTCTGTGTAAAAGCACAGTTGGCATGGTGGGGCTAAACGCACACTAGCTGTTGAGTTGCAATTCACACCGGCATGCGATCTAAAAATCACAATTTATGCAGCATTATGCTGGCTTTGTTGGGTTAAGTGTAAAAAAGCAAAGTTGGTGTAATGAGGGGTCATCTTAACAGCAGTACTGCAAGATCTCCGTAAATAAAAAGGGGCTATGAGAGAAAGGGTCTCTGAGAGAGAGTGGAATATTTTGCTCATGTTGCCTGCAAATAAATGAATGATACTTTCTCCCCTTTTTATTAAAGTCAAATAAATAATTCAACATGATAAATAGGATTAAAAAAGAACTCATGATCGGGGAATTGTATCAGCCGATACGGCTTCTAGCGTTCAGTGAAAAGCCATAAAACAACGAAAAGGTCAAATAAAGAATACAAATTTGAACAATACCTGATCACTTTAAAAGAAAAAAGATAGTTATGAAACACAAATAACTTTACGGTTGGACCTTAAAATAGTGTTTGTATTTATTTATTTTTTAAAGCCGTTTAGCTTCAGGTCTATGGTGACATGGTGTCCTTATTTGGGCTGGAGTATCTGCTGGACCTTATGGATCAGGACCTCTCTTACTGTAGTGTGCAAACCTTTGTGAAGTATTTCATTTGCATAATTATTTTTACATCATTCAATATTTTATTTTTGTTTCCTTAGGAAATCGTTTAACATGACTTCACCTCTTTGATTTTACAATTATTTAAATAAAGATTGTGTGAGTTTTACATGGCAACATATTTTTCCGACTTCAACATCAATCAAATATTTCAGTGTCCTCAAAGTCAGACAGACTGAAATGTATATTTTACTTTCATCTTTTTATTTCAGTATAATATCTGACAATATTCAATGGAATTCAAAGAAGATGAAAATGTGACTGACCTTTGGGAATTTCTTAAGCAATATGTCTGGTGTTTTTTGTCACAAAGATCATATATTAGGTGATAGATGGAGAATTTAGCATATATATATATATATATATATATATATATATATATATATATATTTATATATTTAGCTTTAGTTGAGCCACTCTCGCGACGACCAAAATGCCTAACTTGAGGCTTCCACAAAGCAAAAGCTGACGTTACGGTGACTGCATCCACTTCAAATATAAAGTCTAAAGTCTGTAGGATGGGAGCTAGCTGGCGGTTGGCTAACAGAGGAAACGGGTAATGAGGCTACTAAAACCAACAGAGCTAACAGAACTAAACACACAGCAGACCTGGCAGTTAGAGGGCATGTAGAGGAAGCATTACACAGTCAACATGAAGTGTTGCACAGTGAACTGCAGTTAAGCTGCATGGTGCCGGAGCAGACAACTGCATAGATTAAAATGAGAGCCTATTTGTTGCATAAGACGTGAAAAACGCTTCTGATACGCTTGTGTTCTAGATGGGGGGGGAGGGGGAATTGTGGTGTGTACTCATTCAATGCAGTAATAAAACAGTGGTCGTTGCAGACACACCTGGCAGAGATCTGCATTCTAGAGAGTGCACTTATCCAGTTGATTATTTGTTCATAAAATATCATTAAATGGGGAAATATTATTTCCCAGAAGCCCATCTAACACATTCAAAGTGTTTATGTGTTTGTTTCCAATGATCAACAGTCCAAAACCCAAATAGATTATATTTTCAGGAGAAGAGCAGGAATTCCTCACATATTAAAAAGCTGGAACCAAAAGATCTTGGGCAATTTAGTTTGATAAACGATGTCTAAATTTCAATAACCTGTTAATTGGCTGATCCATTAATCAATCCATTCAATTAACAATTTCGCTGATGGTTACATTAATGTGATTTTGTCAGTTTGCAATTGTGTAAAATATAAAAAGGTTCTGCCGTTCAGGGATTGGCTCTTTGGGATTACATTATACAACACCGCATCATTCCTGTCAACAACAGATCATCATTCTAAATGAGAAATGGTTCTCAATTGATTTTAACTGGTTAAATAAAAGGTAAAATAAAATATTTTAAAAATTGTCATTTTGCCATCTACCCTTTGTGAAGCAGTCATTTATGTTGCATGTAGCTATATTTGACACAAACATGCATTCATCAGGTATGCAGCAGTTCAGTATGGAGTCCCAGCTACCATGTCAGACACGTTGAGTGAGCACCCGGAGACGAAGACTTTGTTTCAATCAACCATGACATTTTCTCCCAGTCAAACTCTGCCGCACCTTACTTCAATAAATCCATCAACGTCTCAGTGGACACTTACAACTCAAAGACACTGAATTCAGCGCAGTGTTTTCACATGACTAGGCCTGAAACAATTTCAACACTTCAGGGCCAGACGGCATTAAACAATAAAAGCCGGGACAGACAAAAGGCCAAGGCTGGATGGCCATGAGATGGAGTGATGTATGGGGCCAGTGTGAGGAGGAGGAGGAGGAGCAAAAGCACTTCTTACTGATGAAAGGTTAAGGGATCACAAAGAGGTCATGCAGACAGTGAGAGACAGGTCATTACCGAGAAAAGGGCAAGTTTATTAACAGAGAAAGGTTTCAGAGCACACCTCTGCCACAGCTGACAGAGGCAAAGAGCTTTCTCTCCATCTGCTGCCCCCGGCGAAAGGTGAGTTAGATCCTGGAGGTGGGACTGGCTGTTTGAATGCATGTTTGAGTTTTCAGGCAAAAATGATAAAGTGCTTCTACCTTTAGAAGTGCACTCCTTCAACTACAGAACAGATCATCTAAACCACACGGACGGGGAAAGGGACGAGAGGAGTTCATTTGACGGCTTCAGATGAAACGAGTGTGGAAGGTTTCTTATTCTTGGACATGTTACTTAATGTGGACAACTACATGTACATACATGCAGCTTTCTCGATGTGCCAACATTATTATTTGTTGGCTTCCATGAACTGTCAATCCCCAATCATCTAATGATGCCGTTATATGCAAACCTTGTTCTAACACTAGAGGCAGTACAGGTTGCAAGAAAGCTACGTGTGGGATTACGTTAACTATCAAAGACAGAAGGTAAATTTAAAAAGTGCTGGACAAACCAATTTATCAGTGAACGGCAGACTGAACGGACAAAGCCAAGGGATTACTAAGAATGTTCAAAGGGGGGTTGGGGGGTTATGGCTAGGAAGACTGGGATAGGGATATACACAGGGTTTATTTATCCTGTAGTAGATTACATCTCTCTCTCTCTCGGGTCTCTGTAAATAATATTATTAAGAGTACAGTCTAGACATGCTCTATATTTAAAGTGCCCCGAGATAACTTATGTTATGATTTGGAAATTGGCACTATATAAATCCAATTGTATTGACTTGTGGGTGTGTATGCAGGTGGAAATGCTTGTCAGTCCTCTGTGTCACTATGTATGTTATGGAACTTCAAAATGGCCAATATTAGAAAAGGGGGACATAACAAAACAAGGAAACGTAGGAACACATAGCTCAAACTAATAAAGTCTAATACAACAGTGCTGCAGTGAATCATACATTCATAAGGGTTATAATGTTCAGTTTTTGTGGACATGTTTTGAGAGGTGTTGATTCAACTTCATGGTAATTTGAGTCCACAGTTTGCATGATATTGTGCTGTATTAAATTACACATGCACTATTTAGTCTAACCTTATTTATATTAATTAACCAATATATTCAGAAATAACTCTATAACCTTTTGAAATTCAACTTGTGACTTTAAATCACATTATAATTTGGGATTTGTCTATAGTTTGTCTTTATAGTTTATGTTTACATACGCAAGCATGAATTCACATGTGAATTAGGAGTGAATTTAAGTCACCTGCATGCAGACTCAAATATAAACACAATAGACAAAATGCCACTCAGGTATTGTGTTAAAATGAACTGTTAATGAGACTCTATTAAGTATCTGTGGATACTACTGACTATGAGCTGCTTTAACTGAACACTGGCAGCCAACGCTTCTGTTACTCCTATAAAAAAGGAACACGCTGTTCAGACAGAGGAGAAAAGGCCATTTTAGACTGCTCACTGGGGACTCATTTTCTATTAAGAGATGAATATAAACAGTAGTTCTGTTATTGGGGACGCACAAAGAGAATACTCAGAGAGGAACTATTATGTAATGGGGGAAAAAAACAAGTCACCAGCCACTTGCTTGAATCTGTTTAGTGGGGTGGGCCATCTGTGGCTTAGCTGGATGTGTAAGTAGCATTGGCTACATTAATTTAAGATTCTAAATATGTTGTTATTACAATAGTATCATCATTACAATCATCGGCACTCTTATTTCCCCACCCTCACATACAGGTTACTGTAACATGGGAACAAAGTGTGGAAACTAAAAGGAGGAACTAAATGCTCTACAGCTACACGTTGCTTTTTGTCTTAATGCTCAAGGAAACATCTGAAGACAAACTGTCAAGTGTGCTAATCTTTTGATTGTCTGTAGTTAAGTTGTGAGAAGACCTTGGAAAACAGAACAACTCCCAAGGTATTTAACAATCCCTGCAGGGGAACACTTTCATGAAGTCAAGGTCCCCCAAGACACTGAAGGCCGCACTGCTTTTTGCTTCCTTGACTGTATCGAGATATCTGGTCTAATTATTCTGTTTTTCCAAGTAAGATTTACTAGTTGAGTGCAAGGCTGATTGAGTGTTGTAAGACAAAGTGCATAATTATTTCAAACTAACCAGAGAGCCGAAGAGTATTACCTGGAGGAAACACACGGTCATTTCCATTAGAGCTGACTGGTGAATCAGCTGGTTCGGCACATTTTTTTGACATTTCAAACCCATTTAAGCAATTCTAAGAAAACATCTTGTTTATTGTGTGTGTTTATGTGGAAAAATAAAGCCCAATATGTCATGTCTGATTTCCAAGCATCAGTCAAACAATTGCTTCTCTGTAAAGAAAACATTAGACTCAAGCCAGCTAGTTATCACCCAATTCCATTTGTGTTGTCTTCATCTTAACTGAATGCGCAACGTTTATCAAGACAGCCAACAGCAGAAAGAATAAAGTCTGAACCAAGCTGCTCTCGTGAAGAGCTGAGATGTGGAACACATTATATCGAAAACACACAATTGGATTAAAATGAAAAAATTAGTCAAAACAACACAAAGCTTGTGACTATTTATGAACTCTGGAAAAAAGAGTGTCATGGGCAGCTGAAATAAAATGATGTCCGCTATATCTTCCACAGTCCTCCATTTCAAAAGCACCGTGTATGACACTCAAGAGGAGTTCAAAGACAAAGAAACAGATGGACACAAAGAGAAACAGAGAGACACAGGGGTGATAGGTGAGTTATGCTCTCTGAGTTCAGAGAGCTCTGATGCAAAAAATAAAAGGTCACACAACAAAAAAGCAGAGCGAGCAAGCTGCGGTAAACCACACACTCCCCACAGGGATATGGAACAAAAATATTCAATCCGCTTGGTATGCCATTCCCATCTGCATATTTCACCCAAAGAGATTGAAGGACTGAATACATATTTTGACATTTACATGAGTGAAGGACGATTGTTTTTCTCTCAAGCGCCATTCAGTAAAAATTAGGTGAAGGTAAATGATCACGTTATCATGCTTTTTTTTAATTAAAATCCTATTTTTTTTCGAGGGAGACCTGGACAGACAGCAACATAAGAACCACAGACAAAACACAGAACAAGACAAGTTCAAAGAAACTAAAAGCTAAGAGACAGTGACGTTACGGTCTCTTAAAGTGTAGTTTTTTTACAAGAAACTTAATTAAAACTTGTTTAAAAGGTGACGTTTTCACAGGCGTATAACAATGTTTTTAGAGAGAATTAAGGTTACGGTTTGGTTTTGGTTTTAACGCACTGATATTGGATCGGAAGTCAGCCGATACGCAAGTTCAGGAACCAGAATAGGTATCAAGAAGCACTTTCTCTTGAGGTACATGGTACATAACTTTCAGTACAAGCGTTCACACCACCTGATTAGTACTGAGGGAGAGGGACTTTTTTAAATATTAGACCAGCAACACCTCTACAAATAGATAATGAAAGTAGAGGGCTGTATGCAACATCCATTCCAATTCTTTTCATTTTATTTTGAAAAACAGTTTGGATAGTGCAAAATGAATAAGGTACTCCTTCTCAAAGCTTCCTGGTAGTATTTACATTTTTCATTAAATTATTATCTAATAATGGCATAAAGTCTCATAAAAAAATGTAATAGTATTGTTAAATATTACAAAAATGAGTTGCCTCTAGCCAAAGACCACAGTAGTAGTCGGTGTCAGTGAAGTCAGTGAAGCCTCCCACTGAGCCCTCAGTTAGTCCTGAGGCTACAATCTTACTCCAAGCCTTCCTATTCAATTTTGATTTTTGCTCGACTTGTATTATTCTTTTTGACTATACAATGTTTTGTGCCCCATCATTTGTGTCAGTTTAAATTACCTCCATCCTCAAATAACACCAACAAAGAAAAGATATGAAGTCTGGACAGTCTTGTCAGAGAGGCAACTGAATTTGCTTCCCGGTTTTGTAGTTGATAAACAGAATCATTTTCCTCCTTCTACTTTGAGAGAGGCCAAGTTCTGCTTTCAGTGTGGGTCAAAAGACATTACAAAAAAAAATTGTAGTACTCCAAACTCCACACAAACATCTGTGTTGCACGGCTGGTTAGAAGATAACCGAGTTTGACATCTATCAGCTGCAGTGTGAGCGCAGCGTTCCGACTCCGTCAATAACACAAGAAGGCAAACGTAATGGAAGGACGGAGTTACTGTGGGATGACCTACATGGCATTTTGGAAACTGTATCTGTTTTCTGATTAGTTATAACACCGGATAAACCTGCGTGAACCTCGACACAACACAAGTTGTAAAAAGTAGGTCAAAGCACAGATGCACTAATGGATGTCATTTTAAATGGATGCTTGCACACGTGTTTGTGTATAAGACACTCAACGGTGCGTGCTTCCAGTGTGCTCGTACATTAACTCTTTAACTTGCAAAGCAGCTGTAAATGAGGTGTGAGTAACCATACATAACCATTTAAAGCCCAGTGCGGCACAAGCATCTACAACTAGCGGTGTCTTGTGGTGACACTGACTTTAATGGACATAAAATATATATGTTTGAATCAAGATGACGAAAGGTATGGTGACACAGTGTAGTGGTTGTCAGTGTCAAGTTAGGGGACAGAGATCCCATTTCATAAAGCATAATTTGTGCTCCATCTCTGTTCGATGCTGACTATAAATTACAGCTATTATAACCAGCATACGCTCCAATTCAACTAATGCAACTCATTATAGTTGTGCAATTTATGCTGCGGTGAGAATCACTCTCCTGCATTAGGACATTGCAGAATACATAGTGGGCTTTTCTTAAGCGAAGACCACACAGTCACCATTGCAATAAAGTGTATTCCACAATTGCTCTTTCCATCTAAAATATTGCATGTCCTTCCTCCCCCCAATTTAATTAAGTGTATTAAGAAAGAACCAAGCTCACCTCTCGTAGATTTCGCTTGTCTCAATCGCCAAATCGTCTTGTGGATCTCAAAGTTGTAATTTGCAGGCAGGGCTTTGATCGCTTCCTGTAATTCAGGGTCTCGCAGGATTTCATCTGGAATTTGATTGGCTACCCGCCGTGGTCCTCGGACTGAGGAGAGAGTTAAAAAGATTGAGCTGTTAGCAGTGCGGCGAACACAGATTCAAGCATATCTATTCGAGCTAACAGAGACTAGCATGCAACGGTCATGGTCAAATCAACGTTAAAGTTGAATCAGTGAAGTCATTCATCAGGAGCAGTCGGCACATTTCATGCTTTCAAACATTCAGGTGTGGGTCGGGTAATACAGTTCAGGTAAGTTGTACGAATGAGTCTTCCATCTACAGGACCAAGCCACCTTTTAAAGAGTGAGAGCACCAGAAATGTGTCAAAGTGTGTAATTTTTATTATTTTCTACAAGCTACAAGAAATTCCAGCTGAAATGGAAAGACGTTAGATATTTGACGGGCAGCTTTTAAGCCCCACTTTTTCTCAATTACAATTAAATTGTATAGCCCACTATCGCAAATTTGCCTCAGAGGGCTATACAATCTTTACAACCACGACCTTGCCTGTACTTGGCCCCTCACATCGGACCAGGACCCCTCCCCCCCAAAAAAGGGAAGAAACCTTAGGGAGAGCAACAGAGGAGGGAGCCCTTTCCCAGGATGGACAGACGTGCAATGATGGCATGTGTACAGCATGACCTACACAATACAATGTCAACAATCAGTCCATCTGACAGAAATTATACATTTGAGAGCAGTAACAACAGCATAAACAATAACAGAAAATAATGACCACTGAGCATTTGCAGTTGGATGTCATATAATGAGGATATAAGCAGTACTAGTAATGGACATGTGACTAATAACAATAATAATAATAATAATAATAATAACAACAATAGAGGTCGTGGGTGTCAAGACAGGGACACGGTCCAGGTGTAACCACGACCCATGGAGACCTGCCGAGGGAAGAAAGCACAGAGACTCCCCGGGAAGAGTACAGACAGTATTGTTTCGATCACAATGTACAATCTCATCTGTTAGTCTTCCCTTTGTTGTGTTCAACGAACGGTAAGCTTTTCCATCCATCCATTTTCATCCACTTATCCGGGGTCGGGTCGCGGTGGCAGCAGGCCCAGCAGGCCGACCCAGGCTTCCTCTCACCCGCAACACTTTCCAGCTCATCCTGGGGGATCCGAGGCGTTCTCAACTCCAAGCTCCCTCCTGATGTCCGAGCTCCTTACCCCATCTCTAAAGCTGAGCCCGGCCACCCTACGGAGGAAGCTCATTTCGGCCGCTTGTATCCGAGACCTCGTTCTTTCGGTCACGACCCAGAGTTCGTGGCCATAGGTGAGGGTTGGAACGTAGACCGACCAGTAAATGGAGAGCTTTGCCTTCCGGCTCAGCTTCCTCTTCACCAGGACGGACCGGTACAGCGCCTGTTTTACAGCTGCAGCCGCACCGATCCGCCTGTCGATCTCCCGCTCCACCTTACCCTCACTCGTGAACAAGACCCCGAGATACTTGAACTCCTTCGCTTGGGGTAGGCAGTTTGTCCCCACCTGGAGGGAGCAATCCACCGGTTTCCGGCAGAGCATCATGGCTTCAGATTAGGTGGTGCTAACTCTCATCCCTGCCGCTTCACACTCGACTGCAAAACGCCCCAGTGAATGCTGGAGGTCACGGTCCGAGGAGGCAAACAGGACCACATCACCTGCGAACAGCAGAGAGGCGATCCCGAGACTCCCGAACCGGATCCTCTCCGGTATCCTGTCCATGAAGGTCACGAACAGGACCGGTGATAAGGGGCAGACCTGGCGGAGGCCAACATTCTCCAAGTCTACAAAGCAAATGTAGACTGGTTGGGCGAACTCCCAGGACCCCTCCAGTAGTCTTGCAAGGGTAAAGAGCTGGTCCCCTGGTCCACGACCGGGACGGAATCCGCACTGCTCGTCTTAAATCTGAGGTTTAAGCTTTTCCGTATTTCTGCAATCATAGAAAATGTCACGACAGGAATTGGAATCCTCGCGGTAACAATGATACACGGTGTGTGGCTGTCACAAACCCTTTAAATGCACAACTCATCTCTCAGACTCGTGAAGTCGGGTGAGACGTCACAACTCTGGACGCTGATTGGATGCGGACGGGCAGAAGCGCACGCGTTTCGTCATGTATGTTGATGGTGCTGGACATAGCAACCAAACACCATGCAGCAGACTCATTTCCTTGTTTGCATTGCAGCCACACTGCTGAGTAGTAGTGCTGAAAACAGCTGATTATAACGTTTCCCCATCAACCTGGAAGCGATATCTCCATAAAGTACTCATAGAAGTTACACATGTATCTTTCTACTCTATCAAATATATACAATGTGCCGTTAATATTCACCTGTGGGCTTTTTTGCAGGAACAATCTGGACTTCACTCGAGGGCGCTGCCATGTTTTCTTTCTACCAAACATGAAGCATGTGAGGAAGAGAGAGACAAAAGCAATCGACTGCAGAAGTTAGTGGAGAGAAATCGAGCCCCGATGTAACCGATGTCCCTGAACGGGACAGGAGGACAGGACCATAGCGATAGACTGGGACAGTCCATTACGGTGTATTCATATGGGTTAAAGTTCAATATCCATTGTCCACGGTGGCAATAATATAATTTGAAAATAAAGACTTAAAATGATTTTATTTTTTTTTACAGCCAAATCTGTTCCCCTAGGGAGTTTTAAAGTACTTTACATTGGCCTGTCATGTAAAGAAAATATAATAATTAAGTATAACAACACAAATTAACATAATAAACTCAACGCAAATCATTAAATTCATAAAAATCTAATTTTAATATTGTGCAGCCAGTGTCAAAGTACAAATGGGAAAAAAAAGAGTAAACAAGAACAAAAAGTAAAACTTAATAGAATAAATATGAAATTGAGAAAAAAAGGAAAGGGAATTTACGGAGCACATATAATTACGCGAGGCTTGGAATACAAGTATGGATTGATCATGAAGTACAGTTCAACATTAAATAATACATTACATTGAAAAGTAAAAAAAACTACCCTAACTAAATATATAATGTAATAATGCGCATCATTGATGAAATAAACAATGCAGAGATGAGGGATCAGTTTATCTAATGCATCAGTCCATTTCCATTATGTATAAGATATTTTTTTGGTTGGAGGCTATTTGATCATAAATCCGCGGCTTTTATGAAAGCGTTCTCCCTCTGCAGAGTGAGCATGCATCACAGATAATTCCCCTGGTGTTTGGTCCACGGGTAAATATAGTGTTGTTCCATGTAGTTGGTCCTGTTGTGTCACCTCATATTCGCTATGAAGACCTCGGGTGTCAGGGAGCCGTGTGTGTCTTGCCGGGGCAGACAGGGACAGACAGTGAGAGGGATGGAGCAGGATGCTGCCCGGTGGAGGGGCTGAGGCGGTACAACATACTTTCTCCCTCTTCGAGCGCGTCAACGAGCTCTGGTCCATAGGTGGAAAGCAGAGAGAGATCTTCTCAGACGAAGATCACAGAAATATAACAATTGCGAGTCGAGCTGGAGAAAAAGAGAGGATTTTAAAGAAACCGAAGGCATCAAAGTCTACACTATTAAGGAGGATTTGAGGAGTCTGCGTTTATAATCCGACATCAGAGGCGGAATGCGAATCCAAATAACTTATGTTAATTAGAGATTTTAACGAATATGATGCGATTTGAAAGGCTCTGAAGCAGCGGGAGAAGAATTTGAGTTAAAATATCTGTGGTGTTTTGTGTGTGTGTGTGTGTGTGTGTGTGTGTGTGTGTGTGTGTGTGTGTGTGTGTGTGTGTGTGTGTGTGTGGAGGGCTGCTGGTGCTGGTGCTGGTGGGGGCTGCGTGTGTTCACCGTCGGCTTGCCCCCAGAACTGATTTTGCAGCCTCTACGGTCATTTGCGTCTAAAAAAAAAAGGAGTTGGCTATCAGAGGTTGTATCGGACTACTGTGCGTTGATGCTCATCACACACACACACACACGCACACACACACACACACACACACACACACACACACACATACACACACACACTGGAGTTACCGACATTTCGAAACCGAGGGGATGATTTCAGTGCGTCCGTTTCGCGATGATTGTCGCCTAATCTCCCAGGTCCGACTGCGGTTTGCCAGACTTTGTGGAAACGGAGATTGTTGTCTGTTGTCAATGTTTATCAAATCCACGGCAGTCTGCGGTGCAACTCAATACAGTGGATCGCGAGCAAATCATGAGGAGTGACAACTGACATTTACACGACGAGCCGCGGACGTTCCGGATCAACTTCAAAACTGAAGCGCACAAGTTTTAAGTCTGGAATATAAGAATAGATGATTCTCAGAGGACAGAAGACGAGATACACATAGGCCTACAACATGTTCAAAAGGGGTAAGTAAGACTCAACTTTTCTCTCCATAGCCTGTTCAGTATATCTATTCGTTCGCGTAACGTGTATAAATGCAATGCTGTGGGCTATACTTTCTACGGTTATGAAACAGATGTTTAAATATGACACATTCACAATGCCCCGCTGATGCGTTATTACAGACGATGCGCCATTTGAAGCGTGTCTTTAATTTGCAAAAGAAGATTTACGGGAATTAACATTTTCGTAGAAGGAAGCATGGGGACGACTGTGTGCTATTAATACAGCTGATGCCGCACTGCAGTTTATGACTTGTACCCGGGTCACAAGGCTATCTCTCCCAGCGTTGCACTCTGCTGAAGCATTATTATATGCTGTGTGTCAGTACATCTAGATGTAATGGATCAAACCTCAGTTCACAGGGTTATTCTCCCCTGGCTTCACACTATATGAACACTCCAGACCGTCAGCACCTCATATAAAAAGGAAGAGCTCCTCAAACTTGTAATATCAAGATCCCCCAGATAGAGACACATTACACAAAATACTAGTTGATGATCTCTTGTCCCAAGGAGCAGCCTCCTTCTTTCTAGGCTTTAATTGGCCATGCAGCTGCATAAGTGTCTGCACTGGATGTCTGGTAACAGGGAGAGGAACAACTCTAATCTCTAATGAGAATAGATTACAGTAGTACATGCTCCCAATGTGCTATTATTGTGGGAGTGAAATAATAGTGAGAGACTGTTCTTAATTTTGCTGGAGCCCTTGGAGCCCCCCAGGGACCGCTGGAGGTCTCTAGACCCCACTTTAGAAACCACTGCATTAGACCACGTCTCGTGTATCACTTTGTCAGGAGTGAGAACAAGCCTGCTCCTTTTTGTTTTGTTATTTTATATTTATATTTTTTTTTTATATTTTTAAGTGGCTTAAGAGATACTCAAACCATAAATTAAAACGTTGAACACAAACATGCTTGGTGTGGGTCATCATATAACAATCGCTGCTTGTGTTTATGTTTGTTTTTATTCAGTCTGTTTGGGAAAAAACATCTGTTTAGAGTGTGTGTGTGTGTGTTTTTGCTGGGTGCCTCAGGGCAGAGAAAAACAACGTGTTTTTCTTGCTGCCATCAGATCGATTATTGCTATTTCAGCAGTCAAGATGAGACACGCCGTGGTGATCATAGCTATAACGGCTTTTAGGGAAGGCCTATATTGTCTAAACTAACTGCCTCTCATAACGGACCTATTTATCATTCATGAGAAGTGTTACGTCTGGAATTTTTAGGGTGAGTCACGGTTTGCGTTCCAGAAGAGGCTCTTTACCATTTAATGTATGAGCAAACATGTCTGTCTCGGTTTTGTGTCAAACTAATGGACATGCAGGTAAATGTTATCACTGTTGATAATGCATCGGTATCATCAACAGATCCTCAAGGAGACGATTTCCCACAGCACAAATTCATTTTCCATTTATGTTGAGGGTTAAATGGAGAGCTGACACCAAAGGTGATTGGCATTTGGGGATTGTGTACTCCAGACATGCTCCATCCCTGCTCTGTCCAAGGTTTTTTTATATGTAGATCAACTGTCTTACCAGTGCTGGAAAGAAAATCACTTAATTCAAGACAAATTACTTCAAAGTACAGACTTCACCAGTCTGCCAAAAGTGCTCAGCCTGCCAGCATGTCTGAGTCCATAATAGTGAGGCAGAGATGCGTCAGCGTTGGCAAGAACAGCGCAGACGTTCTCTGGTGAATTTGAATTTGTTCACACCTAAAATAACACATTCTAGGGAGCCCGGCAGATGCACCGGACACAGCATTTACTGTCACATGTCCACCATTCACAAACACAGAGAAGGAAAGTGTCTTAGTTGACACACACTGGCAGACCCTCCCAAATTGACTTCACGTCGTGGCCTGCTGTGCATAATTAACACGTTAATGGAGTGGACACGTAGCTTTCCTGATTGGCCTTTGGGTTCACACTTTGTCTGACAGTCACCGGCTGCTGATCTCTTCATCTGCGAGCCGTGAGTTTGTACAGGCTGATCAATGCTGCGACAAGGTGTGATCATGTCCATGCCATCCACAAATATGTCTGGGCGTGTGTATTAGTCGCAACGTGTATATAACTGCAGGTGAGACAACATAGTCCTCATATCGCTGTTTGAACAGTCAGAATGGTGTTTGTGATTCTGATTGGGTGTCTTCTCTGTGGCTTATAGGACAACAACATGTGTGATTGAATGCGTCTCTGGGCACATTTACGTAGCCATGCAAGCATACATGTCACTCCATCTCTGTATTGGCTTTTTCTGTCTTTCTGACTGTCTCGCTTTCACAATCTCTCTTTTCCTCAAAACCAGTCAGCCATGGAGTGGGCACAAGGGATGATCTGTCAGAACCACTCTAAGATGGAACGGACGAGATGCCCACTGAATATACCATGCTACGAAGTGCTGTAATTCCTGCTACATGATATTCAGGATTATTGGAGGAGGCTCAGCTGTGGCTTTTTTTGTTGTTGCTTTGTGCCACCTTTTGGATTGTAAAGTGTGAGGCTGGTATGCATCTCACGTACTAGCTGAAAAATAAACACTTGTGTCGATGTGCAACTCGCTTTAACATCAAAGACATATGTACACATCCTTGTATTTTACTCTGAGGATGCTCTGCGACAAATGTATTACTGACCTGATAGATTCTCTCACTCCCATGGGCAGCCACTGTTTTTCTATTCGTTTCAGAACAGCATGAAAATCAATTTGCAGTGACTGGAAAGTTACGCACAACATAAATTCGCCCATGTTCTTTTTAATCCTCTACATCATTGTTGCATGACTATTAAAGGAATAAACTATTTTAAAAATCATTTTCTTTGGTCCTGCCAAGTACAAGTAAGAGTGCACACTACAGAACATTTCAGAGCCTCATTCCATCTATATGTAACAATAATCTTATAAATGTAAGCAACTACATTTACATTGAAATGGATTACTTGTGTCAAGTAAGTTTTGAGTCTTTACAAGTAGATCTTTAAACTGTGTTCGCATTAACTGAAAGTGACGGCTACCTGGCATATAGGAAATCACTCAAAACCTATGCCATGCTATGGAAAAACCTGTATGCAATGTAATATACACATAATGTGTCCTTAACAGGCTAAACCATGCAAAACCACTGATAAGCAGCTTTAAGCATCAGCACTGCATGCATTACCTCTCAACCCTTATACCTGAACTTTAAGCTCATCCATCATCAACCACAAATCTAAGTTTTTAACCTTAAAGTAGGCTCACAGAAGCAGAAGTGTGTGTGTGTGTGTGTGTGTGTGTGTGTGTGTGTGTGTGTGTGCGTGTGTGTGTGTGTGTGTCTGCACACACACAAACACACATGCACACACAATTATAGTAAGGTTTGCTTTTTTGAAGCGTCAGACTTGCAAGATAAGACTAATTGGGAAATGCATTTGCATTGACTTCATTTAACGTGATGAGCATTTTTTAATGGAATTCAGCTCAGAGAGAACAAAGGCGGGTCGTAAGAACACTACAGATCAGGCAGGCTTTATGTTTGTGCAAGCTGGCAAACACATCAGCAATGGTAATACTAATTACTTGAAATTGTTAACATTCTGTCATCTAAAACAGAAAAAATGCACCACATTCGGTTCCTTAATCTCCCATCTCCAGTGATAGACAATATGCAGAGATAATTACTTGTAGCGATTATGAAATCTTTTAGCATTTAGTAATCATACATTGTAAATCAACCGCAATTAAGAGCACTGACAATAAAGTAGCACGTTGCTTATGTTGTTACCAGACAGCTAGCAGACAGGGTTGGGGGATTTGCCATTAATGAGTTCAGCAAAAATAAATGCAACACGAGGGAAACACCTGTGGCCTCTGCTCTTCAGCTTCCCGCTATGCTCACTTGTCGGGCCGTGTCTCACGGTGGCATCAGAGCGACTCTTCATCAGCCAACACGACTCTCTTTCTCTTTCCATGTGGACTGATGACTGAGGGTTTCGAGGAGAAGAGGTTTGAAGAGAACTGAAGAGGATAATGTAGAGAGGAGCAAAGATATGAACCTCAAACTGATCCACTAAATCTATCTAAGCCACCTAAAAAATATAAAGCAAATCTGAGAGGAGGAAAACATGTCTACTCCTGTCTGACACGTGTTTAAAAAAGAAAAATACCTTCTTCTGTTTAAAATTGCTAGAATTGCCTAATCAAGACATCAAGTAGATCATGGAAAGTGAGATAAGAGAACCAGAAACGCGAACAAATTGACCCATTGTGAAGACTGTAGATCCATCCCAGAAAGCACAGCGTCAAGGGTAATTGGCGGAGGAACATTACCATTCATTGGATAGCTGAGTCACATTCATTATACAACCATACAATGCCATGCAATGCAATGGTGCATTCCAAACATCTTAACAACTTATTTTGCCAAAGGAGATTGTTCCAATCCAAAAGCTATTTATTTAATGGCCAATACTCAGGAGTGTTTCCATGGAAGCCCCTGGCACAGTTTCACCACGTGACACCTAACAGAAGATGACAAATAATTAACAAGTCTGTGTTTGTGTGGAGAAGACAGCACTGACTGGTGTGAATGTCACTTCTTTTTTTTTGCCAGGATTTTTTTTTTCTTCTGGAAGCCATTTTCACACTTCCCTGTCAACCATTTCACACTGAATTACAGCACGAGGACTCTGAGTTCAGAAGTGGATGCAGTACTCTTATGCAACTGAGGACTTTCTTATTTATGCAGTCTGAAGAGGCATCTAAGTGATTAAATCCACAGGACATTGCAACTTGGAAGGGGACCCAACATTTTTGCACATGCACAGAAAAATCTCTGCATCTCCGTTTGCCCTTTTAAAAAAACAAAATCACCTGATTCTTGTGCAAATGCCATATCCTCAGCCTTTGCTATGGAAATGAGATGCAAGGATGGTCATTAGCGGATGATAATGAGGTGAAAGAGACAAACAACCTAAGCCCTGTTGGTTTTTCTAATATTAATAATTAATTTATGATTAAGTGGCTAATTGGAGTTTAAAGGTCAATGTCAATGAATGCCATGGATCTAAGGAGACAGGAGGGAGGTGGGGCAGGGGAGACCATCCAGGAGACTGTTGACAGTAATCCCAGATGCTCGCCTGTTACTTTGACAGCTCTCCCCCTTCCCAAGCTATCCTCCCCATGCGACACTGCCTTTGTGTGCTGAGGACAGCAATTCAGCTACAGCAGCACCTGTGCATCTGCCCTTTTGGCATTGAGAGTTAGAAAGTCCTCAAGATGGAGTGGCATAGCATTGCAAGATAGAGCAGAGGTTAAGAGAAGGGGAGAAGGGAGCATCTGTCATGTGCATTTATGTTCCTCATCGAGCAAAGAAAAGGACATAGGGGTAGTTTGGTTTGTATGTGAGCTCGAAAGCATGGGCATACCCTCCTGTGTGACATTAAGTCTGAACTGATCTGACTCCCGGCATTGATTCATCTTGTTTATTATCAGATTAATCTCCTACTCCATCCAAGTCACAGTCAGAACTCATTCATTTCAAGATGGTTGACGTGAAAACAATGGCTAACTCAGTCTCTGGAGTGAGCACGTTTAAAGATGCCTCCAAATGAAAGATTCTGCTCTGGCTGCCGAGTGAAATTAAAACACTCAGTGGGGGATGTGATGAAGAAAAAGGAGCAACAATCGTCTTTCCATTCAATTTTCGCTCCACTCACCTCCTGCTCCGGAGCCGGCCTCCTCGTCCATGGCTTTAATGAGACAGGCTAGTGTCACAGTCACATCTGAGCTTTGTGCTTGTAATATCTGCCGTGTCTGTGTTCTGGCAAATGTTATCTGTGCTCATACGTCTGTCACAGCTCAGACTGACTTTTAGGAACAGTAAGGGCTCAGGTAATTGCTGCAGCCTGCTAGAATTAATTATGTCCTGCGATGTACATGGCACGCTGTGGTCTGTGATACTGCAACTGCAGAACCACTTAAAAAGTCAGCCCCACTCTAACCTACTGCAGGGCGATTAGGACAATTTGTGGGGTGCCATTGCAATCTTGTTGGGGTCTACTAAAACAAAGTAAGCTTGGACTTTTCCTCACATTCATCTAACAATTAGAATAACTGCTTTCTATACAACTATTCCTTGAAAGCAGCATTATAATTGTATTAAACTTTTCAAGAGTGAATCGATGAGATGTAGACTGGCACCAGATGTTGTTTTATATAATGCCTAGAAGAGGACAAGGGGATTTACTCCGGAATCCAAAAGATAGGATGGATGAGTGTTATTTAAAAGTCAGGAGTGAGAGACAGATGGAGTTGTAGTAATTACAGAATATAGGCCAAGGTCTTTTCCACACTTCTTTTTATATGCAAATCCCTCACAATTGTCTTACAGTCTTAAATTCAGTCATTTACAGAATCAGAACCACGTTTTGACCTTATTAAGGCTCGTACCATAGGGATAACCATGTATTGGACTCACCAGTTTCAATTTACCCTCTCGTTTTATTTTTCAAAATGTAAATTTGAAATGCTATTTCTGCTGCAGAGAGGACCTCTCGCACATTCTCTCCATGTGTGTTTCACTGCTGTGAATAAGAGTGACGTCCTTGACATGTGTCGGATTCCCCTCTTTGGGAAGCTCACGCATAAAAACCATCCAAGCCATTACGACCTTGCGTCATAAACACAGGGCATCAAACACAATGGAGGTACAAGGTGCGGTTTTGTGTGCCAGAGATAAGCTAATTATTCCAGTACTTGGTAAAGAGTACAGTGCCCAAGCTGGACTCAAATGACACGCTGAGGTGGACTGTGACACATGGTGCATGTGTTAAGAATGTTGCTGTTGTGCTGCATCCCATCCTTGGCCTTCGTAACGGATGTTGTGCCTTTTACTTTAATTTTGGCATGTGGTGTGGCTGGGGCCCACCTGCTTCATGATGGAGGCGTACACACAGTTGAGAGAAGTAGTGGAGCCTGTAGCTGCTCGTTTTACATTCCAATCACCTTGATCCTGCTGGGTTTCAGTTGTGCATCTTAATGAGGCACTTTCCTTTGCACATTGCTCAGGCTAAAATCCAGGTGCATTTCTGTTTTAGATAAAACTGCCCCGAAAGCAAACTGCTCTCATAACGTTTTGTCATCTGGTTGTTGGCTGTCATTTTGGAACAACAAAGGGACAGATGTCACAACAGTGTGGTCTAAAGGCGGAGTGAGTCCAGTTTGAATGAAAACAGCGTCAGATGTGGATTTATTGTGGTAGTTTTTTGTTGTTGAGATTTTAATGACGAGCAAAAGGGGAAAGCTCAGGGCTGTTCTTATCCAGAAGAGAGGTTTCCACCCATCTGCTGTGGCTGGCAAGGGACCTTGAAGAGAAAGCTGCATCCTGCCTCGCCTGCAATCAAAAAAAGAGGAAAGAAGCAAACAAACCCAAAAGTCAGGCTAATGGATGGTCACAACCATGTATGCTGTGTCTCATAGCTGCTACTCCCATTCAAGGCCCAAATCACACACTGCTCAATTCCCATGGGAAGCCGGGGAACACAGATGCCACAGTGTGACAGTGAACACAGCCACGACTCTGCCCCAACACCCCAGTATAAGATCACTGCCTGAGCCATGTGTGCAGCCCTGACAGCTCCAACTCTTACAAAAACGACAAACCTTTTTATTCCCCAGATGGCAGGGAACAGCCAACAGTTTGCCCTCAGCAATCCCGCTAATATGTCCCCAGACCCAATGCAGAGACCCGCCTGACGTTAAAATGTTGTTTGGAAACGGAATGTAATCTAGAGAGTAAATATAGATGTCATCCACTGCCAGCTCTCCAGCAAAACAATAAACAGAACATGCTGGCGGAATGGACTTGTTATATTGCTGAGCTGGGGTTACGTAAGATTTATGAACTGCCATGGTGGTAACAATTCTAGGTGGGGGGGATTGATAGTGTTTGGTGCTAAAACTCATCTGGCTGGGACATTAACTCAGCAGATTTGTCCCTGTCTTCACAAGCATAGCCTTGTCAATTATTTAAAAGAGCAAAACAACAGCCCAGAAAAGACAGCACTTGGTGTGTGGAGCTCATTTACACATATCTATTCCCAGTGTGCTCATGCGTTTAGGCCATAATAAGAGCTGGTCTTTTATCCCAATGCGTCTGCGTGCTAATTTGCACTATTGCCAACGTGAGCCCCCTCATCCCTCAAAGACGAGGGCATCAAGGGAAAACAAAGAGGCGCTGAGGAAAAGGTAACACAATTTTATTTTGTATTAAAGACTTGTTTAGTTGCTCACTTCATAGGAGCAGAGGGGGGCAGAATACTTGTGTATTGTAACAGGGAGATACAGAGCCTAAGAGAGAGGGAGCGAGTGCAAGGACAAGAATTAGGCTCTGGCATGGGTCTAATGGAAGAAGCAGGTTTTTTGTGTCACGGCTGCTCTCTCCACTGATGGATGGGGAGGTTAACAGTCGGTGTGAGTTAGGCAGCCGAGTGCACAACATCCACTGGAGCCACTTTTCAGACAGAGCCCTCGCTGCAGATCAGTCAACCAATCTGGATTTAAGTTTTAGCTACCTAGCTTCCCCAGATTGTGATTACAAACAAGAACCTGGCCACGTTGTCCCAGTAGTATGTTTTGACATGTTTTATGTGGCTGTGTTTGGCAGGCTGTGTTGTTTACTGTGCTTACATCCCTTTACATATTTGTTTCGCACACTCTGGGGAATGTGAGACATTCTCTTTGAGAGACCACAAAGCATGCCAAAGAGGTATAAGGTAGATGTCTGCACACATGCCAGTGGTATTAAACTAGCAATTTTCCGAAACACAGACTGTGTTGCAGAGGGAGAGCCTGTGACGCCCTGGTCAAAGGGAATTTAATAGATTCAATGACATTGTCAACAATACAAAAATAGCAAGTACAAAGAGTTGTTGAAATGGAGAGTTGATAAGGAGAGCGAAACAGGTGGGTGGATGGGACGGGAGGGAAAAGGAGATAAAGTGGGCTGTAATGATGTCTAAGATAATAAAGGACATAAGCACACAAACACTCTCACACACTCTCAAACTTGCAAACATGCTTGTAAACCACGGAACAAAGGTAATGGTGTAAAGCTTGGTGTCACTTGACAACATGAGGCAGAGGATTGATGGAAAATATTTAAGGTGGTGCTTGAAGCAAGATTGCTTTAAAGGTACGATGTTTATTGTAGAAATATCAGTTTCTTCCTCCTCCTAAATTTCCTGGATTCCTCCAGGAACGAAAAAAGAAAAAGAGAGAACTAAAGAAAGAAAAAATAAGATAGAAGGACAAAGAAAAAACAAAAACGATGAGTTAACATGGAGGATCTGAAGAGAAACCCGAACAGTACCCCCTCCCCTTCCTTAGATTTCAAAGAGCTGTTTCCAAATTTCACACCTTGTTTCTGATTAAAACATTATCCCTGTCCCAAAGTCTCCACGCAGTACAAGCTACATGATGTGGCAGCGAGAAGGAGGCTCGCCCACAGCCCAATCTGTCAGGGGCCCTCACAGCCGGCCCCGCCACACACACACACTGCACGGGTTTGCAACTGTCTGATGGAATGCATACATTTAGTCATTTTCTCATGACTAAAGAGTGCCTCGGCTTATGAAACCATGCGATGATGGCACTATTATCCTGCTGATCAGAATAGCACTTGGCGCTGTGTGGGAGAAGCTGTGGCTCTCTCTCTCTCTCTCTCTCTCTCTCTCTCTCTCTCTCTCTCTCTCTCACCTAACAGGTGCAAGCACTTCTATAGAACTAAAAGGCTTCAGCTTTCTCTCTCCATACACTACTCATCTACTCACCAAGGCCCGTATAGTCCTCCTGAAAAATGTGAGATTATAATGACGTATGTGGGAAATAAAACAGTTTGTACTATACAGGTCTGTATTGTCTCTGCAGACACCAAACTGTTGTATTCAGTCGTACGTTTTAATTGTAAAAGCACAACTTTCATTGACACGTTCTTCTTCTTCATGCAATGACTCACATTGCTGCTGGTGAGGTGGCTGTAGTTGAGCCAACAGCTGTTGTGCAAGATATGGCCTGCATTTTAGTTGTAAAACCTTCAAAAAAGAAAATGACATTATCAACCGAATGTGAAGAGGTAACAGTGCACTGTATTTTCTTTTTTCTTCTTCCTTTTGTCCACTGGGAGACTACGTCACCGGGTGAGGGGCGGTTCCGAACGGGAGTCGGACCTTCAATTAGCGGTCAATTGTAGCAAGTCACATTAAGCCAAGTGCAAACCCCAGTGCTGGGATCTGATCCCAGGAGACTGTCCTAACTCACCGCCGCATCAGCAAACTTTCTGTTGCTTCCGTTACACAGGTTAGTCACTGCTGTGACTACCGGTGCTGGGGTTTGCGTTGGCCGAAGGGAGTTGCTATAGCTGACAGCTGTTTCTGCCAGCATGGATTGAATCCAATAAACAAACTATGACAGCGTACATAGATTGTAAAGCTGTCGACACAGCTGGCAAATGTAAACTGTAGGCTCTCTGAGTTTCAGCAGTTTTGGTCAAAGTTAATAATATTCTTCTCCTTGTTTAATGTTCTTTTTTTAATAAGCTTTTCTTTTTTTTGTTACAACTGATGACTGTAAATGCAGATTGTATTGACCCAAGAGTAGAGGTGCATCTTTAACATGTTCAGAGTTCTGATCTGTTGCACATCTCGACAATACAGCACAGAGGTAATCTTTTAGGGGGAAAACATGCTGAGTGACTGTTCTTGGCGAGTCATATTAAGACGTTCCCCTTCCGCCTTCTGCCATGTCACTGCGGTTTGTGTCACACCAGACAATATGCATGTGGGCAGAGAACCTCTGTCAGCATGGATTCTAGGAAATTGAGTGATCTAGCCTGGAAGGTGTAGTGGCATTCAGTACCTCTGTCTTCACAAATATTTCAGTGCCAAAATAAAACAAGTTGAAGTTGACACAGCAGAAAAATGACATGGCAGATGTCAATATGAAAGACACCTCTGAAAACCAAACTAAACAACAGTAGGCCTGTGTTAGATATGATATAGAGTAAGTGTTACAGTGTATATCTGAGTTTAAGCATTTTTTATTTGATTTAAAACAGAACAAAAAGGATTTGTTTTGCATGTTTCAAGAGGATTTTTCACTCCGTCTCTGATTCAGCAGAAATATAAAAAAAAAAATCGTACTTATTATATAATAATTATATATATATATATATATATATATATATATATATATATATATATATATATAATAAAAATCACACAAGTCCTAATTTGTCCGATTTCAAAGTTCACATCCCAGAAAATCTCATTCATCAATGGATGTCAGGATTCTCTCTTGATTACAACAATGTGTCCAACCTGATGTATAACTCACTGATGGACTTCTCCGATCCCTGTTTGTGCAAACGAGTCTCCTGTCTGGAGAAGCAACAAGTGTGCAACATCTGTCTGGGTGCTGATTCACAGCCAGCTCTGCTCTCCGGGCCCACAGTCAGGCCCGGTCCTGCTGCGTGTATTGCAGTTCTCTCCCTTTTCTTTGGCTTGTGATTAATAAGACACATCTAAAAAGTGTGTGTGCGTGCATGCGTGTGTGTGTGTGTTATAGTATTTGTGTTAAGACATACACTGGGCAAAGAAAGCAGTTTCCCCTGAAGAGTATGTCTGAACATAAGGGCCGTGACCTCTCAGCACCAGTCCCGTGACCCCTCAGCTCAGCATACTCTACCCTCTGCAGCACAACATTCATAGAGCTCCGGCTTATCTCCAGTCACAACAATAAACAAAGCATTGTTGAAAAGAGAGAGAGGTATGAACAATGAGCCGAGGTGTGTTCTGTCTGGTCCGTTGCCTCTCGCGAAGACTGCAGGGTGATTGGTACTGTTTCATTGTGGAAGCAGATTTATAAGGACAACCTCTTAGCGTTCCTGTAAAATTTGACGAAAAATGCCTATCCTGGTATACCCAAAGTAAATTGCAAGCTGTACTTGAACTATTTGGATCTTGGTCTCTTTTGAAAGGTAACAATCTGAAGCTTTTTTCCCTCAATAGTCAGAATCACTTTAAGTGCTGCTGACACTGAGTTATATGAGTTTGAACACACTAAAGTATAAGGTTTTTATTTATTTATATTTATTTATTTATTATCCAAAGCAGCACCTGGGTTTTTTTTTTCATACGTGGTTCAACTAAGTCGATCAACTGTCCTATTATCCATCTTAAATTAGCGAGATGATTGACATCAGGGTTTCCTGGTTCTTCAAAGGTTGACCCGCCCTCAAACAGTCTTGTACATTCGAACCAGACGTCAGTCATCTGAATAAATGCATGTGCCCGCTCCTCTTCAAAAGGGGGAGGAGTCCAACGCTACAATGGCAAATAAACTCTGAGAAAGAGCGTCTCTTCTCTCCGTGGAGGAGCAGGGGATGATCACGACTACATATGATTAATTTAAGTCCATAATCATGGCAAAGTCTAATGGTGCGTTCATCCAAAGCGTAATGAACATTCGCAACACTTCCTGTTTGTGAATGCAGCATAACGGTGCCTCCACTGGTCGCGGTAGAGTCACATAAGCATCGCAAAATATCAAGTTAATTGCATAAGTGTTGGGAAAATGTATCGGTGTAGATTACCATATAACTAGGAGTTTGAATATGTGTATGGGCGGATCAGTATGTGTATTATTCATAGTCAGAAATTCAATCAATTGAAGCAGTGAAAATAAATTGTTTGTGATTCTCTGTATTCTTATCATAAGTCCACCTTAATCATGTTCTACAATAATGATATGCATGGTGTACTAACACTGTCATATAATTGAGTGCTTTCAACACATCCATAAGAAACTTAAGCGCTACATAAACTCTCGGAAATAAATGAATCTATTGCGCCGCGTACAGGAAGTCATCCTGATGTGAGAGCGGATCTTGGCGATCTGAAAGAACTAATATCGCTCCTTCATCAATGAGGAAGGGAGCTGCCTTTTTTGTCTGGTGGGAGTGGCCAGCTTATTCAGTGAATTTCACTAAACCTGCTGTGGAGCAGGTTAAGGGATTTCGATGTGTTGCTATGGTGATTTATCTAAACTTGCTTCAAAGAACCGAAAAGCCTGACCTACGTCATCTCATCCTGAAAATGATCCGGCTAACTCAGTAAACCAGGTACGAAAAATACCCCCCTGGTATACCGACATATTCAGACGGGGGCATTTCCACACACATCCAACCGTCTCTTTTCTACACATTGAAGATTGTATGTTCCCATTTGATGCGGAACTCTACATCATAGATTTTAACATGAAGCCTATAGAACATTATCCACATAAAATAATCAGACATAAGTAAAACAGGACGACAGACATGCTAAGTGGTGGTATTTGAAACACAACAGCATCAAAACAAACGATTAGATCTCACCGCAGAACGTCCTCTCTTTCAAGCCCTTCTGGCAGGGACAACTGTGTGTGCGGCCTTACAATGAATAATTAATATAAATTGGAATTGTTAGCAAGAGTGGCAAAATCACAAGGGCTCCGACTAATTGGCAAATGTAGTTTTTTCTTCTTCTTTTCTTCCTACCTTGTTGTCAGTGGTAAGAAATTAAGAATAGTGGAACATAATGAGATGTGGTTTGGGCCACGGCTGGGAGAAGTAAAACAACCAAATGAACTGATTCATTTGAGACAAAATTAATTAGAATTTAACGCTACGGTAAAAGAAAAGTCTTGTCTGAGAAACTGAACAGGTGCCTTGACAAATTGAAAAAATCGAACAACGATAATTGTACATTTTATTTGGTGCTTGGAATGTGTCCTCAGGTACAGGCACCCACGAAGAGTATTTAGATTGCACGTTTACAACGTGAAATTGATCGTCAATTGACAAGTTAATTCAAGAATTCCCTCCATGTTAAGTACAGCCACAGATAGAAGGAAGACATCATGGTGAGGTAGACTGTTGCTAGAGAATGTGTGAGTAAGCCAAGGTCATAAATAACAAATAGCACAGAAATTCTCCATGCAAAAATAAGTATCTATAGATCTGTATAGTGTAACCTATAGCAGTCATTCAGACATGTCTCCAGACTGGAGACTGTCTTTTCCTCCCTGTCATTTCCTTCGCTTCTTTACTTGCTGCAGAATTTTTTTTCTCCCCTATTCATCCTGAATTATTAAAAAGTGTTGTGATTCCCAGTATGATTGTGGATCTGGGGCTGCAGCACTCAACTGCGCAGTCACATTTGCTTGTTTTTCTCGCTCCTCACAGTGCTCTGCCCTGTCTTTTCTCGTGCTTTCTCACTTGGTTCACAAGCCGGAGCATGATGCTGCAGTCCTCACGGCCATAATCTCACCTTGAAGGAGAAAGAGGATGATTTTAGATGATGAATACTCAAAAAGTTGTGTCTGCTTTCGTCTACAGAGCGAGCATTATTCGTCTGAATCTGTATTCAGGTCAGGGTGCTTTTCACAGGGGAGGGAAAAGGGAGGGAGGGATATTTTTCTTTCCCATCATGCACCAGCAGTAGGACCCAAATTGGCACAGAGGGTTGGGCAGTTTCTCCAGGGATAAGCATGCTGTCTCTTGCCTGACTCCCTCTAAGGGAAACCTGCCAGGGACATCCATTCACCACAACACACATGTCCGCTGTCTTCTCAAACCAAACCAAAGACCCAAGAGACCAACACATTTGTCCCCCCGCAGCTGACCTGCCACAACGGCCAATGATCCCACCTCTGCTGTTTTTCGCGCTCCTTCGGATTCCCATGGCTGCCAAGTTTGACATGCCAATGACTCTCTGGCAGTGCAGAAACCACAGTGGCTGCCCTGAGAAAAGGTTATGAAAACAGCTGCTGGCAGATGAAAAATGCATGCAGTGTTGCCATATATTTGAGTATCCCCGCCTTATCCTTTCCCTTTCGCTTTCTCTCTCTCTCACTTTTTCCCTCGTTCCCTCTCTCTTTCTGGATGATGCACAGATGACACACCAGTCAGTACAGCACATGGGTCTGGGGATCTTTTGTCTCTGATCTGTGGGAGAATATGAATGTAGTGTGTGCTGTCTGAGATGGATCAAACTAAAAAGAGGGATCTCTATCTGAGCCACAAGTACTTGGTTGTAGGGGTTTTAATATGGCACTGGCTGGATGTACACTCTAATAGGCCACTGCAGGAAACATGAGAGGGATCCTTAGAGAGAACGATTGAGGAAGATATGGAGTGAGAGAGAAGAGAGAGAGAGATACGGATGGCTAAAGAAGTTCTTTCTATAGCTAAGAGAGTCTTAGCTGTAGCTGAGCTACTGTGCTTGTCTGGCTGACTCACCAACTTACTTCCACCATACATGTATGTCCTCACAAATATTTAGTGCCAACCATATTTTTGCTCTCCATTTGTTTTGTTTTTTTGCATTACAGGCCCATGGCAGACTTGCAGTGGAATATATGCTCATCACTTAAAATAAGATAATCCTTTATTAGTCCCTCAGTGGGGAAATGAGCTCAATAACTTGTATCTGAGGTCAAAAAGCTCTGTGTCAGAACATTCTAAGTGAAATAATGATGTAATATATGTATTGTTGTTTACTTATTAAGCCTATAAGTACTAGATTATGTTCCACACATAATACCATAATTCTGCTATGATACTGTTTAGAGTGATGCTTTAACTTTAGCTTTATTCATGAGACTCTTTGCTCCATCTTTGGAAAAATATATATTTTTTAAATACAGAAGGTTCATCAACTTGATTTCTTGAATGTATTTTGTGAATATTCCTAAATATACAACACATATTTACACACCTCTCCTATGATGACATAAGAAAATGTTGAGTTGAATTGGATTTCTTTATTTTCAGACGTTTATGTAGTTTTAAAATGCATATCTGTATGTGGCTTGAATTAGTGGTGTCTTGTAAGTCCAAGCAGGTAACAATGAAAATGTCCTTCTTCCCTGCGTTCATATTTATGTCCAGTATACTGTACACCCACACATCTAAATATTCAAAGTAAAGCTCTATAATACTATCTCAAAGAGCTCTATGTCTTCCAAAGATTCTACTCTAACCAAGTGAAGAGCAAAGGTTGAAGCCTTCATTCAGCCCAAAGAGTGTTTGAGTTAAACATTGCTGTATTCAATATGCTTTAAGTTTAAGGAGGGACTTCACGAAATGTTGTGAATTTGGTTGATACTTTGTGCTCCTGGATAGAAGAGACACATTATGTATTTTGGTACAATGAAATGTATTGATGGAATCACATTGCCATTCTGAAATTCCTTTATTTTCAATGAAATTTGTGGATGTTACTTGATGGATATTAGGTAGCTAATATTCAGTGAGGTACATGTGCTCCCCGGGCGCTTCTCAGGAGCCCACTGCTCCTAAATTGCTATTGATGGGTTAAATGCGGAGACCAAATTCCATGTATGTAAAAATATGTAATATGACAAATGTAATAAAGTTCAAGTTATTTTTTTAATAAACATACAGCCTGCGTTGAAAGAAATGGGGCAATTACGTCCACCACTAGCATTTTTAAATCACATTAGCTCTAAATATTAACTTTTTCAAGTGTTCCATAAAGCGAGGTATTTTACAAAAAACAGAGGGGATACATTTAGCATTAAAGGCCACATGGATTATTAATAGTTGCCTAATGAGGCAGGAGGTGAATGTAGCGGGACTGTGCAGCCCAGAGCAACTCAGAGCGGAGTCCTTTATTCCAATCAATGTATGGTAATGAGGGAGCAACAAAAGGTTGTCCAACAGAAGGAGTGGGACATGAATACAGGGTTACAGGTTGGTAAAGCAACTCCAGTGAGCTTCTGAATGAGCAGCAAAAGACTCTGGAGGCCGGTTGCAGAATGTGTCCTACTGTGCTATTACTCAACTGATGCCGTAGTAGGGACTTGGCGACAGGTTATGATAAAGGCCGGCATTTTGAGCAGTACCATGATCACACTTGCATCTTGCTCTGGGTATAGCATGTTGTTTCACTACTCAACAGGCATCTCACGGCTATGCATTTATTGTAGTCTTTCAAAGCAATATTAGATAGCATCTATTCATGCTGGCTGCAAGTGGCATGTTAATGTCAGTACAAGCTGTCTGCGTGCACCTAATCATACCCTGGCAGGAGCAGAGAATACTGAACTAGATCATCAGAGGAGCAGCTAAATCGCAGCTCTGCAATGAAACCCAGAGGCCTCTCCTCCCCAGGGCATGCCTCCAGGGCTGGATGTGTCCACAGTGAGGCAGTCTGTGATCATCCTCAGCTCAGAGAAGACTGCTGTACTGAGCCTATCATGTGGTAGTTGGAGTGGAGGTAATGATAAATGGGCGTGGTTGTAGTAGGATGGTGTAGGGTAGAAAGGTGATGTCAGAAACAAAGAGACTCAGTTTTCAGCGTTACAAAGTTTCTGTATTGCGCCGCTCGATGATTTAAATATTGTTTGATCCTTCTTTTGTCTTAGTTATCACTCAAGCTCCTCCTAACCTCATAGATCCCCACTGTGGGCCCAACTTAGCTTTCTCTTCGCTCCCTGTTTGTCTCCCACACCATCACCTATATTCCGCCTTGGAGAGTGGAGAAAACACTTGTTTTGACAGCTCTGGTATCTGGCTAAATGTCATATGTCTGGAAGAAAGGCATCTACAGTGAAGTATTGGCATTCTTTGCACTCGCTTTCTTCCTACTACCGCCTCCCTTCTGCTGTTTGTGTGTGTGAACAAACTAGGGGTTGATCCTGCACAGTGTGATGTGATGGCTAGCTGATTGTGTGTGTCCCTTAAAGTTTGCTTGTCTCTGTTCCTCAGACATTGGATGAGCGAGCATGTGCATGTTTGGGTTTGCTGTTGCGTGTGTACATGGTGCTCAACTACAAATGGCATCTTGTTGAGAAAGATTAATGAGGTCTCAATGCTTTGACTTCCACCTGTGCCGTTACTTGTTTTCACTGTTTACTCACATGCAAATGGGAGCAAGGATGCAAACTATTGTATAACGCAATCAAAAAGCACTCCATTGCGAATGTCATAAACCCAGGCTTAATATGAGGATAATAGCCATTTAAAATCCACACACTTTGATGTCTCATGAGAGACAAGTTTAATAGAAAAGGCCAAATGTAGAATACATTATTTCACATATGTAGAATTCTTGGCATATAAACATGTCCTTCCTGTTATTAAATCCACCGTCTTAGCTGTCAGTCATCAGGTATTGAGGAAGCAGTCGAGAAACATATCGGTTGGCGCTAATGTAGACGAGATATGTGACATATGTGGGATTTTTTTTTCGCCTTTCAAGTATTGAATTAATGTGCTCAATTATTCATTATGCACCTACATTTGGTGTAATAGAAGGCATCTTGGAGGTTATTTCCTGTGATGTCTTTTTTGTGCAGGCTCACCTGTGAGTACAGCAGTAATTGTAGCGCAAAGTTTGGTTTTGATTCACCGATAATGTGTAGATACAATTTGGTTATATTTTATGTCTATTAATCCAAAACCACATAATGATCTTTCATCCATTGACTCAAGTTGTCCTTGAAGAGTCTATCCCTCCACCCCCAACTCCTCCACCCCCAACTCAAACACACACACATTTGCATTTGATATTTGTGAGGATAATGTATTCACATTCATGACCTGGAGGCGTATTCATACATTTGACCTGAACAACTTCAAACCTAAAGGCCTCAGTGTTTCAAACAAAGTGGTACGACACTTTGTCCAATACTGATAATATCTGGCGATACTAATAATATACTTCGTACTGCACCTTTAACACTAGCTCAAAACCACTAAAGAACTTGCCGTTTATAAGGATGGATGGCTTAATGAGACCAAGGATTACCCCAAGATTATAACATTTATTACAAGAAATACTTTGACAGGGTATTAAAATACAGGACGTCTCAACTTATGCCTCAACTTAGGAAGCTAAAGTCCACACCGAAGCATGGGAGAGAGAGAGAGAGAGAGAGAGAGAGGCAGCTCATGGTGTGGCTTATATATGGTGGCCCAAACTAATTGGGAACCAGGAAGTAGGAGGGGCTAAGGCCTACTCAGCCCTACAGTAGCCCAGGAGGAACATTTCATTAGACGGCTGCACAAAGAATTCAGTGTTTTTGGCGTCGTTGAAGTCTCAACACGATGACTCTACGCGAGTGACAAGACAACTTGCAGCGTTGTGGGGCGTGCCCATTCAGAGTGCCCTGCAAGTGTCGTCAAATACTGCTAATCGCTCATGGACCCCAGGAAGAGTTTGGTTGTATCGTTAGTATTTTCGACATCCAGCAGCAATAATTTACTGCCATCATACAGTCTGCCCACTGCAAACGACATACTCGACTCATTCTGCCGAGCCCTGAAGCCCCTCAGCTCTCACATTAGCCCTCACCCTTAAATAAATGGTTAACCCTGTGGGACCAGTTGTTGTTCCCCAATGGGAGGTGCACATGTGAACACACAGGCACACACATAACATTCAAATTGACAACTTGACATTGACTGTAGTGAAAAGATCGGGACTCTATCTCATCTTTACTTCACAGCTCGTTTCCACAGGGAGCCAACTTTCTGCTCTTTTCATGACTCACTGGGGATCAAAGTTGAATCCGCCTTTCTATGTCTATGTCTAGGTTGATTACAGCTATTTAGTTTCTGCCTGAACTTAGAGTTTGACCTAGCTAGTCATGATGCAGTGTGAAAAGACCTTATGACATGATTCCCTCGCTGCGATCTCAATATCTGATGTGGCTGGAGAAGGCACAAAATATGTGCTACCAAAAACTGTGGGTGGCCATGCAGGATGTAAGAGACACTAACATCAAGTGGCCCCCTGTTGCAGCCTCCCCAGATGGACCAGTCTGTGGTGGAATATGTGAGATCAAGTGCCTCTTCACAGCCAAAGATTTGACACTGGTGGACGACACAAGAACCAGAAGAAGCAGCTTGATGAATGAAGGAAAGGCACTAGCCTGTTACCATGACAACGTCCATCAAGTGACATAACGTAAATATTACCCAGCAATGGTTGCATATCTGTATTTGTCAAAAATACCAAAGAAAATGATTGATGACATTTTTTTTCACACACCCAAAATGATATAACAAAATATATAGGTTTCTTTATTTATCTTTTCTTAACTGGGTTATGACTTACAAGTACAGTTTTTGTAGCACTCTTTAAAAAGTATACTTATGTTTGGCACATGTTAATTATGACAATCATGTAAAGTCATATTACTCAAATAGAACAGCAGAGGCAGAAAGGTCACTGGAAAGATGCAAGAGTGAATCCTCTCCCCTCAAAAGTCCAGTCACGCTTTCCTCAAGTTCAAAGATTTGTAAGGTCTTTGCTGTCCTCCACATCCTTGGCAGGCCTTTCCCTCTACTTTCCCAATACTTTAATAGATTTGTGTAAAAGGCCAAGTGTGTCAACAACATCAAACCTCCTGTCTGATGGGAGAATGTCCCCTGATTGTATTTTTTCAGGAAATCCACAAAGTCTAGCAATATATTGGTTAATCCCTCCATCCCACTGCGATTGTTTATGAAATAGCTTGAAAAATAAAAAGGCTTTCCCACCAGCTGACATTGCTCGGCTCCACTGGACTACCTGGTTGACCCTGGAGAGGCACTCACTCTGTAGGACGCAAGGGACCAGATGGCATAAAGTGGCAGCCAACTCCATGTCTGGCTATAACGCCGCTGGAGGCAGTGTGTAGCGCCACAGAGAACTACAGAGGATACCAGGAAGATAAAGGGAAAAGTCCAAAATGGAGGCACGTCCAGACGACCCTCAAGGAAAAGGGATAATCTACGAATAATCGTAGATGTCTAAACAGACTGAAAGTCAGCTGAAAAAAAGCGTATCATTTTGTTGGGCAATTTCACAATTTCACAAACTCAGGGTCATCTTAATAAGAACAGAAATAGATGCAAAACAAGGTTACACAAACAGGCCATGGCTACGAATAGCATAACAAAAAAAAAACATGGGGACATGTACATGTATTTAAAAATCTATAAAGTGGAAAGACTGCTTGAACAGCAAATGATTACTGTTAATGTTTCTTCCATTACTCAAAAAGAAATATGTGGACTTCTAAAAATATATATAAAAATACTTTATGTCGGTAAGTAGCTCTTTTGAAAAAGTGTCTGAGTCACAATAACGTAATGTCAAAGTAATCATAAAATAGTGAAGACTGCATTGCGAGAGAAAAGAAAGTTAGAGCAAACCTACTTTAGGCAACAGTGGAAAGCAGGTGGGATAGGAAATAGTGAGTACAATAGTTTGTATGCATTAAGTTTGGGAGCTAGCACGGATACCAGGCAACAACTGCTCTCACAAGTTGGACTTTTTTACTTCAGAAAACACTTTATTGTCATTATCTTCCGTCATCGACCTTGCCCATACTGCAGCCAAGCAGCAACCCTCCTCCTGTTGTGTGTAGTATTTTAATCCTTGCATGCTCCCCCCCCCATCTTGACTCACCGTCTCCTTTGCAACATGACAGCACAAAAACAAGGAGAGATGCCCGAGTAATCCCTGAACTTGTTTACCTCTCTGTCCTCTCGGACGCTCCTACAGAGGCCCTAAAGTTTCTGCTGTTGGACGGTAACATCCGAGACATTCAGTGTAAAAATATTGCCACTACACATGAAATAAGTGTGGGCGATAAGAGACCCACAACAGATTGTGTGAAAAGGCTATGCCAGCAGGGGTGATACATTACAGCTCCATATCCTTTCCCCTCCTGGAGTTTGTCTGTATGTGTGTATGTGTGTATGTGATTATGTGTTAGTCTGTATAGGTTGTAGAGGCAGAAGGCTGGACAATGTTGCACAGAAGTGAAATAAACCTGTGATAGCAGATTCAGTCTACTGTGGCGAAAGCCAGGCCTCTTGTGACTCTGGGCTGACTAATAGGGTTTGAAGTATAAACAGGGTGAGGTTGTGAGCCGTTATGAGTGGTGGGATGTCAGGCCACAGATTTTAGAGAAGAAAGAAAAGCAATCATGACTGATAATAATAATAAACAGCAGCAGTGCAGCAATAACAAAATAAACCGAGACCTGCAGACAACATCTAAGTGGGTGATATCAGCAAGAATTAACACAAAATAAACTACAAAAGTGTCCTTCGTACACAAAATGCAGATCTCGGCCTAGTGTGTCTGCAATGACCACTGCTGTAATGTTTGATTGATTGCACTACCCCCTCTTTAGACTGCAAGCCTATCAGACAACCCTCAAGGAGAAGGGTGGTGGGTATGAAACAATGCAGATGTCTTAACAGACAGATAGGGATTTAAAAAAAGTCATGTGAGACTGAATAGCCATCTGCACCGGCTCCATTCAGCTAAATTGCATGTAATACTTCATCAGGGCTCTCAAGTGTCACGCATTGAGCGTGACTGTCACGCATTTCGGTCTTAAGTCACGCCCTCCCGCCACACATCGTATTTCTCACGCTGAAAAAAAACTCTAGGCTATTTAATGTGCCGCAGCGCGCAAACATGACCTGGTCGCGCTGCCCTCACCATGGAGGAATCAAGCACGTCGCCCCCGAATCCCCAGCCAATCAATAAAAAGAGATGGGCGACACGAATAGCCAATCAGAAAAACGTATCTGTTGTATCTGGGTGAAATGTAATCCCGGCCGTGCCTCCGCCACTTAGACAGCACTTGTCATTTCCTTAGCTACAGTTATCCATTATCATCCAAACTGAAGCAGTTGCTGATCACTTACTGGCCGGTTAAGAATAGTGAGGAGTCAACAATCAATGTCAGGACAAAACATAAACATATGTTTGAAAAAAGAGATCATTGAGCATACAGTCGTAAATGACCAGAGAAAATCTTACAGACAGAAGCACAAACTCATGAACACACTCAAGCACACACAACACCGAATACATAAAAACCTGGAGGAGGTAAAAAATGTTTGTCACACCAAACTAGTAAGTGAACTCATGACTCCTGAAGTAAATGGTACTAAAGCATGGACACAAAAGCACTTAAAACCCATGCTTTTAACAAGCTGAAGCTATTTCTGTATATTTCTTATCATGTATTTTTTTTTTCACACTAGCAGGATGTAATTGCGTCCATAGCAGAAAGTGTTTTTATAGCATGCTCGTTGCTTTATCTAACCACTTTTCCGACCCCTTTATTGCCCAGCTCTGACACATGGGCTCAGACTGCTAAAAGAGTTTCAGATGGCATGGCTTTTGCACAGTTATTTTCTTGTAACCACAGGTAATCAGCAAGGTGGAGTACACTGAAAAGCTTGCTTTCATTGCTCTACTTGACCTAGAGCCCAACATGACATCTATAAATGTCCTCTCTTTATTTCTTCATCCTTTAGAAATGTTACAGCCTGAAAAACTGTCTGTACAGGGCTGACCCACGAGCTCATCTGAACACAGCCTCATAACAACATGTAGTATCTACTTCCTAAAGCTTAAATTCTGAATTATTTTCTAAAATTATTGCTTTTTTCTTTCAAAGCAGTTTTTAAAATGGACCCTGCTCATCACTGGTGCCCTACAACAATCAAACATACCGAATCTACCTAAAAGATAATAAAAATACCACTAATTTCCAATGGGAAATATTTGAACTAACATAAAGGGAAGGAAGGAAATCTGTCAAAACAAATACAAAATTGTCTTTTGGTCCCTTTTTTCAGTGGTGACCTGGGGAAAGTGTTGTTCCTCGGGGTATCAGCAACAATTATGCATGTCATTAGTAACACTTGATTTAATGGTATGAGCGTTTAAAGTGTTGTCATTCAGCCTGTGGTTTGGCTAAAACAAACAAGCTGCGAATTATGCACATGCGCGCACACACACACACACACACACACACACACACACACACACACACACACACACACACACACAAACTCTGTGAATTGCAATCAAAGACTTTGAATGTGTTTACAGGATCATTTTCTTTCTATCTTTATCATGATAGATATGCCATTCAGTAATGTCTCAAGCTCTGTAGTACTGTGTTTACATCCTCAGATGGATACACCTTCATCCCCCAGTTGCTCCTATTTTTCATTCAATGATACACCCTTTGCCGGATTTGTCATTGCTCTCTTTGAGCCTCAAATCCCTTGTGACATTAAGTGGAAGAAAAATGTACTTTCTTGCCCTCTTCCTTGCCCCTCACGGTCACACTACTTGATAGCCATGTTTGCATTTTGTATTTTTGGGAAATAGCAAAGGAAACCAATTAATTCCAGGGCAAGAAAGACAGGCTCTCACCATTCTTGATCTGTGTCCAAGCGATTGAATGAGTCGACTCTCCAGATGAGCTGACCTCAAGACACAGTCTCTCCTGTTTGCTCCTTCACAACCATACTCACTGCCATGGTCTTAACTCTCCCAATGGCTTCTCCTTTGTAACCAAACACTAGCAAAGGATATGAATACTGTGTATGTCTTTGTGAGATAAAGGCTTTATGAAGTAAACATTCCCACAGTAGAACCAAATGCACAAAAGTGTAAAAAGAAAAGTATCAGGCTATTCTAAACGTGGAACTAAGTTGCCCCTATATATATATATATATATATATATATATATATATATATATATATATATATATATATAGGGACAATTTAGTTCCACGTTTAGAATAGCCTGGTTTCCTCTTGAAGGGTTGTAATGTAGGGACGCTTCAAATGTATTTTCTGTTAATGTTCTTTATGAGTATTATATAACTGAAAAACAGACAAATCTAAGCGTGTAGCTTGAGATTTTAAGCAACCGCAATGCGAGCTATTGCCGTTAGTGAATCACCATGTCCAGAGGGAATGCCTGGATTTTAAACCCCATTGTGCACATTGTTGAACCCACACAGGTTTGTTTAAATATGAGTGCTATGGTACAGACTGCCTTTAGGTGTTGAGGGTGTGGGTTGGGCCTCAGCTCTTTGTAATAGTAGGATCTGTGGTGTGTGTAGACTGTGGATGGCTGTCCGCCCTGCATCCATGTTCCTTAAACATGGAATAATGTGGTGCATACTCCTCTTCTCTCTCTCTCTGTCTCTTTTTTCCCTCTCCTTACATTGCTATTCTATTAATAGAGAATTCAGCCTCGAGAGGATGTAAACTGGGGAGCAGGGGATAGAAAGAGCGACAGCATATAAGGGTGGAAGTGATTTAGATGGAGGAACCAGAGCAAAGACAGAAAGGGAGTGGTTGATGAAGTGAGGATGGAGAAAGAGGATGGAGAAAGAGGGCAGAGAGCTGGAACGAGGAGGCCAGTAGGAGTAGAAACACATAGAAAAAGCCATAGAAACACATGGAGCGGCAAAAACAATGTTTTTAAGAGGACGAAGATAAAGTGAAGCTAAACAGCATTATAGAAATAAGTTTTGGTTTGAAGTAAAAGAGAAGACTAAGAAACTCATCTCTATATGTTCTGCATGTGCTGGCAGTCAAGAAGTCAAATACATTGAATTCAGGTGGGAGCTCTTGTAGGTCAAGCCAGTATTCATGTCCTCCTTAAACTCTACCTAGCATACTTTAAACCCTGTGACAGACACTTTTCCATTAAAATGTATCACAAGGACATTGGTGAACATTTTGAATGTGTGAACATTCCATTCACTATTCCATATCCAATAGGACAAGTTGACATATTTTTAAGAAGGTAACATGTGTCAACCTGACATAATTGCTTTGTTTGCAAAAGAAAAAGCAGAAGCAGGCATAGCAACATCAAGGAGTTTTGGAAAAATCTGTTTCCAACAGCCTTAAACGTATCTATTGTTTATCAATGTTCTCACTTTTCCACCACAGACAGATTTGTGCATTTTTATTGCGTATTTGGTTTGAAAATGTGCACAAAACCAGGTGAATGGAAAAATACCTGTTGCTGTCATTATCTAGTCAGGCTTTTCCAATTTCAATTGTGATAATAGCCAGGTCTAATTTCCAAAGGAACAGATTCAAGCACATCAGCAGGCTTATTCTTAAACTCCTATACGGCTCAATTTCATGCCATTCAAACACTTGGGTCTGCAGCTAATTGAAAATAGCCTGCTGTTTGACAAGCTATAAAACCATTCACAGTCATTACCCAGCCAATGAAAACCACGTTTTCCCAATTAGGCTGCTGATGATAAAGTCACCTGGCTGGAAGCTCAGATTTCTCTGCGCTACAGAGGAAGGCAGAAGGGACCACTTGTGAAGGCAGCGATTGTAGTGTGACCTTAGAGACCTTGCTTCCCTCTAGGGCCACCGCTCCCACTGAGCCTTAATTATAAGCACACACAGCCCTAAAATGCACAGCCATATCTGATTCTAGATTAAACCACTTTGACACACTTAATTGAAATGAGAATTTTCTGTGAAAATGAGCCTGGCTTCGGCCGACAGCTCGGAAATGTTAACGCTAGAAAATCACAATGGATGTGTGGATTGAAGGGATTGTAAACCTGATAGGATGCTTACTCCAGCTGCTGCAGTAGCTTAACCAATTACCTGCTAAATGCAGGATGGATCATGGCAGGATAACCTGCAGAGCCATATATAGAGCCTGTGGGATATACACGACAGAGAGGGAGGTGGAACAGGTTGTTGTCCCATTTCTCTGTGAGAAAACTATGTGTGGGCATATCTGTGGCCAGTTAGCGGTGTTGTTGTTCTCATCAGACTGGGTCACCACAGGGACAGTGCTCAACTTATTGTACCTCCCTGAGCCTTTTCTACCTTGTCGAGCCTTTTCTCTCAAAGTTGTCCCTCATGCAATCCTTTCAATGGATGGCTTCCTCCCTCTTCTACCCTTTATCCGTCCACAGTGAGACGTGACTCCGCCGTGTCACAGTCGGATCAGTTGAAGAGATCCTCCGCTGAATAAAATAAGACAGAGAACATCAGCATGTGACGGGGTACAAATTGCTTTACTACCGAGATCTTTGCTCTGCTACAGGTGAAGTGTTCGAAACATGCATTGCACCTCAAGGTTATTGTGAGCTGTAATTCACCGCAGCACTTGATTTCCCTTGACGATAGCTGCAGCTCATGACGGGTGGTTGGAATTAGTTATTTGCGCTTAAATAGTGGCGAGTGTATCGAGTGTTTCATATGCTATCATGCTTTAGCTTCTTCTCTTTTACATGACCTTGAGGAGCCCTTGGAATCCACATTCCCTTCTGCAGTGAAACATGCAAAAGTCTGTCTGCAAAGACTGTAAAGACTATTTCTCACAGTAAAGAAAAGCCAGTAAAGAAAAGCAGGCACTCTCACAAACCCCAGGCCAGCACCTGGGGAGATATTTGCATAGTATGTTTAAGCCTAATTTAAGCCATCACGTAATTCAGCATTATGTGAAGCGACCCAGCGATGCCCAGCTAACAGTCCCGACACAACAAATCAGATTAGAAATTGGAGCTTTAAGTCGGGGCCGGAGTCTCCTGACCTCCTATAACCTCTATTTTCTCAGTCGTGTCTTCAATTTAATTTTACTTCAGACGGATAACGTGCACGTTACATATTTTTCAGTTTTTTTAATGGTAAAAGGTTAAAAAGTATAAATTTTCATTAAAATATGTTTTTCATTAGGTGCAGTTCCAGCATCTCATCACGTTTATTTTCAAATCAAGTCTCAAAAGATATTTCCCTGAACCCTCACCTCCCTGACCTGTACATTATTACACATTTTAACCAAGTCAAAATACAGTTTCTATATTCTTCCAAACCAAAGCATTTCTAATCTTGACTGCCCTTTATTAGAGCGCAGCAGGGATTTGCTTGAGTTGTCAAGGTTTTCGTCTTACAAAACTCTCTGGCGCAGCCTTCAACCCGTAAATGCTCTCACCTCCCTCTTCCCGTTGAGTTTTGGCGGCTTTTGAATGACATGCCATGAATGAAATGGAAACGATAAAGAATGGAGGAGATGCATATGACATTCATAAGCAATTCACTATGTGTACGAGTATGTTTAGCCTTGCATGCTAAAAAGTTTCGCATTGCATGGTTGCTCAGTTGTCTTCCACTGATCACCGTTTAAAAATGCAGAGTGAGTCAGCAGGTGAATGAACTGCCAAAACTGAGAATGTGTGCTGGAAAGAGTTTTGAAAGGCCGAACTTTCTGTTCCTGGCAAAGTAATCTGTGATTCTATGAAATTGATCACTGACATTGCCTGAGAGGCATTACGGTTACTTTGTGCTGCTGCAGGTAAATGCTAAAGAAAATCAAAACAGATTGTAAGGCAGAGCCTATAGAGGATTGGATGCAGAGTGTGCAGCAGTGGGTGTTCACTTCCCCTGTGAACCTGAAAAACGAAAGAAAATGAAAGTAAAATGTCCTTTCTAATTGAAAAAAAAAAAACATACCATGGATGCTGATTCAAGGAGAGAGGGAGCGCTGCACATTGGGAAGATAGAGCAAGGACAGCAAGAGATGAGACATATTTAAGCTTCATGTTCAAGCCATGAAACAAGAACAAAAAGCAACAACAACAAAGCGAGCAAACTAAACAGTCCCTTCTCAAGCTAACACGCGCACATTAATTCCGTCATTAATTAATCTCCTTTTGGGTTACAAATGGTTGACCTGCTCCTGCGTTAACCTCTGTCAGGGTTGACACTGAGCTAATCTCTTCTCCGCTCTGACATTCACGCTGCTGCTGCTGAATATAGGACACCAGGCTTTGAGTCGGGCAAAGATTGAAGAGGTGGGCCCATCCTCAGTCCTTTACTCCTTCACCTCTGTGCCAGTGCCTCTTTACTGACAGAGTAATTGAACAGATAAGGCTGTCTCATCTGCAGTGGGTAAGCAGGTAGAAAAGAGTTGTTGCGAGGCCTCGGTGCATTGACCTAAATGCTAGGTAGCAGCATATTAAGCAGAGTCCAGTGGCTGTGAGCTGCGCATGCTTGTTCAGACAGCGCAAAGCAACTTTTCACCTCTTGTAAATCACACAAATAGACTGCTGCGCTGTCTGTGTTCATTCACCCCAAACAGCCAGTGCACTGACTATACAGACATTAGCTGGAGCTAACCAGCAACGAATGCACCAGCCATGCGCGTGTTGTCTGTCTCTGTGCTGTGTTTCAGTCATAGCTCAGCTTCTTACTCATCTCAAAATTTACCAGCGGTCTTCAGTCTTTTTGATTATTTTCCTCAAGGAAATTTAATTCACACCTCCCGGTATGAATTTGCATATTTATAACATATATATTTCCATATCTCTGAAAGATGCTTCGCATTCGCTCTGAAAATATCCCATCATCTTACAAACCACACAGTACCCATGTACACAACTTGATGTAAACCATTCAGGAACCTTTGCGTGTTGAAATCTCTGCCCAGCAATTGCGTAATTTTGCACTAGTTCAACAGACCAATTGGATTTCAAGGAAAGCACCCATGAAACAAATGACTGCACCGAAAGCATGTCACACTGAATTGTATGTATCTATTTTTGTATCTTTACCTTGGTAACCTTGCCTTCTTTGGAAGTGGTGTGCAGCAGTTGTTGGGATGCTTGGGAAATGTCGGGAGCAACTGGATTGAGAGCTAAAAGATTAACTGTGTGTGAATGTGTGTGTGTGTGTTTGGGGGGAGGGGAGTCTTCTCTTTATACTTGCTCTTAGGAAAGATCTATCCATTCACAAACCCTGTGGGACATTCAACATGGCAAAAGTGCTTCAGAACTCACTTCCGCAAAATCCATTTTCCTTTAAAGAAGAGAGTGGTATGGCCTATGCATGTCAATACGACAGTGTGTGTGGATAGGGGAGGCAAGCTAGGCACGTCATTGGATTATGGAGGGAGAGAAAGGCATAGAAGGGTAACGGAGCATCAGTGAGAGGTGAGAAAAAGCCCTTTCATCTCTTTCTGACGTCTTCAAAGACAATGAGCCTCACCCACTGCACTCTGTGTTGACATTAACACACCGCACACGCACGCACACTAAGCCAAACATCTAAAAGCACACACACGGCGCAGACACACACGCATCTCCTCTCACATGCATTATGTGTGAATGAATGTCAACGAGGACACTATTGATAACCTTATAAGGTGTGAGCGCCGTTGCTCCTCTCCTCCAGTGTACGGTCGCACAAGTGCATGTGAGCAGTCAAGTGAATTTACACACCGCGAGGAAGAAGAAGATTGCAAACGTACGTGTCAGAGTCTCTCTCCTTGTCTCTGTCACTCCATTGCCGACTTCACTGATCGGAGAGTACATCAAAAGGGGAAGTGTTTTGAGATGAACACAGGATGTGGGCGGGAAGCAACAAAAATCCAGCTTTAGGATGATTTGACAGGCAGAGAAATAATTCTATCATTGTTATATTGTCATTTCCATTGTTTCATTTGCACTAAAACAAAATCATATTAGGTCCCTTGCTTTCTTGACAGACAGTTGTTCAATCTGATGTAGTCATGCAGCACACTAATTAGACATAGCCTCACATCTCAAAGTCACTTGTAGTCTGCCAGACGAACTGTGGTGGGTTTGGGCTTGAATGTGGGTGGAAACAAGAAAAATATGTGAACCGGGTTTAAAGCAGCAATAACTGATTTATCGATGAGTGCAGCTTTTAGGTTTATTTAACATTTCAACACATTGTGTAGGTGGTAGTGGTGATGATTAAAACATGGATCAAAAGCCTGTCGGCACAGCTTTGACAGCGCCAGACATCCCTGCGATCCACAAGCACAGTTTCAGCTAATTGTCATGTCTTCTCATCGTGAAGAGAAAGACTCCCGTCTGTCTTTTCGAGACAAGCCTTCTGCAAACAGACCAATTATAGCATGATGAACCCCAACATATTAACATGAATGCATCACATCATAAATCTATCTATTTAATCACTGATACAGCTGCATTAGATCTCTATGTCTCTCTCTCTCCACTGCTGTGAGTCTGCAGATTGAAATGCTGCAGGGCACAGGGTGTCCATATGTTTGACTGTGTGTATCTTCTGAGGAGGCGTGCTACAGCATTTGACAGACAGGGAGGAAGTGGTGGTGGTCTGATGGACAGGGAGGAGGTGAGTGGGTGACAGAACAGTGTGTATCTTAAAAAGCGCAAACACAACATTTGTCAACAAAACACAAATTGCAGCCAAGTTTTTTCTTTTTCAGCAGTAATGATAAAACAGGGAATTAAATTGTCAGCAGTTGACTGACTGTAAAGGGACTTTTTGTTTTTACTAATCATTGACAAAGTATTACACGAGCAAACCAAAATTATTTCCATTTCTGTGCATATTTATAACCAAAGATATTTTATGTTGTGTAACCCACTGTGTCTAAATCAATGTAATTTATTTCGAAAATCATATCCAAAATGTCACGTATCTTTTATGTGATTCAACTTAAGTGGCTCTAATTTGTGATATCAATGCAACATGTTTGGTGCACAGTTAAAGGCATCATTTGCATTTGAGGCATTCAGCGGTGTATTGACAAAGAGTTTTTTTTTCATGAGTTGTGTAAGAGCTTCCCCAGCTGCACTGAGGTGTGCCTTGGGCTGTTGGGCACGTGCCAGCTCTCAGCCCTGTCAGTTGGCTGTGTGACTGGTGTGTGTGTGTGAGTTAGCAGTAACAAGGTGACAGCGATGGTACCTGGGTGAGCAATGAGCAGCGAGGCGCATGCAGGCCATCTGTAGTGAATACTGTGTTACCGCTCAGAGGTCAAACGCAGAGAGGGATGTAAACCACAGGGCTGCTATTATTTCTTTGGCCTAAATGACCTGCATCTCCTCTCGTAAAACTCCCCATACCCCACCGAGGGCAGGACCGTTTGTCCATGTGATCCTGTATCCTAGCGGCATCTCTGGATCCACGGAGGCTAACTCAATTTAAACTCTCAAAACGGACTCAGCGAGAGTCTCGGGTTTACATAAAAGGGCCCATGGCTTATTTAGACCAGGCTGCGCTATATATTGGAGTGTTTCCCAAAGTGTGATGTAACCCAGTCATCATTCCCCAGAGAGAGAATATTGTCTCTAAGATAGAAACCTCACTTGAAATGGACTTTGATACATATTAATTTATAACAAACAATATTTTGTCCACAGTCCATGATGATGATGTGCAGACACAGACACAAGACATGATGTTGATAAATGGCTGCGATAACCAAGAGCCATTAATTCTCCGATTTCACTGTAATTGTAATCAATGCTGAGCAAGTTTTCTCCCAGTGTAATAATCTCAAATATCTGGAATTGCTGACGGTAATGAACAGTGATGCTTGGGATCAGAGGGTTCACTATACAATATTAGTAAGGAGTTAGATGGAACACCAGCATCTTACAGCTGATGTGTTTGTTCAGTAAATCAGAACAGAGGAAAACAAATAGCGTACAATGCAGCATAACAATAGATGTAGCGATAGCTCCAGGTCAGCTCTTGTGCCTAGACACTTTTAGCTTTGCATCAGCCGCTGGCACAACAAAAGCCTTGTCGAGATCTAATGGGAAATTTAGGTTGATTACAAATTTCAAACCTTAGTCTGCGTAGCTGAGTGTGTGACATATATTTCCCATTACCACTTTGAATCCTGTAATTACTTTCTGGGCCTTCTGAGAGGCTGGCACAGAAGTGTGTGTGTGTGCACACACCAGGCAGCCCGAGCAGCCCCACTCAAGTACACTTTCACTCTTGTCTGCCCTCTTTGGCATGCAACATAGTTAATATCCCATGGAGGAGTACAGTATCTTAGTGCTCCACGGGTGTTGATGTCGAGAAGCCAGAACTGGTCGCGTAAAGCTCACGGAGGTCTGGAGCAAATCTCACAGAAAAATGTGCAAGAGTGCAAGACCTCAGGCACTGTAAACCTCAGACAGCTATTCGATTGTCTGTAAGTTTGAAATGTTAGCCTCAGGAAACGGCACCTCTAGTTGGGCACAAAAAAATTTAACATAACGTAATTTGTTGAGATTTAAACATTCCACTATGTCGACACTGTTTTTAACCTACTTGTGCTTGAAAAACCAGGACTTGGCGAGACAAAAGCCTGTTTAAGAAGGATTACATGATTGCATCCCTGCTGCTGCATCCATATCCATTCATTATTATCTTAACCCTCTGCAGTGTTTTACCCTCCTCTCATGATAAACAAGTTGCTGCTGTTTATTTTGAGAAGACACATACGGTACTCATCTCCTTTGAAAGCCTCCTAATAAGCACAGGTAAGCCCTGCCCATCAGTGATCTATTTCCAACAGGTCAGAGCCAAAGGGGCTCCACTATCCCGCCTTGGACTCCATATGGCCGAGTTTGAAATCTGGTTTGTCCTAGGGGGGGAGGGGGGGATAAACGTAGTGGATCTGACCCCAAAATGGACTCATCGTAGGAGTGATGGCAACAGATGAGGGAGTTTAGTCCACATGGCCTCCCTGTGCTCATTAAACCAGTCTGCACCTGTGGTCCTGCTGCACAGCACATCTGCCAACCATACCCCTGCTCCTCCTTTACTTTTCCCTCTGCAGATCTCTCATGGGATGATGCACCCTCAATTCATGAATACTGACACACATACATCTCACTTTTAATCCTCTCTATCAGACCTTATGTGCACCAGCTCCTCATCAGCATATGTTCACCCTGGTTATATGATACACAATGTTGTATAGTATGTTGTCTACCTGCTAAACGTTAGACATTGGATAAAACATCAAATTTGTATTCTTCCTTATCACCACCAGACTCTATTAGATGTGTTTCTCTGTCTAATTTTATCAGGCTATGATCTAGCCTGATAGCGGCACATACACATTCACAAGTAGAAAGCAATATGGTGAGATATCCACACAGTGAAGTGTTGTTCAAGAAAGAGGCAATTACTTGAATATTGGGCTTCACAGTTATTCTTTAAGAATCTTGTTTTTGTATCCCACAATTACTGCAATTTTACCTGGGCTGCTAAGATATTGTGTCTTCATGCCTGATCTGGTGTCTAAACTCATGTAGGTAAACTGGCTGACCTATCACAGCCATTTGTTTGGAGCATGCTGTGATTAACTGGTCTGTGCTTCCCAGACACAGCTGCAGCTGCAGGCGGGAGCATTCTCTCTTCACAAGCAACCTGCAAGTTGTAACCACATTTTCTATTTCAGGATGAATCCTCTTTATGTGGTGGCATACTGTGAAGGAACGAGTACTGAGACTAGTGTTATTTATAGCTAGCTTAAAGATGACGCATTGATTTTACGTGAGGAAATGTACAGGGTTATGGAGATTATTGGAATACGTTTGATCTATAATATGTTGATGACAATATTTTGTCAGGTAAAAAATCCCTATCTCTTTGCGGCTGTTATAATTTTAGCAGTGATCGTGCAGCCTTTCTTGAAAGCATCCCGTTTTTGTCCCACATACCATTACTCTGCAAGGAATACTTTTAATATAGACTATCGTGTTGCATAAAACAGCTCTATGTTGAGCATTCTGTTTTTCTGTAATAAAGTAAGCATTTGGCTGAGACTGTCTGAAGATTATATTCAATATTATTCAATCAGTTGATAGATAGATAGATAGATATTTTATTAATCCCCAAGGGGAAATTTGTTGTCGTAGTAGTGCCTTACAACTTGAAGATACAAATAAACACACAAGATAAAATATATAAAGAAGCAACAGGTATGAAAGATATATACAAATTAAAAATAAAGTAAAATATAAATATACACAATAAAATAGAATACAAATAACTGGAATGAAATATATGTACAGCTACAGTGTATTCATTAATTAAGCAAATTGAATGTAAACAATAGTGCAAAATGCAAAGTATGTGTGAAGTGTAATAAGCATACACGTGTACAGTGATAATGAATCCACAGAGCGTCTAGCAAGCGGTGACTTGTAGTTTGAAAGTGTGGCCTAGTCTTCTTCCAGCCACTCATCTTCATGTCTCTCTGAACTCTTCTACTTCAGGAAGAAAGCCATGTAAGCTTCAGAGCTTAAACTAAATGCATGTCCAGTATGGTTTTCAAAGAATGGCACAGCAATAGCCCAATAAGCTATTCACATTAACTTCTGCTTTGCTTGCATCAAAGAAAGTGCCATCTGCATCGTGGACCACTAAATAAATGATGTTCTTTGTTTAGCATTGATCCTGGTGCTTATGTTCTTTTAACACTGGACCTGTTACAGTTACACCAACTGTTATCAGACCAATAGAGACTCATCATCAGTGCTGCCGGTCTGTTTCTGTTTTTATTTTCTATTGTTCATTTCCCAGTGTGCGCTCATCACCCAGCCAATAGTGGCTCTCTACCTGGTTTGCAGACTCAGTCTGTCTTTGGTCTGTATTTGTGGTGAGCTCAGCAGCATTTGTCATACATCCCTCTGTGTTTTGGTGCACAGGACACAGCTTTGCAGAACCAAACATGATTTTCTGACAACTGCTTGTTGTGCGACAGAAGGCAAACAGCAATTCACGATTCAATTGCCACAATCATGTCAAGAGGAGCTAATTTTCCTTTTCTCCCCTTTTCCACGGGGCTTTGTAGTTGATGTCAGAACTGCATGAGGAAAGCCAGACAGACGTGTTTATTTTTCATTTATGGCGGCAAGCCTCATCAAGGGCACCAAACAATACACAGTCTGCTTTCTTCTTTTCTCTCCTCCGTGTAGGCAGAGGAGGGGATGTATTAATGAGATGAGAAAAAAGGCTACATGAAGATGCCGGGTGTAGTTTGGCCTAATAAAAATATGCATTTTCTTTACATCATTAGAGGGAAAACTCTGAGTGGTCGTAGCCATGGTGATGGTGGAGGTATCTGTAAGGATATGTATGTACATGTTCATGTGTGGTTGAGAGGCACATAAAGCCATCGAGACGCAGGAATGGTGAAGTACCATACAAGAGGCAGAATGCAAAATGATGTCACAACATGCAGCGACATGAAGCTTGACAATGGCCTTATTTGTTCACTCTTGTGGATGTGTGACCAGATAAGACATGAGGGACCGAGACGTTATCTGCTCTAAGAAGGCAACGCAATTCTACTATGAATAGAAGAATGAAATTACTCTAAATATGACAGCGTTGATAATAGTTGTAAAGTGTGCTGCAATATGGGTGTCAAGTCAATATTGATGTGCCGAGCGTTATTCTGTGTGCCTGCTCCAGCGGACATTTTCTAATAGCTCTGAAATGTGTGTTTAGGCAACTGAGGGATGGAGGGAGAAAATGATGGAGATAGGGAGAGAAAAGCCCTAGAACAATCTGAGAGGACGTGGTGTACATAGCTGCCTCTCAGACTCCATTAAGGCTGAAGGCGCCCCCATAAAGCTGCTCTATGCTTGTTCCTGCTTATGCTCTATTCCTTTTTCAATACACAAAGTGACGTTTGAACCTGACACATTCAGGCCACAGCTGGTTTAGGCTTTCATACACTCATATTTATGTCGTACGCATAACACTGACTCACTGAAATAAAGACTGAAGCATTGCAATTCATATTCAACACTATGAAAGGACAGGGCCTCAAATCCTCTCTGGAGCTGTCCATGGTACCCGACAAAAACAATGCAGCTCTCGCATGATTTAAGCTTTTCTTACCCCCTACAGCCATCAGTTTGCTATGTGACTAGTCTGACTGGTGCAAGATGGCTGCTTATGCAGAAGCTGGATGTGATAATAAGAGAGATGGCAGGGCCCCTCAACTCTCACTTTCGTCCTCCTGTCTCTCTCAGTACCCGTCACCGTGAGGAAAGACTGTTGCAGCCTGGCAGCAGAGTTTGCACAACACACAAAGCAACACTTAACATAATGACATTAACTCAATTGGCCAACAAGGTTACTTTTACCTAAGCAAGCACACTGGCTCTTAGACAGCACAGGCAATGCAAATGCGATCAAACAAACAGGCATCCCTATGAATGAACATGAGAGGAAGTACATGTTAGTTTAGTTATTCGGCTGTGTCGAGAACAGGTTGTAAGACCTGCTCCTGGGGAGTGAAATCAAGTTTATTTGTATGCCATAGTCCTGTATCACACACAGTCTTTCTTGACAGTCCTGCATTAGCAGTAGTTTTTGGCACAGCTCTCAAAAGAAGCATACATGCAAAACCTTGTGGGTGCTTGCTTGCTTGTGTGCAGCATCCATGTGTGTTTTGATTACGGCTGCAACTAATATTTGTTTCACAATTCATTAATCTGTTTCATTTTTTTTTTTAAGTAAATTAATTATTTATGGTTGAAAATGTCAGAACTGAACTAAACCAAACATTAATGTCATACAGGCACTATTAATATATAATATAAATGATATATAATATCACATTTGGAAAATGCCAAAAGGTCTGCTCCTCTTTTCTATAGAGGAGCAGAAAAAAGTCAAAAGGACACAAGCAAGAAACAAATGGGTAAAAAAGCCCATTGCCCTTGAGGAGAATAGAAGAGATTAAAAAATGACAGATGGACAAGAAGTTTATTTTAAACATATTAGGAAGGGACACAGCTAAGTTAGAAAGCAGAGGAGAGGAGGAGATGAGCAGTGGTCTAATGGGACATGTGCCACGGCACGGCTAGTCTTTACCCATAGATCTTTAATGGGAACAGTGTTCCATCCCTGTTGCAGTGGGCTTCATTTGCTGTTCACTGCCCTGCAGGTCCGCTATTTCAATGGCTGTTATCTCCAAGAAGGACTAGCAAGTGTCAAAGCAATTCTAACAGGGCATAACACAGCTTGTTTATTAAAAGCTATATTGACAAACAATATTGTTTATTAAGAATGCAAAGAGAGTTTTTGGAGAAAATTTTACCTTTGGACTGCATTGAATAGGCAGTTTGTATTGGTTGTCTGAGTCCCAGGTACCTCTAATGCCTGTCACCATAAACACTGTCACAGTTTCACCGCAGAATGAGTGACCGTCCATGACTGATGTCCATTATGCAGCAGAGTGCAGCCTTGTGCTCTCTTGGGTAGCGGCAGAGTGCAAAGAGAAGGACAAAAACATGTATCAAGTCCCAAGGGGTTGATTCTCAGTACATGGGCATGGACCATAAAGTGGGGTGGGCAATGCTGACATTTACAGCTCAGTGCGAATATGGCAAGAGGGGCAAGAGATGCAGAGGTAGGTTGGTGCAGGGTGATGAGGAAGTGACCCTGGTGCAAAGCGCCGCTTCTGATCCTCCCTGCCCCTTTGCCAACCGCTGTAGCCGGGATTGATGAGCATTGGCCAGCAAGGAGACACTGGGCTAAATTACAAACATAGCGCTTTGTCTTGTGTGCAGCAGTTCTTCAAAGTGTAGCACTGTTCCCTTTAATTGGTTGCAATCCCTCCAAAGCTTTCTCTCCACATGGCCAGCACACGTTCTGTATTTTTCTGAAGCGGAAGGGTCAAAAATGGGGGAAACGACACACCTTGGGTCGGAAAAAATAAAGTAAGAGATGCAGAAGAGGAAGCATCTGAAAAACGGTGTCATAGTTACCTTTAGCATAACCTCACTTTCCAAAAGCAGAATATGAAACATCCAGATTTTGCATGGCCTAGATTGAATCTTTTTTTCTTTTTTTCCCCAAGTCAGGCCAGAAACATGAAAGCTTGAGAAAAATTGTTTAAACGCAGCTTGTTTACTAGCACTGGGATTGATAGAAACATTTTTGTTGGTGGTGGAGAAGGAAGAAGGATTGACTCTGTGTTTGCAAACTATTTGAATTACTGTAAAGATTGAACCTGCTCTCATCAAATGAGGATTAATAGGAAAGAAAGATTAGAGGACAGGCGCTGGCATATATTTTAAGAATTCCTCCGATCGAGAAGCAGGTGCAAATCATATACAGGTGCTCAGTTGTATCCTAGCAACCTAACGGTGGGAATAGGCCGGCCCCGCCCATGCTCCAGGGGCTGCTGGGTTTGAGATTTTAATTAAGGCGTAAGGCCAGTCGGAGAGGGGATTGCAAATCATTAGCATTGCTCTTCAGACCTGTGGGAACCTGGCAGCTCCCGAGCCTTGAGGGTCCAAAAACCAAACCAAGCGACCATTCAAGAAAAAACCTGATGACTCAGCAGGCTACATCCTTCTAGCCTCATAGCCTGGTGATCATGTGCTCTAAGGAAGATTCACGGAGACAGAACAGATTTTTCATAGCATGTTTAAGCATATTCTTACACAGCAGGGGGATTTAATAGTGAGTCCATGAACTTGTGTTTGTTGAAAAGCCTTTGAGTGTTGGACTTTGTTTGTATTTGTGTGTATTTCAGTGTGCGAGTGTGAGGTTATGCGTTTGAGTGTGTACCCTCCTGTGAGCACTACGCATTTATTATTTTTAATGTGATTCCTGAATCACAGTGGAAGGCTGCTAATGAAGCTCATTGGGTGACTGGACCACATAAGTCTTTTCCTGCTGTTTACCGGTAACCACCGTCCATATTCCACTCTCTCCCTCCGGCGCTTTCTCGCCCAGGCTACGTGGGTAATACTACAGAGATGCACGAATGATGAGGGGATGATCGGGGGACTGCCGGGACAAGAGGGATTAGAGGGACAATGGAAGGGCTTGGGTTTGCAAGCTAAGTTTGAGGAAACAAACAAGGCCACATGGGCAGGGATGTGAGAGGTAAAACGGGCAATAGAGGCAAGAGGTTAGATATGTGATGACACAGATGTCAGACAGAGACAGTGTTAGTGCAAGGGCTGCATGATGAGGAGTGTGAGATAGTTACTGAGAGAAGGAGCAAAGGAGGGAGGTATATAATATGCTGACCCACTTTGCAGACACCAAGCTGAGAGCCTAACCATTGCGGCAATAAATAACTCACGGCAGGCCAGCAGAGCCTAACAGCTGCTCGGTGGCAGTCGGTCCCTACACTGCCCCCCTCGTCCCCCGCCACCGCCTGGCCTGTAGCCTGCAGCCTCCACCCATAACCTCATAGCTCTCCCCATCACTTCTGTTACTCATATATTCACACACTCTACATCACTGGGTGTTTCTTTTTGTGCATTTGCACAATCAAAAAAAGCCTTCGGGCATGTATGTGTGTGTGGGTTAAGCAGACAGTGGGATACCTGAGATTGCTTTGTGATGTGTGCAGGCTCGGTCACGCATTGATTTTGACGTTTTCATGGATGCACAGGTATAGTAACAAAAAAAACACCTGTTTTGAAATGATAAAGGAAAGAAGAAAAAGGAAACAAATTAAAAAGAGGGTTGAGAGATGGTGAAAGAAATGATGAAGTTAAAGTGATTATGTCCACTGACTATATGGACACAAGTAAAAGCTGCTTGTGTTTGCATTGAAGATTAAGGCAATGTATTAACGCATTAAGGCAATGTATTAACGAGTGTGCTGTTAAAAAAGGCTGTGTTGTTTTGCTCGTCAAAAGAATGTTGTGTGTAGCTCAGCATTTTTGCAGAGATTTAAAGTTTGTAGGCCAAGATCATTCTTTCAACATTGTTGCTTTTGGGAACCATTGATTTGCACTGTGTTATGTCCCAGAATCGTGTCCCTGGTTACCACAAAGGCACATTCATCAGCGCATTATGACAGATGTACACAACACTGAGACAGGATATTTTTTGCATTTAATGGAAACTATACTGCAAATGTATGTTCACACACCCATACATTACAACCAGATGTGATACCTGGATGTCTCTTTCTAAAACAGTTGGCATTAATGTGCCTTCTATGACAGCCTTCGGTCTTTCCTGAAGGGTTTTCACAAGATTGTGGAAACCTATTTGCTGCAGTTTGCTCCCATTAAGCCACGTTTGCGAGGCTGGCCACCAATGTTCCCTCTAATTTTTTTCAGCAGTGAGCAATTTTTTTTTTAGCGCACATTTCAGCACTGTGAGCAATTCGCAACCACGCGACCTGCCAAAAATGACCACAAACCTTTGTTAGCCATAGGGGATTCAAAGAGATGACAGCAAATGCATCAATATGTATACAAGGTTGATATTTATTCAATATGCTTTATAATGGCTGGACTTTGGGAACATTTTAATGATGGTGTTTTACCAGTCAGTTTAGTTGAACTTAAAGGATCTTTGTTGAACTTCAATAAGGGGAGGTTATGACTGGTTCACTAGTTATGACTGATAATGATATATATAAAAAAAATAAAAGTATCAAAGGTGTTTAGTCATTTATCAGCAGGTACAACATTTAAGTGGAACTTCATTGAAAGAAAAATTCTAATGCAGTGCTTAACAATAATTATAGGCCTATTAAATTGACATGGTGTAATTTTTCTGAAAAATCTATTGCACCGATAAGGCCAATATTGGTTCACAGTCAACGTTTAAGTTCAAGCTGCTGGATCAGGCTGAGATTAGGGTGCTATTATTCCACGCCAAACTGGGAAGAACTTTCCTGTGCAGACTTGGCTTTGTGCACAGGGGCACTGTTATGTTGAAACAGCGGGCCTTTCCAAAACTATTGTCAGGAATATCACTTTATGCTGTCGCACAAAACAACCCCACCAAAAGCACAGAAAACTATGGCTGTCTAGAGCCACAGAATGCATGGAGGCCTTTTGATCGCAGCTGCTCCTTTGCAAAATGTGTCATCAAACACAAAGCTGAGCATGGTGTACTTTAGAGACCTGTTCAAAGCTAAAGCTGCAGTGACCAGTATGTGTGTGCTGCATGGGCGTGTGAAGCTACTTGTCCTTGGAAGGGGGGTTTAGCCCTGGTACTGGCAATCAATCAATAAGCAGTGTTGTGTGAAGGGGTTATGGGGACATGGCTCTCTCTCTCTCTCTCTCTTTCGAGAGCACACAGAGGTGATTCTACAAACATGAGAACAACTAATCTAAGCTCCAGTGGCCCAAAAGTAGCGGACTTGTGATCATATGTATGACATGTTATCTGATGAACAATCAACAACAAAAAACATATTTCTGTGCAGCATGATTTTTAAAGTAGACTCCAAACTTGAATGTGCTAGATTATTAATAGTTATTCCTTGTTTACTGAATGAACACGTAGTTTTAAAATACTGATAAAATACTCCAATGGGATTTACGGACACACACACAATAAAAACAAGTCTTTTGATAACGTTTGTTACATATATGTCACACAAATGAGCTGCTGTAAATGTCACCCGTGAATATGTCATATAAACCCCCCTAAAGGACAATGTGCATAATCTAAATAACTAACAGGATTTCCTGCCCAGACCCTTCATCCATTTACTCTATGAGGTCATTACTAACCTCTGTGATTACACTAACACAATGCATGGAAATACAGTAGGCAATTTGAGACATTGTTCCACTGAATAGAAGGGCTGATGAACCCAATCTCTGTGTTATTAGAAACCGTCTATTGTTAGATTAGAAAAGAGAGAAATGAACAGAGGGGAGAAGCTAGAGTTCTGGAGAAAGGAGAGAAAATTGGAGTGATGCTAGTGTGAAATATTGAGCCGAACAAAGGTGGGTGTGGACCTGTAATTAATCAACGTTTTATAAAGAACTATTGTCATTGACCCACACACGGGAGCATCATCAAAAGAAAATCCACTTCATGATGTTTAAATGAAATTGAATAGGTCAGGGTTAAATGAATAATGTATGTTAAAAGAAGAAAAAAAACATTCCTGGTCTGTTAAATGGACTGCGTAGGTACTATTTGCTGTGATTGTATCTAATCACATCAAATACTGCAACTATCTTCAGCCCTCCGCTTCTTTGTGTGTTTTTGAGAGTAAGTGTAAATGTAAATGAAAAAAATCATAATAAAACAACTTTAAGATCTCACTTCATCATTGTGTTTCCCAGTAGCGAGGATCAAAAACAAGACTAGCATGTCTTCACAGCAGTGTTGAGTGGAGACAACATTAATCATCTGATGTGTTTACATCCCTTCACACTGAATCAAAAACGTTATACATAAACATGATCCCAGTTCCCCCTCCGCTCTTACGATTCATTAACGGAGATACAGGTGTTTTGTGGCTGTATATGCATTGTGGCATGCTGTTCTGGTGGGTTGGCTCTGGGCTGGAGATAAAGTGGATACAGATGACATGGCTGACTGTGCTGGGAGTGAAACACAGAGTCAAAGTGATGTCAGGCAACCTAAAGGCGTCAGAAGGCCACGGATCTAGAGAGTGATAAATGGTGCCGTGCCAGCTGTTTAATGCACCATAGTTTCTGCAGAGCTGTCTTGATTTACGCCCTGATGTTTTCCTTCATCGCCATCATAAAGGTGTTTAATGAGGACACAATGCATGCAGGAACTGCTTACAGTGTGTCCTCTGGGGTGTGAAATGTGCAGCACTGAGAGAGGGTTATGCAGAGGGTTATCCCAGTGTGCTCTGATTAGCTTGCGAGAAAAATATGATGCACCTTTGGAAAGGTAGTTCTTAAGCCTTGGGTGGAGATACTCAGATGGGAGCGGTATATTCTACTGGGCCTGCATGTGACATAGAAACCAAATCCAAATGGATTGTTGAATCATATGTTTCACTTATTTCCCAGTTTGTGGGATGTTAGGCACTCCAGAAACCCAAATGTATCTGACACAGAACAAGTGAGATTTGAATAACTTTTTTGAAGAGTGAGCCAGTGTTGGCTCTCCTAAAAGGCAATCCTATATTCCACTGCATGAATGTATGAAGGCCACGATGGTAATACTTTTATGTTCCCTTATATCGACATACCTGAAGTATAACTTTTGTTGACTTACATTTCTATGCAGGTATGTTACTTATGCATGTAAAATAATAAGCATATTAATAGCTGTCCAAAATATAATGCATGATATGATTTGCAAGTATCCATCGTCCATAAAAAAACAAAACTTATGCCATATACTTAATAACAACTTAATGGTGTTCCAAACAAAGTGCGCTAGGGTTGTAAGTACATAGCAGTATTCATATACATATAGTACAACTTAACATAAGTTACATGATAGTATATTTTTCCCCATTTAATATTACATTAATCATGATACAATAAATGTAGTGTATGACGATTATGCTAAACAGAGAGAGGGGTGAGCTTGACTCATTTTTAAGATAATTGTCTCCATATAGAATTGCTGTGTGTGATGATGTATCGAATAGTTTTACAATTAATGAGCCTCGCCCCACCTAGATAGGGAAACAATGGTCGTGTCTTTTATGAGATGCCGTTCTCCGGCAGCTGGTTAAAGTCATTCTGGGAAACCACTGACTGTTGAAGTTGATGAGGCAAGTTAATACAAAGTGGGCACAGCAAAAATTGAATTGAAAATAACCACATTTCATCATAAATTGAACATCACAAATTGATGATGTCGAGCGGTGTGAGAGCATCTGAGGCATTTATTTTTTCTTTGAGCTTATGTGGTAATGAAAGGGAGAGAGACAGAGTAAAGAGGCATGGGGAGAGATGGAGACAAAACATGTCCTAGTGGATTCTATTGTCACCACGAGCAACCCTCCTCTTACTTTGTTTCTACCAGCCTCCACTGATTAAAACTCAGCTGCACTTTGTCATGAATAAATTATCTCCACTTCCTTTTTTACCAACCACTGACCATGGCCAGCCTAAATAATTGAGATTGATACTTGAATAAACCTTTAAAGCCCTAAAACAACACAAGGAGAAGGTGTACAGTTAGCTGTTAACTGTATAGCTCTACACCACTAAAGGCCAAATACTAAAACCGTATACAGTGAGCTCCCGTGCCAGTGAGAATGATCCAGAAGGAACTCGTGCTCTTTACTTGGTGAGGCCAGTACACACGCCCAGTGCCTCGGGGGTTGCTGGATCAAGTTTGCTTTTTCCTCCTCATACTGGAGGCTATTCACCATCTCACTGACTTTAGAGGTTACTTTTGCTGCATCGGTGTGGGTGGAGGTGTTTGGAATAAAATCAAAGCTTTTGGCTCTGAATACGAAAAAAGGCTTATTATTTGAGATTTCCTGTTTTTGTATTACCAAGCTCTTTTAGCATATGCTGGCTGAAGTTTATATCAGTTTTCTACATTATTTCCTTATGCACATGTGGAGTAAAGTGAAATGTCCCACCTTTTCCAAAATGGATCAGCTGAGTTACATCTTCTGACCAGGCGGCAACCTCGGCTTCCGTAAAGTGAAGCCAATGCGGAATTCTGTCAATGGTCCAACTTCTCACTTGATTTATTACATCAGTAAACACTGTGAAGATGAGTTTATGGTCTAAATCGCTAGTTTCACGTCCTCTTAAATATAGTATCCCTACGTCACTCCCATAGCAGTCCAAATATGGTCATTTACGTTCATTGGTGGCAAAAATCCAAGATGGCGATGGCCAAAATGCCGAATTTGTGGCTTCAAAACGGCAGTCCACAAACCAGAAGGTGATTTCACAATGACTACGTCCACTTCTTGTGTACAGTCTATGCTCCGAAAATATATTTTGAGTTTATGCTATCTGTTATGCTGAGAACACATATAAGGTACATTTGATTCTATAATTTCAAAAATCCCTGCAGTTGTATCGAAACTGGTTCTATTCCGTGGTCCAAGTGCTTTTCAATATGCTTTGATCCATCAGTCGAAGGTGACATTTTTGTCTGTAAGCTGCAGTCAAAGAGAAAATAGCATATTCTCTTGTGACCATTGATTGTGCAGCTTTACAGTAACTTTTACAGTTAAGTTTTGAGTATAGATGAAGACAGGATGAAACTATTTAAAAGCGAGATCTTCCTCTTGGCTCTGTGCCAAAAACTCATTGACTGTAAACATTTAGAAAGCCGGTCTGCAGTCATACGGTTGATGGTTTAAAAGGTTGTGTCTTCGTGACGAAGACAAGCATGCAGTGGCGTCTGGTGGCAATTTTTTTTTGTAGGGCCATCTAATCCCAGTATTATTCAATGCAAAAAAAAGCTATCACACATTACTACTTTGCAGTTAAATATTTAACATTTATTCCAACACTTTGACATAATAAGGACATCTTGTTAATACAATTCAGTGTATTATAATTAGGAATGGGTATCATTTTGAATTTTTCTTTCGATACCGGTGCTAAAACGATACTTTTAAACTGATACCAGTGCCTAAACGGTGCCGGAACCGATACTTTTTTATTTATTTATTTTTTCTTCGAATTGAACAATATATTAACTGTTTAAAGTATACTATAAATATAAATAAATAAATAAATACAAAACACTTGACTTGGCTTCAACTATAAACAATATATATATATATATATATATATATATATATATATATATATATATATATATATATATCTTAATAAAAAAAAGAACAGACACAAGCATCAGGTGGCCTGATGGGACCGTGTGCATCAGAAACTATTGGATTCTACAAACTGCAGCTTTACTGGACTACACGTCATCATTAATATCCACTGGGAGAGCTTTGTTCCAACAAGCCGAGGACGGTCGGCAAAAGCTCCTGCATGTCTCCCCTGATCTCTCTGTGAGTGAGCTGCTGTGTGCGTGCGCAGCCCCGCCCCCTTGAGCCCCGTCTCTGCATGAGAGAGGGAGCGGTGAGTGCCTCTGATCCGCGCTATTTTAATAAAGTATCGATACTAAAAATATGCAAAATCATATAGTTTTTAACGTACGGGTACCTTTTTAGAATCGTGCAACATTACAGAGTAGTGTAAAAAGTATTTAAATCGGCTCAGGCACCGACATCTGAATTGCTTTACGGTCTGGTAGGTATACCGGTCGTACCACCGGTTCGGTTGATCTGGGACCAGGTGTTTACCTGTAGTTTCTCCATCAAAGGTCTTCTCTCAAACCGGTGTTGGAGGAGAGATTATACCGAGTTAGAGTTTGGTTTTCCGTGAAGAGCAAGTGCTCCTGCTCGCTGCTGTCATGTTGTTATCATGGGTGGCGTGTGGCTCGTCTGCCCGAGGACACAGAGACAAGGCACCCCGCAGCCTTGGGCCAACTGAGTTTGGCCATTCCGGAAGTCTTTTTTTAGGGTGCTGATTGGATAAAGTGTATGGTATTAATTTATTTCTTTAATCAGTGATTGGCTAAACTGCGTATTAGACCCGTCTTCCTTGGACCAAATCGATCTGTCCCCACGACGTGCACTAGCAGCAGAGACGTGCACGGGGGCAGCTCAGAGGTGCACTAGCAGCAGAGAGGACAAGCAAGATAAGCAGATATTTTGCTCAGATATCTTATTTTACAAATATTACTGGGTATATTCCATAGCTCAAAAACACATATTGACAATGTGTATAATCTATTTATATTATTGTATGTTTTATAATTAACAATATTATACATATATATATATATATATATATATATATATATATATATATATATATATATATATATATATATTTTTGGGTGGCTCAAGGTGTGTGGGGCCAGGCCCCGTGGCCCTCTATTGGCCGGCCGCCACAGTGGGTTGTAAAGATCTTTAAAGTGTAAAGCTCGCTTCTGGGACTTATAAAGGAAAAGGCATGTGGTATCTGCAATGCACATCTTCTTTTGGGCATGGGGCAGAGTTTAAGACTCAGAGAAGACCACTTAATGTCCTCTCCCCCCTTGAGACCTCACAGAGATTTTGATGGTGGACTTTTACTTGCGTAGTGAGCAAAGGTTAATGTAACGGATGGTGGACCGACAGTGTTTTGAAAATGCATGATATGGCATGATACATATTTATGGATTGGAGATAAGGGACAGAAAGCAGTGCCATCAGCAAGAGAGAGAAAAAAAGGAAAAAGATACTTAACCCTAGAACACTAACGTCGGGTGATTTTAACCTAGCGATTGTGGTTACGTTATTTTCATTGTGTTGCTTTCATCTGAGTTGTGTGGGTCCTGAGCTTCATACTGCTCACAGACGCTATTGAAAATAGGTGTGTCTCTCTGCTCCAGACCCTGTTTTTTTCAACAGGCACGTGTTCAGGTAAATTTTAACCTGGCGCTGTGATAGAAATGGGTTTTACCATTGAAGGGAGATTTTTCCTTCACCGGACAAGGCTCACATGTCCCAGGAATGGGTGGACCAAAGAACAAGTTCATAGTTCCATTATTTATATTTTTAATCATGTTTTATTGACGATCCCCTAATTTTTACATTTTTTTTTAGGGTCCCCCTATGATACCTGTTTTTCGTTTTATGAGAAGTTCTGTAGGGTAAAATAAAAGAGTACTTTAATTTGCCTCGTATTGTTGTAATTTAATATTTTGATGAGAAGTATTTTTTTATCATGTACATTATATCGGGTGAAATATACCAGACGTTAGTGGTAGTGTTGCTATTTTTAGCGTTAGTGTTCTAGGGTTGAAGGTCATAGCTATACAGTAGTAATTAATGTGTTCCCTTGGTTCAGCTGCATGATAGTGTTAATGGTAGTCCTAATGCATTAGGCAGATAACACACATTGATTACTGTCTTAGGTAACCGAGAGAGGACAAAAACGTATCAGCCGTGAAGAGAATAATTTCAAGAAAATGTGTGGCTCAGAGGTAAAAAATAATGATGTTATACATTGTCAGTGTGTCTACTTTGATGTGGTCGAGCAGCTAGAAAGGACTTGTCACCAAAAGAAGGTTAATGTCCCCTGATGAGCAGATAAAAGACTAAAAGGGGAAGTAGTGAATCAAGTGCATTCTTCCCTGCTCTAACAATCACTGTTAATGATCCTTAGAGAAAGGTGCTGAACCCACAATTGCCTCAAAGTGGCGCTGAGTCTAATAGCAGAGGTTTGCAGTCGCACCTTGCAGGTCCCAGGTAGAAATATGTGGAGCTGTATGACTTGCTAGGCAGGCCACTGTAGAGAGAGGGAAAGCATGCTCAGTCAACTTTCCCTGAGTTAATACATGTTTAAAGAATGAAGGAGGGCAGTGAGAGCAACAGAGAAATGGAGTACATCAATACAGCTTTAAAAAATGTCCAATCCCACTGTAAAGTCAAAGTCAGTTTTATTGTCACTTCCTCCACTTGTGCAAACATACAGAGGACCTGACATTATGTTTCTCTACTGTCTGACATAAAGTGAATAGTGCAAAACAGTTAAAAAAAAGTAAAAAATAGACAACATATAACCTATAAACAACAGTGTTGAGAATTTAACCTTCGAGTCACACATATCGGAAACATACATTCTCGAAGTTTCCCAGGCATCAAATGTATGTATCTGTACATTGTATAATATGATATAAATATAGATAAAGGCTGTATTCGCCACTTTGCTAAATAATTTGACCATATTTTAGCCTTAAGAAGAACGATACAAAAAGGCTTTATACTGTTTCCACATAATGCAGTCGTACCATGATTCTTTGAACATGACACTATTTTTATTTGAAAACATGTAGTATAATAACATAATGTATCCCTTCTATGCATGGACATTGTAAACAGCTCCATTTCAGAACTAGAGACTTAAGAGATGGTTATCAGTCTCCGTGGACTCATGATCTTTACCTGTTTTTCTGAACAGCTCAACGTACAATTTTTAAACATTTGAGGGAAAACTTTCCTGTTTAGGGCTCAGGTAATCACAACTGATATCTGCGCCCGTTGTTCCCAGAGCACAATTGACACTTGAGAAATGAAATGTTGAAGAAGCGTATTGAGACATGGGATATGAGAATAAGCCAGAGTGGACCACCAGTGTATCCAAATGTAAATATTTCTATATCGAGCGCCATGTGTTCATACATTTATGTATGTACGTGGTCAAGGTCACTTGCAGGCCCGGCTAAAGCTGTGTGACCGAGCAGAAGGATTTCTGACAGCAGTACTTTGTAGCTTTAACTAATTCCAGCTCCTGTCATGCTTAAATATTTTTCCCATGTACCTTCCCTTCCTTCTGGAAACACTTCAGAGGGAAGAACAGAGAGCCATAGATGGAATACATTCAAATTAGCTTGTTTTCTTCTTTTTAGTCCACTAATCTGAAGTGTTACCCTCATATCATGCAGTTGTTTTTTTCGTCCTCTCTGACTGTACAAGTGTAAAAATAATCAGTATTTGCTGCGCTCCATTTTAGTGTAGCTTCGTGTGTGAACTTATAGTTTGACTTTTTACCTTTTATATACTTATTTTCTTTTAAATAATCTATGATTGAGTTGTCAGTGTACAATGAAGAAAATCGTACAAATCGTACAAAAATAAATCCATTTTAACCTTCTTCAGTTTTCATAATGTGTATTTTCTTCAAATTGTGGCTGGCAGTTTGTCCACTTAAGCTGCTGCTTTAGTCAACATATTTACACTGCAGATGCCCTGTAGGCCCATTTGTTTTTGGAAGTAGAAGAAAAACAAACTAAAATGTCAAGGTCATGCTGTTGTCCTCATATCAGTTTAATTTTCAATTCCTGTCCTGGAAACTCCACACATCTAAGCTGGCTTTGTAAACGCTGAGTGATAAGGACTCTTTCGATCTTTGTCACCATATGAGCTCATTCGGGCAAAACAGCGTGTCCAGTGGACAAGTCACATACTTAAAACTCTTGTCTTCTCTTTTCTCGTCATCTCTATGGAGTGAGAATAAAATAAAATAAACCTAAATGCTGCCCTGCTGCCCTCATCTCAGCGTTTTGTAACACTTTCAATCCTGTTTGCGACAAAGCCAGAGCAAATCAAAGGGCTCCATCAGCAGTCCAGGGTAGTTACAGTAGGAAATAAAGTATGTGGCAGTGGAAAATGTCTCCCTTAGCTGTGAGCAGAATCCTCTCGCTCTCATCAAGGGCTCTCCCCTTCCAATTACCCAACATTCAGAGCTACTCAGTGCCGCTTATACTCTAACCATCCAGCTCTTTCTGTCTTGCTGCTATTTCCCTCCTCCCCCCAGCTTTTCAATTCCCACCATTCGTCCCTGCTTCATGACTCGGAGGTAGTTGGCAGGGGGGCCCTCCATCTTTATCACCTCCCTATCAACACTGCCCCCCCTGCATCCCCCCAGCAAGCCCCGGCTCTTTGTAGCTAGTAGCCAAGTGTCGTGCCTGTTTTAGCTGTCCTGATAGCCGAGTGGCCTTGCTGGAGCTGGACGTGCAGTCTCCCACCCCCTGAGCAGCAGCTGGCTCTGATGCACTGCTGTAGGTCTGAATGAATGTGGATCTTGGTATAAATTCCCACTCTGACATTTCCCACTGTATTTGGGAGTATATATATATATATATATATATATATATATATATATATATATATATATATATATATATATATATATATATATATATATATATATTTATATTTAGCTCCTTGCATCAGCTAAACTTTCCAAAGCAGAGCACAGCTTGCGTTCATCAGATACACTTTTGTTGTCAAGGCATGGCTGTGTGTACATTTTGTTCGAGAAAGTTAGACTTCTCGTGAAAGTTTATCTTTCTGTTGTACTCTGACCTCTGTTTGTCCTGGCATTTACTTTGCCCATATGCAGAGAAAGCAGCCAGAACACCGCGCCAGGGAGATGCTGAATTAATGATGCAAGACACTCTGGCCGGAGCTAGAAGCCTACCACAGTCGACACCGCATGGACAGATTGTCACATGTAGATCTATTCACCGGATCAATGCGGCTCAAGCAAATGCTGTCACATTTCATACCTCAGTAGCGAAGCCTTATGTCTTATCTGGCAATGCAGGCTTTTCATTCCATTGAATTAATTCCTCCATTTGCCTTTTGTTTTGCAGTGTGCTCAGATATTCATTTATTCACAATGGAATGTGTATCGTGGTAAGCGGATGCCTCGTCATTGTCATTCAGCCGGAGACAGAGCACGTACTTAACAAGCAAAAGCTCGTTAGATTAATTTTGTTTTCCTTTTTTTTCTTTTGAGCATGCCGCTTCTCCCCATCCAATTGTGAAATATGAACACAAAATGACTCTGTGATGCACCGTATCACGGTTTTGAGCTGACACAATGTCACCAATAATAATGGCATTACACTAAAGATTAGGGAGTTGAGCCATTTGTTGCTATTGTGGAGCCCTCGTGTTGATGTTTTTCAGTCTTGCTGGAACAGTTGTGCAAGTGGTTGTGTGGATGTTTGCAGCACTTTTCTCAATTCTCGTATCCATCAATCCACCCATCTTCTAGCCAGTAATCGGGGTAATAGTAATAGGGGTTGTAAGGGTTGTGTTGCCAATTATTTACTCCAACAACTTCTATCCTTCTTATTGTGATTTTTTTTTTAATTTTAAGCGGGTTTCCTCATCTTATCATGCAGACAGAAGACAGTCAACCTGCAGGGAAACCTCATCACTGCTATGTATTTAGTTGTATCCTAACATAAATACCACCACATAGACCACCTTAGACCAATGCCAATTAACAGCAGAACATTAACACCCTTGATATGTGGCCCACACTTTCTTTCACCACTATATCCCAACATAACACCTGCAATAAATGCAGCTGACACTCACCATTAATCCCATGATCCTTCTTACTGTCACACACAAGTACGACTTTGAAGACATGTTATCCCCTCTCATGTGGATGGAGAATCCAGAAAACCTCACACCAATGCTCATCCTCACTCAACGCTGCAAAATGGGCCAGTGCACACTGACGGTAAACGTCCAGATAAACTGCAATTCTGTAGATATTTGATATTTCAACTCAACACCTTAACACCTGCACCCCTCTTGTCAGTGCTCCTTCAGAACATTAGCATGTGTCAGATTTACCATCCATCTCACTCCCACTGCCTCACTCTTGATACATCTATGGCCTTGTCCCTGTCCTGGCAGGAAACGTGTTGAAGTTTAATCCAAGCCACTTTGTTTCTTTCCCATTTACAAATTGCATCTCATCAGATAGCAAGAAAATACTCCTTATCATCTTAAAGAGGCTTACAGTCTAAGCTGGTCCACCGTGTATGGGCAGTAGTGGAAGCAGCTCTAACCTGTCCTTTTATCTCATCCAGGTGGATCCAAAAGTGTTTCGAAGTGTAGCGATATATAAAATCCACTTCAGCTTGGTCTGTGTCAGTCCTGGGTCTCCTCCCAGTCAAACATGCCCTCCAAACAGAGGCATCTGTCTGGGTTTCGAATCAGATGCATGAACCACCTCAATTGCCTCTTTTCTGATGCTAAGGAGCAGTGTTTCTACCCTAAACCCATCACCCTCTCCATAAGGATCAATCTTATTGTCTCAGGCACTAACCAGAGCTCGTGGCAGTAAGTAATGTGTAGAATATAGATCACCTAAATTTGCCTTCAGGCCTTTCTTACTGCACAACTTTGTCTGGTACGATGTCTGCATGACTGCACCTGCAGCACTGAACTGTCAAACTGTGTTTGATCAAATGTTCCATTTTATTTTCACTTATGAACAATACATTAAGATATCCTCTTGGTGCCCTTCTTTTTCTATAAAAATGGAGACCATCACCTCTGTCTGCAGACCAAGGACACAGCTCCCCAAATCAAAAGGCCATTTGCAAAGGTTGTTTCTCCAACTTCAAAGCATAAGCTTTTCCCCTATTTTCTCTCTCTTTAATTGGTATAACTGTGTCCTGCTGATCTTGATTGCCAGCTCATCTAGCTATACTCAACACAGTTATGTTCTCTAATATAGTGTGGCTTCTAAGATTTATCCACAGAGGAAAGAGAAAGCTGAGGTGGATACTGATGTATCCTGTAATTGAAATGAACAATCTGATACACATGGACTCTCAAAATCACAGCCCAATTGCCTCCCTCATTAAAAAACATATGTTGCATCTTTGTTCTCTACACCAGGTTTCATATTAAACTGGATTATTGCTGCCGCTACATACAGCACAGTACATAATTCTTTTTTGTCAGGTCATTTGGTGACTACATGGTCAAAGTGAGATATCACTGCATGGTGGCATGCTATATGCTTTATACGAATACGGTTCATTATAAAGGTCTCGCTCCTCTGAACTTCAATTCCACTGTGTGTCCAATTCCCCTCCGTAATAGTGCCTTGATCGTTAGGAAATTTAATTACAGCTCCTGGAAAGAAAAAAAACTTGAATCAGATGGATTATCCACAGTGACTATGAAGCTTTGTTTCAGAGTGGGGGTCTTCCAGGAAATGATCAGAACACCGCTACGGCTTGCAAGCCTCCATTTAGAGACAGGATTTAGACAAAAACGCACTATTAAACAAGTCCATTTAATGTTCTGCTGGAATAAGGCCTTCAATCCATTCTGCGACTGCGATTGTACTGGACTAAAGTACCACATGTAAGCATGGCAACCAAGCCCTCATATGAAAGAAATATATTTTCTAGCATATGAGCATTGTCTCAGTTAAAAGGGTGGACATTTTAGTCCTAAAAACACTCCAAATAGAAATAATGTAATGTCAGCTATGTTGACATGGATTTATTTATCCTATTACTGTGCTCGTATGACAAACACAGTGTCAAAAGAGAACAATATTATCTCTTTGTTGTAGGTCATTACATGAGTTATATCTCTGTTATACATGCACCACACACACAAATGTAAACACATGCAGTGAAAGAGAAGTGTCTTTAATAATACATCTTTCGACTAAAGTGTTGAAACAGGTGTCAAAAAGAAACGGGTCATCAGTGTTTGCAGGTTCAAATGTGTTGATGGATTATCTTACTTTCAAGTGTGCTTTTCTCAATCACAGCCTGGCAGTTAGGTCTGAAATGCTGCTCAATATTTGATGAAGCCACCTCAGATCTCAGTAAGCACCCACTGTACCAAGCAACACAATCTGTGTGACAGTCTTCTCTGTCATTATAAGAGTTCAACTGTTGTATCATTAGATCTTATATTGCTATGTTTTCAGTTTATTTAAAGTATTAAAACCTTTGATTGAAAATAGTTTTGATTATATTCAACTTGCAGGCTCACTTAGATTTATTAGTTTGGGAATCCTCTTCTCAGCAAATAATTGTGCCCTGTGACTCATCGACAAGCTAGGCTATCCAAATGGCACAAATCAACGTTTTAAGAGCTTGGAAGACATTTCAAATCCTGCAGAATGACAAATCTGTCCTATGACGATGAGGCTGAGCTCGAGGCATATAATCCACTTGTTCCCCAAATATTCTGTAGAGATGCTTTTTCATACCTACCCCATAGTTATGCAGAAGCTTGACACCGCTGGCAGTGACACTTAAAGGCTTCCTGTTGAGGAACAGAGAGGGTTGTCACTTGTTTGTTTTTTTATAGTTCCAAAAGGCTCATGTGTCTCAGGATTCAAAGGTTTATTTGACACACAAGATTCTTTTGCTGGTGATGCGGCGTCTTCAAATCACATTTGATCACAATTTGATAATTATTTTATGTCTTTAGACATTCAGTGTATGCTCTATAGTATCTAGAAAGAGTGTATGGCATAGCATAGATCAACACTTTTGAATTGCAGAACCTCTATAATTAAATGTAGTATTTTCTTAATTTATCCTATTCTGCCAATATTTGACAATAAAGCAGAATTGCTCAGAGGTGATTAGAGTTGATATAACATAAAATAATTCAGTGTTAATGCTGCCTATAGTCAGTGGCTGTGTTATTGGCGTGATTGGTTTAATTAGATCCACTCTTTTTTAACTACTGCTCCAGCTCAGTAAATCTTGCTGCCCTCGAGCTGCTCTAAAACAAAGGACTGTTAGATGGGCTTCGAAAGGGAGTGTACTGATAGTCAGTCTGTGAAATTTGTGTTTGTAGTAAAAAGACACCCCCATTGCAAACCTGTCTAACAAATCACAATCGTTTACAACTCATTTGCAATTTGAATTATATTCAGCAGGAAAATGTAATTTCAGGAAGTAGTGAGACATTTATAAAGGGAAGGTGTGAAGGTGTGAGTTGGATGAGAGTAGCTGCATGACTCGGGTCCAGATTTGTCTCCTATCTCAAGTACTCAGATCTTTAACTGAAGTAAAAGTAACAGTGTATAAATACTTTGGCATCAACATGTGCTTAAAATACCAAAAGACGTTGAGATGTGAGCATGCACAGCAGTCACATTGCAGGATGTGCGATGTCAAGTAAGGCAGATTAAATCATAATTGTCATGCTCCAATTTTTTTCACACTTGATACAAAAGAGAAACTTTCACTGTTCTCATTTTACATGACTGGTAATGATGCTTTGATGCACAGAGTCTGTTGCTAGTAAGTGACAAGCAGCCTCCTCATGCAAAGCGAACCACCAATCAGATTCACATCTCATCAATTTATCAAACAAGCAAAGCAGGCTCCCGCTAGTTGAAAATCAAAACCTGAAAACAAGCAAGGAACAGGAGGAAAAAACTAAAAGGGAAGATTCAGTCGCAAAAAGAAAAGCAACATCACTTGAATGGAAATGTATTAGTTCTACAAAGGATGACGGCGACCAGAAACGGGTACAAAGACCATCAAGGTGTTTGATAGCTCGACAGGGTGGGGCGCTGCTGCTTGCTGCACTCTGCAGCATCTCTCCTAAATTACCTTTTGTCTGCAGTCACACAGTTTGCCCTTTTCCCTCATCTTTTTTATTATTTTCACCCAGCAAATCTCCACCATACCATCCGTCTCTTTTACATACAATATGCCTCTTTTGTATCATCTCTTGCAGCACAGGACCATATTTACCTTCCCAGCTTCCTTCGTTGTGTAGGCTCAGGTTAGTGTCATGTATAGCCCCCTCTCTGTTTTCCACTCCTCTCTACATCTGTTCCTCCCTGCATCCTGCCATTGGGATTCTGCTCACACTGGCCTGCCTAATTAGAGAGCGGCAGAGAGAAAGAAAAACAAAGGCCTCTCCTTTTTTGCTCTCCTCCACAAGTCCTCTCCCTCCTTCCAATGCCTCTTGTCCCCCCCTCCCTCTCACTCCTCAGTCATCTGGATCACAGGGAAATGGTGCTAATTGATTTGTTATAAGCCTTTTCGTCTCTCATTTGCCTGGGTCCCGACTTTTGAATCCGCCCACTTCGTCGACTTTGACTGATTCGTCGTCTGGCAATGTGACATGAAACAGCGTTTTTTCTAGTTGAAAAAAACAATAGAGCCGATGAGCACCACGGGAGGACAAACGATTAGCCAATCAGCGGGACTAACGTCATTGCCATAGATGGCATGTCTTCTCAATATTACCCGACATCGGGGTTTGTTTTACTTTAGGCAAATCCAGTTGCTACGAATCATTGTCGACCCAAAATGCCTTTAGATTCAGGCAGATATGTTTGACTCTAGTGATCAATAATTTCCTTCAAATGACAGAAAGGGCGAATGGACAGCACTCATTGTTTCTCCGTTGAGCAGCATTGTTCCTAGCTCCACCTGGAGTGTGTGTGTGTGTGTGTGTGTGTGTGTGTGTGTGTGTGAATAGTATTTGAGATTACGAATTGATTGTAAACTGAATAATTGATTTGTCTGGAGTAGACACACTAGCTGCTACCTTTCCCTTTGCAGCACATTGTCTGTTTATTTATTGAAAGTTATACTACATATCCCATCCTCCATATATGTGTTGTCAACACTGAATCAATCAGAATACATTGAGCAGCACCTATTTACCTTTATCAGCAGACTTCCGAGGAAAGGAACAACATGTTTATGTAATGCTGTGCGCCGCCAGAAAGTTTTGTTGAGAAACCTATTCCCTCATATCTGCATTACTCAGTTTCATCTATCTATCTTTGTATCCGTCTGTACTGTCTGTCCACTCTTCTCTGCTGTGGAGCATGATCAATATTTCAGTGAAGGGCAATTTCAGTTGCAGGCCAGTTTATTCCCTCTGTCTACATCAAGGATTTGAGATGAGCTGCCCCCAATACTTTAGTCCTTGCAGAGGCATGTGCATACATGCACAGTGGACATATATGTATGGACACACACTGCTCCATCTTGCGACCCAGACCCATTTCCCCACTTCAGCTAACACAGCTGGGCCAACAAACCGCTCTCTGCACAGTTCTCCAAATTACCCAGCTGCCCCATGCGTCGTCCAGCTGCCCCAGTGAGCCATGCTCGTTTATAATAGAGCCTATGTGGCAGGCTCCAGCATTAGCACACTCCACTGTCCTAGCACACACATATTCCGCGGTGCGTTCCACCATATATGTGTCCGTCCTGCTGGTGACTTCCCAGCAGTGAGACTGTGTCTCAGCTGGGCTGGTTCTCCCTCAAAGCCTGCCGCCTGCTGCCACACACCCGTCCTGATCAGTCGCTGTTAATAGGAACATTCACTCAGCACCCCCACTTTCCGATATCTACAAACTGGGGCGAACTAAAGAAAGGAGGAGAAATTGGCAATAAATGGGATTTACACATATTCCACACTGCAGTCAGGTTTAGGCAATCTTCAATGAAAGAATATGTCTTGGATTCATTCCTCCCACTATAGGCATCTGAGCAAACATAAGTGCCGCAGATGGGGGAATACTGTTGTTTTGTTAAAGATAACAGACTCCTCACTGATGTTTTTATGCTTGCCTTGTTTCTGTTGTACAGGGGCTTCCGCCTAATGATCTGCGTCAGATTAGACAGATAAATCATTAAACATAGTTGTTTGTTGCCCTGCTCAAATTGACCTCCTTAGCTATGCAGTGGAGTGTGAACCGTCTTTTTAGATTGCTCACTTCCTGCATTATATTCTCAAACCTTCCTTCTTTACTCTCACCATTTCTCATCTCCTGCTCCTGTTCCATCTCCACCCCTCACGTACCATTCTCTGCTCCTCTACACCCCTCCTCCCTTTCTCATTAATTGATATTGTTTCACTTCATTAATTTCACATTCATTTTCTTTGTGTGTTTCATCATTGTTAATTTCAACCTTTACTGTCACCCATTAAAAACCTACTCGAGTTCCATCTCGTAAAATCTTCGTATACAAATTCTGACTCTAACCTTTCTTTGGCTTCTAGCTGAGCTGAAATAGCAAAAGAAAAATACTTTCATCAATGTAGGCTCATTGTTGATGATGAGATGGGACAGACACTTCTGGTTTAGATGCCTTCTGTCATAACAATTACGACCAGTCCTTGAGACATTTTTATTGTTGTTTCTGCTGGACAAAGTTGACAGGAGCAGAGACAAATAACTTTTTAGCCAATGACCGTGCAAAAGCCTAAGACAGCTTTACTGATGCTTGATTGGGATTTTCCTTGCGAATCTTCTCTCTGTGTCGGAGTGTGGGCTGGCTCTCCCCACACAAGATAAATGAACCACTTTAAAAAGACTCCGCTTTCAAATTTCACTCTGCTGTTGCTGGTTAGAATATTAACCAGGTTTTGACATTCCCAGACATACTGTTGGTGCTCCATGACGTCTTTTACTGGGCCATTTGAAATGGAAGCCAAACACTTTGGAGTGCCCGAGTCATTGAAATGCTGGAAAGTCTCTGGGGCTAAATTGAGACACAACAGCAAACCAGGAGAAGTAAATAGTCATCAAAAAGGAGATTTCTAACAACAGATGGGTCTTTTTTGGAGAGGAGGAGAAATGGCGTTTGTGAGAGGAGGACAATGTTGCGTGACTGCCTGTTGTCACTCAGATCCTCTTCTGAAAGGAATCATTTGTCTTTGCAATATACGCCACTTTTCCATAAACATTTAAGCGACAAAACGTCAGAGCTGTAGGACCAACAAGACCCTATGCAGGGCGGTTAAAAGGCTCCGAGATAGCGATTAAAGCTCAAGTCGTGGTCTTTCTCTGACAGAAAATAGCCCTTTCATGATAGGAAGTGCTCTTATGACACTGTGAAGAATTGTAGACAAATAATAGTAGTTTGGTGCTCATCACTTGCATTAGACCACTTCAGTTCTGATTCGGGAAAGGTTGAGTTTTCCATTACATATTTGAGGCAATCATTTGAGGAAAAGAAAAACTCACTGACTCATTATTTTTAACACTCTGGTAAAAAATATACTCACTTTTTTTTATCAACTTGATAATTCCTGACTAATATTCTGAAACTTTTTTTCAACATGATTTTTGAACTGATGACAGAAAATGATGCATCCCTTTTTTGGGGTCCCAAAGACTGTGTAACATGGTTAGATACAATGAAGTATCACACTATGCTATGTGTGATTGGTGTTTTCCACACAAGGTCTAATTCGGAAGTTAATAAACTTCTGGCGTCAAAGTAAGCCCAAATATAAATAATGTGCAAAGTGATGTGCATTTCTTTGATGGAATATTTGCTTGTTTGGTGTAATGAAAATGGTTTAACATTTAGGAAAAGGGTACTTGCATATTGGATCAGAAGAACATACAAAAATAGGAGATTATTTCAGACATACAGAATTGGGGCCTATGTGACCCGGACCAATGAGGAAGTAAAGCTAATATCATTTTTAGTCACACACATTTGACCATGACACCATAACATTTACCAAATATTATTTAAATTGATTGTTTTAAAGTAGAAAGGACTGCCACGTATAAAGGTATTTAACATGGACCTAAATTTGTTGACACGTTAACTGGAGGGTTAGGCACAACCTGATAAATATTTATCTTTTCCAAAAACTCTCTAATCCAATTCTAATCAAAGGAAATATTGACCCAGAAAAAAGAAGAAAAAAAAACAGATGAAGTGAATTAGCTGGCTGACGGGGCAAAGTCAAGTGCATCTGCCAGACAATAATTACTGGATTAAGAATGGATTCCAATGTGTCCTCCAGTGCAATCACTAAAAAGGTTAATTGAAGCCACTTTAAAATGCAAAGGCTAAATATTACTCGAGGATGCTATCCCCATTTAACTTTGCAAAAATCAACATATTAACACAGAGAACATTATTATCAGGATGCACAATGCATCATAATGGTTAGATATTGGTTTCTTGAACAACGTATTTCCAGTTAAATGCTGCCGTGTCATTACTAAAATCTACATACAAGCCGAGCTGTGCTTTGTGGCTACAAACTACTTCTCTATGAAATGCTAACCTTTTTCTTTTTTATGGTGAACACAACCTAAAAAGCAAGCTTCAGATTGTTTATGTTATGCGGCTGTCCACCATATTCTGACTGTGCTCTGGGGACACTCAACTCCATCAAACAGGAGCAACACACACAATCAGCTGCAAACAGAGAGTCTGCTCCTGCTGTGTAGTAGAGTATGTCCTCGGCTGTCAGAGCCGAAGATTGTATGTGTGTGCATGTGCAGGTATGGGCCTGTGTGAAGTGAAAAGTGACAAATGAGAATTGACGCTCATTAGTTTTTTCCTGACAGTAACTTTGGAGGGTTACACCTCGAACAAATTTCTGACAGACAATAACATTTCTGCTTTTGTGTGCTGACTGGCTTTAAAAAATAAAAAAGTCAATGTTTATTCTGTGACAGCTGACAGACCATCTGAGCCTCAGTGTGTGTGTGTGTGTGTGTGTGTATCGGGTTGGATGAGTTGAAAAGGATCAAAATGCTATGTGGTTTCACTAGCAGAGAGAAGCACTCTTTCCCAGCATGCTTGGTGTTCTCAGAGTCTCCTCAGCTCTCCACCTTCCCTGTTGTTACTGAAGCGTCCGACACACATGCATGCATTGACTGTGGCCAAAATATCGGTGCTGACTGTACCGGGCAAGGCAGGTTGGTTGCTGTGCAGACAGACAAACAAACTGAGCTCTTCAGGTGTGCCCATCTACCAGACCGGAGCGGACCAGTCGAGCCCAGACGGCCGCTGCAGCGTGTGCCAGCTCAGAATCTGGCTGTGCTACATCTGGCAGTGACTCCGTTCCAGAGCCACCTTGCCTTTACAGGCAAACTCCTAAAAGATTGATGAGCGTGGAACGGTCTCGCAGGTGCTAGGAACTGCTAATGGAACCTCTAGACACATCCTGGCTGGACCTGTTTCGTCCTGACTCAACAGATTCAGTTCTGATATCGTTCAATCTTCTCATTTTTTCTCCTAGTCCACTCAGGCTGCTGCGGAATATGATGCCCTACCTTGTCAGCGTGTGTGTCATAACGATTATTCTAACTACGATCCACAGTTTCCCCAGCGTCCTCTTCAGGGATTTGAACATACTTGAACTTTGATTAACTCAAATTCAACCACAGAAGGTCGCCGCAGAGGCTGCGTGAGGTGTCATTCAGCTTGAGGAGAATATAGAACTTGTTAGTGAACTCTCACCTTAATTGTTGGCACAGGGAATAAATAAAGCTAAATGGACCATTTGTTAGACACGTATGGGCTTTTATTGATTCTTGATTAATAGTGGCTTTGTTTTCAAGCTAAATATCCAATCAAAATGACAAACATGCAATAGGATTTAAATATCACTTTAATGGAGACTTGAATTAGAATGCACAAATTTCTATATTGAAATATATTATATATATATATATATAGATATATATATATATATATATATTTCTATAATTATTGAATGCCCTCATTTGACACCCTTCTTGCATTGTACAGTGTGAGAGGACAAACCACAGAGGGCACATGTTCCTGCTTTCAGGCGCAGACTAAAAATCCATCAAAAGCAAGGCCGCCCTAAAATAATGCAAAAAGCATGCCGCATTACACACTGTTCCTGACTCGCACAGGAATGGATGATGTGGGTCAATTTTTACCAGACTTGATTGAGTAGAGAGCCAACCATCCATGCAGAGCAGAGTGCAGCGTGTATGCAAAACTCACTTTAACGAATTTAAATTGACCACCATGTCCTTCCAACCACCCACCCACCTTTAAATTTGTACCTAAAATGGCTAAAGGAAGTGTTACGGTGAAGAATCACAAGGCTGCCAGATACGGCAGTGATTTTGATGAATTTCCTCATCAAAGACTCGTCACGCCATATGGCAGATCTCTATTTTGCATCTGACCTTCTCTTGTTAAATACCTTGTTTCATAGCAGCAACGTAAGCAGATAACGGCCTTCAGTTGCGCTGCTGGTGCAAGAAAGCTGTTCTTATCAATCTGCCTCTGCAGTGCAAAACAAAGCATAAAGAAAAGTGGCAAAACAAAACCATGAACCAAAAGAAAACTGTTTTTTCTCTCTCTTCTCAGAGCTGACTCCTGGAAAAAATTATTGGTCAGTGATGAGAACTTTTTAATTCAAGGTGTAATCTTTGTTCATTTAAATAAATCATACTCTGAAGGCATCAGGTTAGGAGATAATTGTTCCAATTGAAAAGAAAAAAAATATGGGAAATCAAAACCCATTTAGGACCATTTCACCTACAGTTTTGTTCCCCTTTATAGCAGTTAGATGGGTTCAGATTTCAGAGGTTCAAACTCCAGTTGCTGCATTTTCCGTAACAATATCTCATGCAGATGAAGGGTTATGGATGTCACAGATTAATACATTGATGCAGGAATATGCACATGCCATGCGAAAGGATTCCAGGTACAAATGTCTGTTGAGTATGTGCAAAGAGCTCTTTCCCCTCAACACTTAATGAAATGTGGTACTGGTAATTATTTGATATGACATCAGGCCCCCTCAATAACTTCCCCCTTCATGATGGAACCCTAGGCTGCACATAACCTATCCAGAGTTTTGGGGACCGTTGGCTCGACTGGACTGGCTGGGTGTGCATGGGTGGCTTTGAAGAAGTGGTGTTTACTAGAGTGGGCTTTGAGAGGAGGGATTAGTCCTCTTCCACTTAAGCAGTGGGCAGTGGGCTCCGGCTCTGCTGCTGGAGCAGCCAGCACTCCACTCAGCCAGATAAAGCAAGCAGAAATGACTCCTGAAGTAGCTTACAGCCTCTGCTAACACACACTCAGATGTACTCTTACAAACACACATAAATAGGCAGAAAATGCAAGTGTACTGGCATGCACAAATTATTATTCTTTAAATATATATATTACTGAGGATGTTAATGATCACAACAAGAATTCAGACAAATTAATGATATACGTTAAACAGTTAAAATAAATGCTAAGAATAAAAACAGCTAAGTAACTTAAAGGAGGGGCTTGTCACACACTCACACACACACACACACACACACACACACACCGTGGTCGTGCACTCTCCAGGATGCGTGAACTGGAGACCGGGAACTTGCCTGTTTTGCGCATTACTGCATTTAGCATGATGGTTTTACTTTTGTTTGTACATTGGGTTATCATTGCGGCAGCTTGTTAGAAACTTAAACCACAGCCCCATTGTGTACAAGACACTTTAATGAATAGTAATTGATATTTACCAAGGGTGCATCCCCTCCTCTTTTCTCATTAAGCACTGTAGGTACCTTCAGTTGTCGATACCTGATTACAGTTTGCATTGTATATCCGTGTGGTGTTTAAATACATAAGGAATAATGACAAGGCAAACATAAAAAAAACTCATGAGCATGAACTAAATGGCTTTTGTGTGGGTGAGACAACAAGGGGAGTCATGAAGAAGAAAAGAGGAGCGGAAGCGCCAGACGTGCAGAAGAGGAAGAAAATGGGTTCCCACAGAGGAATGTGAGAGCAAAGGAGGTTTGGAGAGGCATGATGCAAGGGATTGGATCTTTCAAACGGTAATCGCTTATAGCTACCCAAAGGGGACAACTCCCTCTTTCCCGCTCCCTCTCTCTGCTCACTCCCCTGTCAGGACGAGGAGGAGCAGGCGGTGGATTGAAATGTAAAAGAGGCAGAGGATCAGAGACAGGTGGAAAATGAGAGGAGCAAAGGGCAGAGTGGGGAAGAGATGAGGCAGAAAAGGGGCGGGTCCCTTGACTTGAGCAGGGTACTGGTAGAGTTTGTGTGTGTGTGTGTGTGTGTGTGCAGGGGCGGTTTTGGGCACGGGCGAACCCCGGCAACCGCCCGGGGCGGCACTTTTTCATGTCACGTGGGGGGCCACTTAAAAAAGAAAATATCATCTGGGCCGTGAAGCGGTTTTCCATTATCTATCATATCACTGTGTGGGAAATTGGCAAATTGGCGCCCCCTGCAGCTGCAGGCGACCCTGCTTGCTAAGAAGGTGCCGTCTACAGATCATGTGTGAGGTTGGGAAGAGGAGGGGGCGCATTTTCGTGGACCGGCCTTCACAGTGTTGGCGAAAATTATGACGTAATAAATATGACGTAATAAATATGACGTAATACGACTGGCATAAAGACAATTATAAAGTGCATAAAGATACAACTCACCATGACGCTTCATTAGTGGAGCCCTGAGCTTGTTTCTCTGCTACGAGCCGGTCCCGTCTCGGGGTGACGGCAGAAAAAGGCCGAGCCCCTACGTCTGTTGTCTATGTCCAGTCTACTGACTCTACTCCGTACCTTAAACCTTTATGTCACTCTGTCACTTCATAAAAACCTGCTTCACAAAGACAGGATGTTGAAATGGAGGCAGGGTTTCAGAGCTTTTTTGTCGATCTCAGCCTTGATTTTAATCCAGAACACTGAGTTGTAACGGACATTTAAGTTTCACTTTTGGGGAAACGTATCACGTAACCTCTTGACATGTGTCAAGAGGTTACGTTTGAGGCTACGCACAGACGGATGTATCCAGTCTTTTTTCTTTATAAATTCTTTCTCTGCGGCCCGGTACCAAGGGACCCACGGACCGGTACCGGGCGCGGCCCGGGGGTTGGGGATCGCTGCTCTAATGCAATTAATGGGCATAAGTCAGTAGATTTCATATGATGACATTATTGATGATTTTGCATCAAGGTAGGCCAGAAAGGTTAAGTTTTAGTTTTAGTTTTGGTTTGTGTTTTCTGTTCTTAGTGCAATAGTGTAATAATTAGATTTTCTTTAGTGTGTTTTTACATGTGTGTTTATTTATTCTATGTTGTATTTGCAATTACATGTAGAACCGCCATTTTGTCTGTGTGTGTGTGTGTGTGTGTGTGTGTGTGTGTGTGTGTGTGTGTGTGTGTGTGTGTGTGTGTGTGTGTGTGTGTGTATTCTTGTTTATGAGCAGGTCTGTAGAGACGGCGTGCAGATTATTGTTATAGAGGTCTTATCCTATTGAATCACTCCCATTCAGGAATTGACAGTCAGCCAAATATCTCCCGGGAATGAGGGGAAAGTAGCATGAGTGAAGAGTAGAATGATATCCATCAGTGATACAAACAGCTCGAGGTAATGCTGAGACCTGGAAGTATTCAGTGCACTGACTCCCCTGATGGAGGGAGCTGCAGCGTGAATCCTGTGCCCTTACAGCACAGTACACAGCGAGAGATTATGGATTTGAGTGGAATTAGATCAGCTGCTTAAGGGGTTAAAATAAGTAAGCAGCTAGATTATAAAAATTAGATAAAATTTGTTGAGCCACAGATTGTTGTAGCATTTTTTTAAAGCCTGGAAGGTAACTCATGGTTATGAACTAAAACAGAAGAATATTACAATACATGAAATAAAAAAATAAAAAAACAAGAGTTACTTTTTTGTCCCTTAAAGTCAATCAAAATCTGGTCCCAGGCTAAAGCTATGACAATCAGCACTCATTACATCCTTTCATCGCTCTATTGTAAGGCAATTGTAAGGCAACTTAATGCGTGCATCATGTGCAGGCATACATTTTATAATAAAATTTAAAATACTAAATTTTATAATACTAACAATTATTCATTGACCCAATTATAGCCATGATTTTATTAAAGCACATGTGGAGTATACAAGGTAATATTATTTGAATATTACCCTGTATACTCCACATGTGCTTATACTCCAGATATTCAATAAATAGAATAGTAATTGGGTCCGAAGAAAGTTAGTCATTTGCATTAATTAAATATAAAAACAGGCTCTTGCTGGTCCCCAACTGGAAATAATACTTTTTCCATGAAACAAATTGAACATAAATATTTTGCCATTTTTCTAAGGTTTTTCTATTTTTCCTGCAATCCAACAGATGTAGTTCATTAGGTTTTGCATTGAAGTAATTATACAACAAGTCCTCCTCGGTAAATAACAAATGATGTTGTTTGTACAGTAATTTCCATCTGCATACAAGCCTCCGCTATAGTATATGAGAGGAAATTATTTTTTGGGCCAATGCCATCACTTGACTGACATTGTAAGTTGTAATTCCACGTCTGGCCACTGTGGAAAATTGGCTTCATAGCCCATCACTCTTACTCGGAACAGCCACCCCAACTTTAACCTCGTGCCGACTTTGGCTCTATATCAATGTAACGGTCTCTACTCCAGTCATTCGGCGGTTACAGGGCTTTGCCACACATTTTTGTTTTACATAAATGGCCGATGCTGTTGTTTTTCTTAGAAGGACAGTTTCCTGTTTGTTTCAGTAGTTGAAATTAAAAGGCAATTATCTGACACTTAAATTGTCAGCGTCTGCTGTTGAAAAGCAATCCTTTTTGGTGTGAGAAATTACTAAATTCACAGCATCCTTTTCACAATGTGTTTATTTGCTGTTGCCTGAAAACAGCACTCAATTGTTTTTCGTAAGATAACCAAATGTTCGTTTTTTTTAAATGCACCACTGACGCAGGAGTTGGAAGTGGTCCCCCATGCAACTTGAACAAAAATAAATAAAGCAAGAAGTTGAGATGTTCCCTCTAACGGATCTCAAGCTGAAGATGTGATAGATCTGGATGGAGTCTGGAGGACGATTTCAATAGCATTGAAATAAACTGAATTGCTGAAAACCAGTCAAGAAACTTGTGGAATTCTTTAGAAATTGTTCACGGTAATGTAAATCTCTTCTGTGCATTACTTTAAAGTGTTAGTACTTACCCGTAATGGGCCATGATCTCTTCTTCTCTTCATCATCTTCACCACCATCTCACACACAGCAGATAGAAGCTTCCCCTCCAGGCTCATCATTAGCACCAAACACGGGGGTTGGCTCATTTGATCAGATTTCTCTCCACTACACATGCTCACACCCATCTCTTTTCCAGCATCACCAGTACCACCACCCTCTGTCTGCTTTTTCTCGCCTGGCAGCCTCTGAACAAGGGAGTTCTATTTTCAGAGGAATGCCTGAGAGAAGGCATCAGAAATAATGACAGGAACATTTAATAATGTAGCGAGGAGGATGGCTGAATGCTTTGTTGCGGCTTTAGGGAGATAACATAAACCCAATCATAGATGTAGTAGATACACAATAAGAGGATGTGTAGCTCGTGTTCAAAGGGCTGAGTGTCTCTCCGCTATTATGTTGCAATCTTTCATGGAATGAGAGTGGGAGGGAGTAAAGATGGCGGTTCTAGGGAATTTGATTGTGAAAAAATAAAAATAGCCGAAATGGAGGTCTATGTCCTACAGAGAGAGATACAGAGTGTGTTTGTGTGGCTGTCGAGCATGTATCAGGAGTATACTTGCCCACATTTATTGATCAATAGCCTTGGACTTCCTGACCCCTTTTAGCACTGTCAGTCAGGCGGCTTATTCTCACACAAACACCCCCTCAGTGCTGATTGAATGTCAGTGTTGAGGTCGTGCAGCTCTGCAGTTCTACTTGACTTACCAAGGCAACGTATCTTGGAAGTATTTGATATTTTTTTAATTTCCTGCCTGTGTTATGCACACTAATTCTGCACTAAGGAAGGAAACACTTCAGCAGAGCCCACAGGACTGAAGCCTTCATGCTGAATGAAATAGAACAGAGGAGATTGGAAACTGCTTGATGAGACAACCAATTGCACATGTGACCCTGCATTTTCCTGGGTATTAAGGCCACTTGATGCATTCTACTTCTAAAGAGCCACCTTCACTTGTTCGATGCCACAGGTTTTAAGGGTTAAACCACGTTGCTCCTGTTCCATGTCATAGTTGCCTTTTAAGCTGATTTATGGTGCCTGTCAGCAAATTAATCTGTCACTGTTTCATCAAGTGGCTTCCGGTCTTGTTTATTTTATTGGACTTAATGGGCCTGCTTGTAAGCCATATTTCCCACAGCTTTTGAATGAAAGCCTATGTTGAAAAGTAATTGTATTGCTAAATTGCCATGAGGCTTCATTTCCAGGACAGCTAATTTATATCCATCATTAAAACGGTTTCATTTATCATCTTTGAGAGACTATTGAATGGACGAAAACAGCAAAGCTGCTGAGCTGTTACCTAAAATGGTGTGAATCTGTAAATTCTAGCATTTGGTTAACAGTGTAAATTGTTTTTAAGATTTAGAATTTTAGAACTGGAACAGATTAACAACATTTCTGTCATTTAGCCATTTGTGTCACCTGCTAGATTCCAGGGGCAATTGAATGCACCATGTCCTCCCTATGATGAAATTTTGCAAGTGAATGGTGAAATTACTTCCACAACTGAGGCAACTTTTGGCACTCCATTAAATTGGCAACTGCACATAATCTCATTTAACACATCCTTTGGGAATCAAATGTTTTTCTCCAAAATGTGAAAGTAATCACAGTAGAAAACCAGTCCGGCCTTATCTGAATTTTAAAATATCCCAAAAATCTTATCAAAGCAATCTGGTCTGGATTGCAGAGAGAACGGTACAATGTTTGTATTGATGTGATCCAATTATGTGCTCCCACTTAATGGCCTCTTTAGCCTGCTTGCAACATGTTCCACAACTATAAACTGCTACAAGGTGGCTGATGAAAAAGCAGGGGTCAATGGAATAATAGGAAATTATTGATCGTTGTAACATTATGGTGATAAGTGACACATGTGCTTTTGTGTGAGATTAGAAAACTCCCCAGTGAAGAAAATCATGTGCCACCAAAAACTCATACAGACAACAATAGACACAGTCCACAACAGACAAAAAAAACTCATTACAAAGAATAAATAAAACCAGAAAATGCAATGCGACCCAGATTTGACAGAGAGGCCAAAGACCTGCCCCTTTGGAGCCTATTTGTGGTTTGCTCAGCTCTAAGTGAATATCTCTCTCTCTCTCTCTCTCTCTCTCTCTCTCTCTCTCTCTCTCCACCTCCTACTCTATCAAAACCACTAATGAACTTCACTCCCCCATGCACTTCATAATAAAGCCCTTTATCCCTTTCAAATAGGCTTTTACATACACAATAGTTGAATGTAGCAGTCATTGTGTTCACACTATAATGCAGCTATGAGGACCAAAGAGCTTAGATATTATGGACATTTTGGGTTTCAGATTCCAATATGGCTGCATTATTACTCATTTAATCGGATAACCTCTAAAACAGTTGTTTTACTGCTGAATGGTTCTTTGTCTCTGTGTGCACTTTCTTGGCTAGTTCTCCATCGGCATGTATCAAATCACTTTTGACTGCCTCTGTACGAGGTCTAGTTCCAGGCTTTTTAGCTGCGGTTCCTAAGGGATCCTTCCAATAGCCGAGGCCTTTCAGGTTTAATTCTGTTTGGATGAGCAAAGTCATTAGTGCGTCTCTGTGGCGGTGTCAGCCTGATCGTTGAAAGGGACTGCAAGTGAGCCGATTGGAGAGTTTGATAAAGGGTGATTAACCAAGCCACTCTCTATTGTAATATCTCACAGAGGCGAGTGTACTAACACACACACACACACACACACACACACACACACACACACACACACACACACACACACACACACACACACACACAGCTACCGCATACACTTCCAGTTTAGCCCTCAGCTCCATGTCACACTGGCCAGTTTTAATGGAAAAACATGAGACAACAGATAAGAGATAGTCCCCTACAGTTTTAACAAGGATAAGATTGTAAATCGTTTTATATTCAAAGGAAATGGTGACTATACTGCCAATGAGACAGTGTGTGTTTTTTTATTTTTTATTCTGACATTATTTACTACCAGACCTTGCATACTGTACATGGTCTTGGTGCCCTTGCTGCAGTAATGTTGGGCACTATCAGTCTTTACTGCCAAGGACAAACCAGCAACTGTTCCAGTCAAACTTCCCACCCAAAGAACCGATATGCCAACTTGTGCTGGCAGGCAGCGCTGAGTAAAGGCTGACATAAAGAAAACCAGCAGACTGATTTTTAGATTCAAAGCCTTTGGTGTTTCATTCCCCTTTATCAGTAGGATGTTTGTTTTCATGGATGGTTGCATCAGAGGTCGCAATCACATGGAGAAACAAAGAGCAAGTGGATGACGGGAGAGAGTAGAGATGTGCTTCATGACGTCGTCAGGCAGGCCATATCAATATTGGGCTGTACCGTGATAAAGACAACCGGAGGAAGGGATTAACAGAGTGTGTGAGAACACAAAGGGAACAATTGCAAAATGCAAACAGAACTTGAAATGCAGACTGCAAAGCAGGTAAAGAAAGAAATCTCTGGAGGATGTGTGTTTCTGTTGGCTCTGGTCTAAGTGACTACATAGTGGTTACTGTATAGAGTTTCATGAACTTTAATGGACAGTCTTCTTTGTAGCTACCCTCTCAATGTTTTGCTTGAAGTATGAGCTATTTAAATTACAGTTTGTCTTGCTGCAAGATTTTGTGTCCAACGCCACGTCTTTCTCAAACACAAATGTGCAGGACTAATTGCAAAATGTTGCTGAGTACTTGTATCAAAATATATCTCTTGTTCTGTATTGGTTTTCTATTTAGCAACAAATAGCCCTCTGTCTGTGAAGATGTGTTGGTAAGAACTGTGGAAATCTGCTCATTTGTCACTGTTGGCTGATTTAAAGCAATACTTGATTTCATTCCGTGTCGGTAAAGCCACAGACCGGCCTGGTGTTGAATGGACAAACAAACAATTGTGTGATAAATCAGAGGCAGAACATGACCCTCCATTACCTCATGTGAAGCCAGTCACACACACTATCAGGCTGGGAGGTGTGTGGTGTGCCATGAGCAAAACGTTGGCTCCCGCCCACGCAGCTTGTGTAGTCTAAATCTCACTATGAACTATAAGAAACAGCAAAGTTGCAAATTCCCACGATGTTAGTAATCTGATCCGATAGAATGTGTCCCAATGTGGGACTAATAAAGGACTATCATAACTATCTTGTAGAAATAACCTGTCCCAAAGCTGTAACACAAGCATTACCCAGACGGTGATGGGATGGATATGTACTCAGAGGCAGGCCAGGTGAGTCGATGTAAGCTGTGTTTTCTGGGTTTTAAGTTAAATGTAGCAAGCACACAGCTCTTTACCCGGCAAGCCTATTGACCAGTGAGAAGAATAAAAGCGGGATAAGACATCTCTTCACTACCTAACCATGCTCTTTGGGGAAGGGGTGGTGGTCGTGGGGGTCTCTGTTAAATCTTCCAAAAGACCCTGTCAAATCCTCCGATATAAGCTGAGCTTGCACCTAGATGGAAGTGAGGGAATGATGAATGTTTTAGAAGCCGGCGCTCTAGGAACTGGGATTTTACAGGCCATCAGCACTGGGTTGAATTGGACTCGACAGTCGCCAGGGAGACACCATTCTCAGGAGGAGGAAATCTAGGCTGCACACAGAACGAGAGTTGTAAGGCTCTGCCTGCTGCTCCACAGTTGCTTAGACATTCTCAAGAGGTTTTTTTTTCAAAGCTGAAAGTCAAGGCAATTATTAATTATGGCTTTTTTTCTCCTGGAAGAGCTGAAGAAAGGAAAAATACGTTCATATAATATGTGATAGTGGAGAAGTCTGAATGTACCTTGATCTGAATTAGGACGTTTTGTTCTCAGTTTGAAGGCACAATCTAATTATTGAAGAAGTGGCGCTGTGAACGACCCGAAAAAAGGGAATGAAATGAAATTATGGATGGATGGATGGATGGATGGATGGATAGATGGGACAAGATATGTTTCTACCTACAAAGCACACCAGTGATGTTAAGATTAATATCCCCTGCTTTGCAAGCCGACCCCCCTTAGAAATAATTAATAATGTGCTGCTTCTGTAACCAAGCAAACGTGTGAGGAATATAACTGTGATTCAAGGAAAACGGTGTCGTGAGGAGAGGTAAGAAACAAAAAAAGAAATGACCTTGAGCAAGTCCTTCGTCTTGGATGTATTTTATTTCCCTTGGTGAAATTGCTCCACTGCACATCCCTCTTAAATATTTCAATGGCGACAAGATTATGGTTGCCACATGCTCACTGAGTTTATGCACCACCCAGTATATCCATCCCTGCCCCCTTTTTTAATAATTTCACAAGTGAACATTCTTGTTCATATAGGCCATTTCTTTTCTGAGTCAGTAAGCAAAACTATTGACTTGTCCTTTCTATTTAAACTCCTTTCCCTCACTCAGTTGTCCCATGTTCCATTGTCTTGTCACATTTTGCCTCTCCATCTATCCATCTCTCTGCTCCCTGTTACATTCTTCATTCACTCACTGCTTCACGCACAAAAAAACATGTCTTAGATTTGTGCCCATGCACTAAAACTGACACTAGTCGTCTAGCCCTGCTGCTCACAGGGTGATGAACTATTTAGACAACATTTCTCTACTGTATTTAATTGCATGTCAACAGGCCCTTAAGACACAGGGCTGTGGGGCCTTTAGCAAGGCTACAGTTCATCCAGTTGGGGTCAGTGATTTTTTTTTTATGAAACCCCGCAGACTGGAATGGGTTAAGCATGAGAACGTTGAGTGTGGGCATGTCAGTTGCAAAAACACCATAAGTAATTCATAGGATGTGTTCTAAAGTTGCCCTTCAGATGCCCTTTTCCTTGAACTTCCATCCTACCGCCGTTGCTCACATACAAAACCAACATCACAGCGGGATATGTTGCATATGCACCATTGATTGGAGATCAGGGATGCCTGTGGGGATGGCATTCATCTATGGCTGTATATGTAACGTCAAAATCTATGTACATATGTGTGCGTGTTTGTGGCTCCAAGGAAAACGTCTCTGCCCAGCTGTGCTGCGTGCGTTTCCCTGGGTGATTCATTGATCAGCAAAGTCTGCCACAACGGTGACTGTCTAGACGTGGCAGGTTGTTGAGGAATACAGAGATAAAAAGGATTAGAGAAATATGAAATGAGATCGAGGAAAGGTGTGAAGAATGCACAAATGGGCGACACAGACGAAGTGTGATACTTAAGGTCTAGAGAGTGCAGATGTACTGTAAAGTCTACATGCATTACTTAGTAGAACTGGCCCGTTACTACATAATTATTTAATGTCACCTCAATTTGTGCTTTAGAAAGTTGAACTTGGACCTGTATCACACTGCTGGTGCCTTGATGGCGGTCCTGCTGGCTCGAGGAGCGCAAGACTTGTACAAGACCCTTAGAAGCCCACTGGAGGACGAGTGGGATGCGGCCGGCTACGGACTCATCTCCGCAGACATAAAATCATCACCTGCACACATCACTCTGAACTATAGGTCACCCACTATCCATTCCCATTTCCCTCATATATTAGATTTCCATTTGATTTGATGCGAGCTTTTTTGAGAAGCGAGAAAGAGAGCACCACTCTCTAGACACCAATTTAAAGAGGCAAAGCAAAGTAATCAGACTGCAAACTGAATCACTGGGATGGTGAGCCTGGTGGTGGTTAGGGATCAGCGATGAGAGCCGGTTTCACACCTATCCATATCAAAGGCTTTCTGGGCACGAGAAGGAGCGGTGAGCTTCTGAATAGTAGTGAGGGATCAGTGATGATTAAAGCTAACCTGGGCATAGCAAGACGGGCAGCCATACAGGAGAACTCGTGCTTACATTCATGATTGATTTTCCAAGCTTCAGGCTTTTGAATTTCCACCTGCTTCTTGGGTCTTTTAAACGCAAAGTGAAATGAGATTTTGATGACTATCATTCTTGTCTTGCCTCGTATAAAAGTTACTGTTTCGGCGGTCTTCTCTGTGTTTCTATGTTAAATGTCTTCAGGACCCCAGGCAGAACATCAGGGTTATGAGCTAGGTGAAGCTTTAGCTGTAAGCATGCAAATGATAAACAAATTGGCTTGTTTGATTTTTGAGAATTGCTACTGCATCTGACTTTCACTTATTTAGTTGCAGGCATTGAGTGTGAGTGTATTAATCACTATTATATTGTGTGCACAGTTTGCTGTTGTCATACTTCATGAATCTGGCAGATATGATCGTCTGCCCAAAATGATTTCACACACCCAGGCAGATACTGTATGTGTGCATATTAATTGGGCGTCATGCCTGCCGAAGAACCTCAAAGCTCTTAATAGCCCTCCCTCCTTCACTCTCTATCGCTCTACTTCTACTGGTGGCAGGCTACCCGTTGCGTTATGTAAATCATCTATGATTTGACACCGCCAGCCATAAATCTTCATTAGTAGATAGAATAAGAAAAAGGAGCTATTTTCTGATTCTTAAAGCTGTTTTATCATAGAGGGGTAAGACTGAAGTTATGGAGCGAGGACTAATCTGCACCGTCCAACCGACTACTAAAGAGTATTATTGATGGCTTTTACCATAATTTCAATAGAAGTGCAGCCCCCAACCCTCCATTCATTTTTCTACTCGCAATTGTTAAACACTCGGAGCTCATTAGCTAGTAGGCTTTGGTAGGAAAACACAATCCAAATCATTTCGTTTTTTTTTAATCTTATTTCTCATTATGTAGCTCACTGGGCTTTTGGACAGCTGTTTTGAGAAAGTACTGGATGCATTTGCTTAGCTCTTAATAAGATAACAAGCATTGTCAAAGGTCCACTTATTGATTTTATTGCAACTTATTTAAGCACTCAGGCTAAAATGCCGTGAAAATAGATCACATCGATGTTTTATTTATTCGCAACGAAACTGAAATGCACTCTCTCACCAAATGTGACATCCATCACTGCATATTTTAAAAGTCACTGCACATCCTGTAAAAAATAAGCTAGCCGTGCATTAAAAGTGTCTGGTGGATGAGATGCTTAAAAATAGGCACACTGAATCATTCCACTGACACTGTTGTCCCACCAAGCTAGAAAGAGCCCCGATCGAGTGTAGACAAATGCCAGCCTATCTGCCTTTCCATCTTCCGGAGTCCTCATTCAGTGCGTAGCAGACGAAGTCCATTACCCACTGATACGGCATGTGGATGTGTAGCCTATCACGGAAATTATTTCAAGGCATCCACAATTTGAGTATGGACGATGTACTATGTCAGCACATTCCCTTCATACCGCGTATCAGTGAGGACTATTCTTCTAAGTTTCACTCTATCTCTCTTGAAACATTTAAAAGTGGAGACACTGCAGAAATAGCACAGTGCCGAATGATGTTTATCGCAAGCAAGTGCTTCAGCGCATAATCCATAGGGCTATTCTTGAGAGTATTGTGTGTGTGTGTATGTGTGTGTGTGTGTGTGTGTGTGTGTGTGTGTGTGAGAGAGTCAGAGACATTTCCATTCGCTGAGTATCAGATTCATCTCATCTCTCTTCATTACCATTACACATCCATCCACAGCGAACTGAACCCCTGGCTGTGGTACTTCACACAGTATTACTTCACAGTCCCCCATCTGCCCTGGCAACTTCCCCGTGCCACTCAGGCCCAATCTACCCATATTACTTCCCCTCAGGCTTCATCTAAGTGTGACTGATAGGGCCAACACAGGGAAACAAACAGCAGGCCTAGCTTCCAATAGGATTAGTGGCTGTGAAGCATCAGTACAGTCTCTCTGGCTCTCCCTCTCTCAACAAGAGGCCAGCCCAGCCCGTCTGCATGCATGTAGGAGTGACAAAAAGAAGCAGCAAAAAAAAAGACTTGAATAAATGTGAGCTAGATTGAAAATCTCAAAGCCAAAGGCGATTGTGTAAGCTAGTCGACAATACTCGAGGGTCAACGGCAGACATCGGGGGATTCTGTAACAAATTTACTAAAACCACTAGGGTGGAGAGAGAGAGCCACTGATATCAGACTGCATGCTTGAAGCCTGTGTTGCTCCTCTATTATTCACACCCACCAGTGACGCCATGTTAGAATGGAAGAGCACGCTGTTACAAAATGAGATCGGGGGTTAGATTTCACGAGGCTCCTGAGTGCTCTTACTGTACAGCCCAGTGCTGCTCGGTTACGGGTCATTAGGAACGCCTGCTCCTGTTGTGCTCCACACCAGCCCATTAGCCGGCCGCCTGGTGCAGGCTGCTGGTTGGGCGAGGCTGAACTCTAGCTGGAGATATTCCTGGCTTATGCAACTGTATGCTGTAGAAATACATTAGTGAGCAATATGAGGGTATTTTTACTTTTCAAAATCACAGGCGATGAAATCATGATGAAGATAATCTTTGGCCTCTCAAACACTTTTGTGACTGTTAAGTTCAATTATTATAATGATCATTAGGATGTAAATGTGATACTATATTGATCCTAAAAGCGAAAGTTAGAAATAGAGCCATGCCTCTGGATCTGGGAGGAAAAGAAGAGCTTCATGCTCAAGGCAGGGCAGATGCTGGGTGACATGCAGGCTTCAACTCATAGACATAGTAGAACATGGAGGTGCACAGTGCCTGTAGCAGATGGGTAGGGGAGCTATGAAGGAGCTTAATTAGCTGGTGCTAAACATTTTGTCTTGACAAATGACAACATTTTAAATCCATAAGAGTGTTGTTATTATAATGCACATTTTACTGCCGTTTTTCTTCTGAGATCCATTTGAAATCAGCGTTAGATGCGTACACATGCTTCGGTGAGCTTAAGACTGTATTTATGCCTCATGTACCTTTACAGAACGCACTAACAGACCTAACCACATGCAGCTGTGCACAGTTACGGCCGCACAACATTTTAAAATGCGTTACAGGCCGCAACACGATACTTTAGGCTCACAAAATGAATACCATCATCAATTCTATGTGCTATTAAAATGTTATGAGTTGTAGCCAGCACATTACCACTGTGACAACCATCACTATCAACGGAGTGGCACCACTGACAAGGATGTGTGTGTAACTGCGAGGCTGGGGCAAAATGCACAAAGCATTAAAATGGACTTGAATTTACAGAGCGCCTTTCTATTCTTCTGACCACAAAAAGAGCTTTTAACTACATGCCAAAATGTGCACACACATTCATCCCTGATGGCACAGCCTTCCTATTCAAGGACGCTGACAACTCGCACACTGGAGGAGCTGGGGATCAAACCGCCACTCTCCTGATTAGTGGACAACCTGTTCTACCTCTGAACCACATTATTTGCTAATCATTACCAATGGGCAAAAATAAACATTTGCGACATGAGCTGGCATACACATTAACCATGACACAATGCTCACATTATCCAAAGAATTATACGACGATGTGACAGGCGATGTCAAAAAGATATACAACAGCTCAGATAGTGTAGCATCGAGTCATGACTTTAACGACACACTTTATTACGCCTGTTGTTCCTCGTAATCACAGTCTGTTTTTGTTCTTTCAATCAAGCGATTTGCCAGATGAAGTCAATCAGACAGATGATTGTCACTAACACCTTATTGGTGTGATATTTTTCTGCATCACAGGCAACTTCCTCTTTCGCTCGTTTCAACGGAACAACACATCAAACCCGGAGCTTATCACACAGCGCAAACCTCTCCTGGCTAATGTGCAAAGGTCTCGCTGAAGAAGCCTCGAGTTTACCTTGTTATTTCTTTGTTAGTGATCTTTACTGTTTACTAGTCCCAAACCAGCTAAAGTAAAGTGTGTGTAACCAATACAAGTGTTCCCTCTATTCAGGTAACTGTAACCCATTATTATCAGGTAAAGCCTTTTTAAAAAAATCTATTTGAGTATACTCTGCTCCCATTAAATAAATACAATTTGAACTTTAAAAAAATAAAACACTAATATTAAGCATTTTTTTGTTTTACTTTTTTGTAAATGTTTACAGAAGTATTAATTAAGGTGATAACATATTGTTAAGTACGTTAAAGAGGGCCCGGAGCACCTCAAACAGAACTTGGGGTTGATTATCACTAGCTATTATTTACTAGTATAATGTATTTAATTCAGTGCTATATTAGCCACCCACACAGAGAACAAAAACTCTGATTTATCTATTGGCTGTATTGCTCATACAGTTACATTTAGGAAACATTTTTGTAAATGTCAAAGCAGAAAAATCTTTCCTATCAGCGATGTCCAAGCCACATTTATTTAGCTCTTCAGTGCCAACAGTCAGTGGCTCATCTTCATGGGCAGCACAGACAACAGGGAACTGAGTGTGTGGTTACCTCAGATATAATCCCAGAACATATAATAAGTGAGAAACCGAACGCCTCATATTTGATATTCCTGAGTGTATTTTCGGATGAAAAAATATCTAATTGCTGGGAACCCAAAGGTATTGCTGCAGAAGTGGAGGGGCATTGCTCCTAGAAGGATTTTTTTCGAGTGCACTATGACAATATTTCATAAATACTGCGTAAACAAATACACCAGAAAAACTAACCCATGTGTGCAAATCTATGGATTTACCAAGGGCAGAATTTATGACGAGGGATAAAGGCCTACTTTACAAACTCACATGCTATCAACTGCATCCAAATGAGGTTCCTCTGTGGGTTCAACTTTTAGTGAGTGTGGCTTTCAGGGCCCTGTCTCTCCTGCACTGCTGAGTTCATGCATGATTGAGAGTAGTTTACTTCTTCTTGAGGCTGGGGGTTTCTCTTTTCATTACTGGGAGGACACAAATCCAAAAAACACCAAGATAAAGTCTGTCTACCCTGACGACAAAAAAATTAACTGGAGAGGACTTTTTCCAATATGCACTTATGATCTACATTTGAAAACCTTTTTGTGTAATGTATGGTGATTCATACTGAATACATCCTCAACTTCAAAAGTTTTTTTAATATAGTTTTGTTGGAGCCACAATTTAGTAATCATCAGATGAACTGCATCTCAGTACACTTTGCATCGGTTTTAAGATTCAGATTTGATGGGTGTTGCTTGTATGAAACCAATCCACGGGTTGGTTTATAATCTCTGCACCACACCAAAGGATCTATTTCACCTCATGCAAAACTGACCATTCAGATTATGAACTATATTCCTTTTTAATGAATTGTTTTTCCATCCCAGTGACTTGCACAAGCACCTTTTTGGGCATAAAGGATTCTGAGTTGATGATGATGAACAATCCATTAGGAGGTCAGCGAGCAGGAAATGAGCCCTAATAACTGATTCAAATGCAGCTCTGCAGTTAATGCACTGGTCAGACTGTTTAATGGCTTTTTATTGACGTTGCCATTATCATCAATTATATATTTATTGAGGCAAATAAGAACGATTTGGGTTTAGAGTCACGGTTGAAATGTAATCTAGATTACTTGCATGCTTACATTATTATACTTTTTAATTAGCTTTGAATTCTTTGTTTTTTTTTCCTGCAAAGTCCCTACAACATGATGATTGATTCAGATTCTCAAGTAATTATCTTAATAGAGAAACAGCAATTTAATGATACAATTATGAATACATTTCTGTTTCACTCATAGCAGCTCTCACTGAAATAATCAAATTATTGACTAGAATTAATGAGACAGACATAGCACTGAAATAGAAGGGCAACACTGTAGTTTAAAATGTGTGACAATCTAAGGGCTATTAGATGCAATTATGACGGGTATTTAACATGTATTATATCGCCTCATCAGCAAATAATATTAAAGCATTACTGACGGGTGGGTGAAAGGGTGAACAATGGGCCGCTGTTTGTGTGAATGGAATTGCTGCATGTCTGTGGAGTAGGTGTCCATGTGGGAAACCGGAACTGAGAAAATCCAATCTGACCCTAGAGAATATTGATTTTTTTAACTCTTTTTTCCCCCTCTTACATCACGCATCACAAACATGTGGTATTGTACCTCTCCACCCAACTTGCATCATGCTATTACATTTTAAGGCCATGACTCTGCTCTGACTCTCGACTCAACTACACAACCTGGAATTGACTGTACTGCTTCAGTGTCTCCAATCACAAAGAGCAGTTTGAGGATTATCTTTTAGTTATTGGGCTGCGCACCAACAATGAGGCCGGGAATTAAGTGGGTTCATGAGATTCCTGAATCTCATATATCTTTTCATTAAAGTAGTGTTAAGATGCTGAGACTCGAGCATCACTTTGTCTAACAAGAAGGAGAGGGTGTAGGGCTCACATAATAAGCAATACTTGTCAGACACTAAATTATTATTTGTCCCTGTCTTAGCATTTTAATGTCATGTACGGTGTGTTTCGACAAGGAAAGTGATTAAATTTGACATTGCATATGCGCCAAAGGTTATGAGAAAATTTCTTCTGATTTGACGAAACTAGGAGAAAAAAAATCCAATAAAGCTTAACCGTGCCCCAGAAAGAGAAGATGTTAAACCGAGGCTGGTTTTTCATTTACAGTCTACCTCTTTCTCTCCCTCTCTTTTCCTGTTCCCTTATTACCCTGCAGCTCAGAAAGTATGAGATTTGGGTTGAGCCAGCAGAGTAGTAAGGACAGACTGAATGAGACCTGTAGCAAAGGGTTGTATCTGTGTTTGTGGATAAGTGGGAACAGGAAGATCTAAAATGGAGGGAAATGTTATTGTATTCATAATTCATTTCAAGCGTCCCTCTAGCCTCAAATTCAACTGCAGCATAACTGTATAGTTCGGTTGCTTCACCCCAGCAGCACGCTCATTAAGCTGCTGCTGTGTGTGTGTGTGTGTGTGTGTGTGTGCACATGTGTGTGTTTGAATACATGCATCTGAGTGTGGAGTCTCATGTGTGCACACGGCTGTGGATGCTTGCAAATGTGCCGTCCCTTGCGGGTGACGTGAGGGTTATTTCCAGATGGCTGCCAGTGAAACTCTGTCTTAATCGTGGTCCACACCTGTCCTCTCTGGGGTAATGACAGCATCCCACTTCTCTCTCCCTTTTGATGTCTCCTTCCGCTCTCAACCACACCTCTGTCACTTCCTACGTTTGTCCTCTTCCCCCAGTTTTTCCAGCTCTCACCTGGACCCTAACATCCTCACAAACAGTTGTCGTCCACTGCACAACTTTTCATCACCTTTGTCTATACCATCCGAATTATGTGAATGAAAATGTCACACATTAGTTGTTTTTCATTGGCGCCGCTGCTGAAAATACTACACCTTCCGAGGAGCGCCAGAGCAGACAGAAGGTGGGAAATGAGCATCGAGTCTCCATGCAATCCATTTGCAATCCTCTTTACTTTTCACTTTTTTCATTTATTCTTAAGCATATCAACTATTTACCATTTACTGCAGCATTTCAAATTTTCCCGGTCACATACCTTATCTTTCCTCTTGTGTTCGGGCCGTTTTAGGTTTTAAATGCATAAAAGAACCACATAAAATGTGTGTATTGCATCAAGGCTGTTTGACAGAAACCTCTATTTCAACAAGATAGAAAATGTTTCACTAAATTATAAAATGCTCTGTATTGAAATTATGACCTTTGTGATTTTTTTAAACCTTACCTTAAATATGTATGTTAAAGACCAGCAATTTATTAACTTTAAACAAAAGCAATAAGTGCTTTTGATGTTTTCCAGTTCAGTTGTTCTTACTCGGTGAGAAGAAAAATAAACATTCAAGAGCATGAAGTCTGGTTGAATGAGGTGGAGATGTGAAGGACAGCTGACAGGTATCAGAGAGAGAGGATCTGATCTGTTGAACTTCATCACTAGAATGTTTGTTCTCATGTAGGTAGATCCAAAGAGAACCAACATCTTCTGAGCATCTTTCCTCATGTGAGGAAAGTTCTCCTCTTTGAGAGAAGAATAAAAATCCAGAAGTGATACTGACTTAAAGTGCTCTGCTATAGTGGATCAGACCGCAGGTCAGATCCGCGGCGGCTTTGCGCGATTAATTTTCAATCTGGAGGCGGAGACTGCAGCGCGAGGCTCCTTGGGAGGCGGGGGTCTCGCGACAGAAACTGCAGAACAATACGCTTTCACTTCAGTCTCCAAGTCGGCAACACTGCCCGTCGTGAGGCTGCATAAGCGCGCGCGTGCGCGCACACATAAATAAATCGCCTTCAAAGTAAAAGCAGTGCCGTTTGTATTGCATTCATGGCGTGCACCTTATTTATTTATTTTTTATTTTCGATTGACCTCACACGGGCCAGACTGGGAGAGCCACGGGCCAGATGTGGCCCGCCGTAAGATGGCCAGGTCTGGGAAACACCATAGATGTCACTATAGTTAATAATATTAAAATGAAAAAATAAATAAAACAAATGTATTTAAGAGATGTGTTCTAATACCCCTCAGTAATAGTCAAGTAACACAACAACCTTTTATTTATTTATGATTCTCTTGAGGTTCATTTTACTTTTCTTTTAATTGAAAACAAGGGGTATGCTGACAAAGAAAAGGCCCAAAGGCCCACACCAAAAATATTAAAACACACAACAATATTTTCTTAGATAAGGAAGCCTAACAAGGTAACCAATAGATGAGAAACAAATTGGATGGTAGATAATTGTTTTTAGTGTATTTTACAGCTGATTTAATGAGCCTTTTTTTACTGCTTTTTCCACAAATGAGGAAGTGAGTTTTAAAAAACTCAAACGCTTCTAGTTCATCAACCACAGGTCCGATCTAATACATTTACGGCTAAAGTACTGTAAACCCTTGTGAGAAGAGAAACGATGGACTACATTTAAAAAAAAAAGATCGTTATATTTTTATAATTACGTAATTCCGTAAGCTCCTCAACATGACTGAGCGATTATAACGTTTCACTATTTAACTAATTTAGTACCCCGGCGGATTTCGCTCAAAGTACCACGGCGGTAACCGTAGAGAATCTTCCAGTAGTTCCAGTAGTTTTCCATTTTGGCTTCCATGTTTCGAGGTCCTGCGATCTCATGGCATTCAGAAAGCGCGCCAGATGACACACGCTGACGGAGACGGTAATTTGAAGTACACAACGGTCATGGTGTGAGCAAGATTTAGGTCAAAGTTGCTAAGTTGCTTTTCTATTTCTGAACCGAAAAACAGGATTTTTGGACTGGAAAGGCTTGAAAAAATGTAATTGCTCCTGTTTATTGTGATTATTATTGGAGATGTTCATGCCTAAGGTCTTAATCTTTCTAAAGAGGTGTAGTATTACTCTGGGGCATGATGGGAAGGCACCAAAAATACAATTCAAAATTATTATTTTGAAATATTTATTATTTATTTGAAAATAAATAATAAATATTGCTTATTTATTTTAAAAATTTTAAAGGCAAGTAGTTGCTGATTCAAGGACAATAGGGGCTGGTATTCATATCAAGGTCATACGAGCTGAACACCTGTAGAAGCTGATGATTTAAGACATGGGTCAAAACCGACCCGTTAACACAAGAGATGGTAGAAAGCTAACACAAGAGGAAGGTTATACAATATGTTTAGTATTAGCAATGAGCTAGCTAGATTTCTGCAGCAGTGCAACAACCAAAAAGCTGTTTTGGCAACTGATTATGTCCCATGAACCACAGGAAAGTTTATGTTGACGATGCATTTAAGACCAACAAATAATCTTGAAAAAGTTACATCAAGGAAATAAGAAAACAAATAACTGATTTAAATGCAGAGTAGGGCCAAGTAAAACAATTATATTATTTTTTTATGTTATGAACTAATTTGAAGCAAATTAAGCAATTATGAGTATTAAAAGCTTTTCATTTCTAAAGACCTATTTGCGTCATTCACATCAGGCATTATGTATTAATCCAATTATACCTTTAATTCAGCAAATTGCATCTTAGTGACACTGATCATTTTGGTCTTGCATAAATCTCACCTGTAAAGGTTTGTCATTTTAATATGTATAATTCACTATCCTAGTTAGTCAGTAAACAGAAACATACATATAATCACATAGAAGCATATATAAATACAGATCAGATATAAACATTATACAAAATATTCATCTATGCACTCATTCATCCGAGCCCACAGCAATGTCAGTGATGCAGGTTGTTCAGGGCTGCCATTACCTGGTCAACAATTACAAATAATCAATTTTCCTCCACTAAAAGTAGAACCTTCTAGTGTGTTTTATTGTTGGTATTTGGACTTGCTTGAAGGACATTGTTAGAACTGCAATCTGCCTGCATGACTGCACAGCCATTTACAAGATGGTGTTTTCATGGCACATGATTCTACAAACAAGATAGTGTGTAAGAAAAAATCATTGAATTACTACAGCATAAAATCTATTTAAACGGCTGCTTCCTGTGACCATGGGCATTTGTCTGCGGTCATTCTGCCCCATTCATATTCCATAATCAGGTTTCCATTATAATCAAAGGCAATGCGTTCTTCCCACATGTAACCATGTAATCTGCATGTGGACGTGAGCTGAGCACCAATCACCACTGGACCCATACTTATCCCAACGTATATTAAACCAATTTTAACATCTCTTTAAACTGCCATGGGCATCAAGGTGGGTTATACTGTGACATTAATGACTGATTCCTCTCTAAATGAGCTGCTGCGCTTGGCTGATCTGCTGAGGAAAAAAGAGCAGGTTGACGGCTAATAGGTACCGTAGCTCCTGGTGTTTGGGGACTGCCTGTAAAACTCTGTGGCTTCAGTGGTCCTATGGGGTGCTCCATAAATTACTGAGCCTAAGTGTGACCTTTGTGTTCACTATAAGAAGCACCTAACCGGTACCGTACCATATATATACTGTATATCTATGCTTACATGCTAATCAATAGACCTCACCGCCATTCTGTTACTAGGGAAACAGCTTTTTCTAGGTTTACACGCTGAAAGCTACTGTATTAACAAAAACTGCAACCGGAAATACAAAGAGGCCCATTTAGAATGTGTATGTTTTCAAATTTGAAAAGGCCTTTACATCTTCGCACGACTCTCGTCTGTGCTGTTGCAGTTTCGTCTACAGGTCAAAAAGAAAAGAAAGAAAGGAAGATAATGTTATTTTGCTAATGAGCAATATTTACACCCTTTTGCCTGAGACTGTATGGGGCCAAAACAATGTGACTGGCCAACACCTTATGTGAACAAGCTGTGTTTTAATAGAGTTAATAAGCCAAGAGTGAAATGCCATCTGTAAAGCAGTCATTAGTAAGGCTGTCATCTTCATCTCCAGCAGGCCTGAACCAGCTATAGTTTAAATGTCATCTGCTGGCTGTACACACAGCCCGAGACGGACTGAATAAAATATCTGCCAGTTCAATGAGGGGTTGGTGTAAGATGGCCTCTGACACAGCAATCAATAGGCCCTGCCTGTAGAGGGAATACTGTGTTCCACCGAGGGCCCAAATGGGACAAGCAGAGCTGTAACCAGAATCCGGTGCCAGGCAGGGTGGATTACAATAGCCAGGTTGGGAAGGAGGCATGACAGAAAGCCATACAAGCTCACTGAAACAGCATGGCCTGATATGGCATGTCTCACATTTACTCTCTCTCTCTCTCACAGACCACACATCCATAATGCTGACACGTGTATGCAGGGATTTTCCGACATAATCTGCCTTGCCTTCTGCAGTGATTCAGCTCTAGTCTCATCTTTTCTTGATTCCTCCCTTACCCTTCACCCATATGGATAAAAATAAACACAAACACGCAGCTGTACACAAACATAGGCTCATAGTGTCATCTTAACTCTTTCATCATTCGGTTTATCCGTTGTTGGTGTGGTTTCGCCGGTGTCGCCACTCATAGCCATCACTCCAGCTGGGAGCCGTCCATCCCGTCTGTCTCAACCATCCATCTCAGCCACTGACTGGGAGCCAGGAGGGATGAGCTGACTGTCAGCTGAGGACTTGGTACAGGGATTCATATCCTCTTCAATGCCCTCTCCATTTCCCCTCACTGTCTCCTTCCAGACAGGCCCTCTAAAGTTTTTGTCAGAGCTCCATGGACAAAGCACAGTCAGACTCAAAAGGCCGTCCACGTCTCAGACACGGACAGACACACAGACAGTTCATCTTGATAGATAGTTACAGAAAGACTCAGAGAAAGCATATAGGGACTCTGACAATATATATATATATATATATATATATATATATATATATATATATATATATATATATATATATATATATATATATATATATATATATATATATATGTAGACATATTGAAGATCGAAGGTGGGGGTGACTGAGAGAAGGATGTTGCAGAGGTGCAGCAAGGAGCACGATGGCAGCTGCGACAAGGGATGAGAGGCAGGACGGAGATGGATAGAGACAAGGCTAGTCAACAGACAGAGGCAGATATACAGATGATGATAGATGATATGAGGTACAAGAGAGAGAGAGAGCCTGCCCTGTCCTTGCTTGTCTCTGCCCTGTCTGAGAGGGTTAATATAAGCTGCACACCAGCACTTTAATAATACACCAGCTATGGAGTTAAAATGGATAAACATATAAAATATTCATCAACCTGTCATAGAAGACGACAATGGTGTGTGTTTGCATGTGTGTGCACGGGTATATGTGTGAGTGCAACCCTACATAGTGACCAGCAATGTGTGTCTTTTGGTGTTGAACATGGCAGAAACTACAATGTAGATACCACAGTGTTCACTTTATAAAAAACTGTTTTTGACTCAGATTGGCATATCGGTCTAATAAAGTCTGTTTTTGATGCGGCTGATGAATAGCAAATGTAACATAGCACTGACTAAAGCTAGATTTTTCAATAGTGAGGCATGGGTTTTCGGCACAGCCCTGTCAAAAACATTTCACAGCAACAAAGGGAAATCTCAATCAAGACATTCTTTCTTCATGGTAAACACGAACAACAGCCGTGCTTTGTCATCAACCCTGACAGATTGTAGTCTTTAATAAAGATACAAATGCAAAAATACACACACACACACACACACACACACACACACACACACACACACACACACACACACACACACACACACACACACACACACACACACACACACACACACACAGGCGCCATAATATGTCTTCGGTGAAACTAGTTCTCAGTCTGGCTGCTTTGAAAGCTTCAGTGCTCTCACAGTTCAATTAGTGGAGCCTAATCCACCTTTTGTCCAACTCCCAGTAGGCCCGTCAATCTCACTGTCAGGACCTGTCACTGGCCTGTTTTTATTCTGACAGCCCAGTACACACATCAAACATGTACGTCAGACACACACATATACATGTGCACCAAGCCTCACAAGTTACTTCCTTCCTCCCACACATGCAGCACATTGACCCACATGAACTAATTTGCACATTTCTAAAACATCAAGAGTGGAGTAGAGTGTATTGTGATTCAGTAACAAAGACCACATCATTTAAGTGAGCAAATTGGCAGGTAAATTGTCTGGGGCACATGGGAGATTATGCATATAGATTGAAGACATGCCAGGAGCTGTGATCGCGAGGAACCGAGGCAGTGAGCCTTAGGGTGGGAGCACATCTCGAAGAGGCTCATGGCTTCATCGTCCCCCTGTGGATCCTGTATTGAGAGACGAGGACAGAAAGCAGTCAAGGTTGTGAGAACTGATACGACCTGGGGAGGACGGGGTTAGACACAGCTGTTTTTACACAGGAAATGAATACAGTAGGATGAGGGATGATATTTGTTCCTGAAGTCATAATAACTTCATGACAGCCTCATGTTGGGAGTTGAGACTTATAATACATGTTTATGATAAACTTGTGGTGTGCCTAAATCTTTATTGTGGAGCAGAGCGGGGATCTGTATAATCATTAAAGCTTAGATGAAATTTAAAAAAATCAAATGTCCTATTATCCATCTTAAATTAGCGAGGTGATTGACATCAGGCTAACTCGGTTTCTCCACGGCAGATCTGTGCTGAAACGGTCGCGTTAATTCTAACCAGACGTCAGTCATCTGGATAAATGCGAGTGCCTGTTCCTCTTCAGAAGGGATAATAATCGAGCACTGACACCACGATGTTCTAACAGTACAATGGCAAATAAACTCAGAGGAACCTCTTTATTTCTCCGCTGAGAAGCAGGAGATGATTATGAATGCATATGAGGAATTCAATACCTTAATCATGGCAAAATCTAATGCTGCATTCACAGCAAACGATTTGCAACGTTTTTGCAACGCTTTTGGTGTGAACAAAGCTTAACATTGCCCCCGATGCGAGACATAAGCGTTGCAAATATATCAGAGTTGAGAAAATGTATCGGCTAATTTTAAATCCAAATCAATCAGATTATATTAATTTAAATGTGCCTGCTGGCAGTAGTATACAAATTAATATATACTTATAAGGATATATGTACTGTATGTGCATACGTATCATCCGAAAAAGCCTGATCTACGTCATCTTATCCTGAAAATTAGCCAGGTATGAAGAATAGGGCCCTGTTCTTTTCTTAAGGTTACAACTATCGAACCCATGCACATATTGCTCCATTTTAGGATGTGTAAGAGCTCATATTACCTCTATTTGCTGGACAAGTCATAAGTTAAAGAGAATTTTCCTCATATCAACCTCTTTCAGCATCAAAAGTACAATATCTGTGGGTGAAACTGGAGAGTTCAAGGGACACATTTGAGGGAGAATGAACTGGATGGTGGCTGTAAATGTTATTGTCCCATTAATCAAAGCAACAGCTCTTGTGGCCATCACATATGCAGGAATTGTCTCCGGTGACATAAAGTAGGTGGAACAGACTCGAAATGAGCAGCTCCAACAGTGGATGACAAAACTGTAACTGACCTCTTGTCTCTCATCTATTTTAGGAGGTACCAGTTGAGCCCTCGAGCTGTAATTTAGCCAGAGTAATGCATCTGCAAAAATTAAATAGATAGACTCCTGTGTCATCATGGATTTGTATGGGAATGTGGCTGCAGTTCGGAGCTATTCAGGAAAATTGTGTTTAACAATGCCGCACAAGCCCTCTTTTTCCAGAGAAAGGAGTTGCCAGAAAATCAATCAAGGGAAGCATGACTACAAATACATATCTACGTTGAGCGACAATCTCCCTGCATAAACACCACTTAATGTCCCAGGAGCAGAAGGCAGACATTATTTATTTTTAAATTACCTTTCGAATCTTGCAGACAGACAAATTGTTCTGTATGTGCTCAGCCGTGTCGTTTTTTGGGTTGTTGTGACGCACATGTTTATGCCTCTTTCCAATAATAGCCGTGGTTGGAGGCAATATGTTTTTGGATTGTTCGGTCCATTCTCATAATTGCGATACCTCAGGAATGCCTGGAGTGAATTTATTCAAATTTGGCTCAAACGCCCACATGGATTGAAAGATGAACCACTTAGAATGTGGTGGTCAACGTTTAAGTTCACTGTGACCTCACATCCTTCCTATTCTCGTCAATGCAATGTCTCAGGCACACCGTGAGCTGTTTTCTCCCAATTTGCTACAAATGTCCACTTACACCTCTTGATGAACGTAGAATGTGGTTTTCAAAGGTCACTGTGACTTCACCAAACACACTTTTGGCCATAACTCAAGAATTCATGTCAATCATGACAACCTCACACAAATATCTAAAAAGATCAAATAATGGAGTGATATAATTTTGGACAGACATGAATGTAAACTGCAACTTGACTGGTTGGCGGAGGCATACAACCAAGAGGCGGTTATTCTATGATGAGCGAGAGCCAGAGTAGCGTGAAATAAAATAAGCTACTAATTGGCTATAAGATAGCCAATGTGAAAGTGGTCAATTAGTTATATTTGTACAGTAATGGCAGTTCACAGCTTTCACAGTGCAAAGCAACATGTTGTGCATTTTTCTGACTAATGCAGCAACAAACATGTTCGAGCATTACTTCAGAAAAAACATTTCCTGCTCTTTAATTTCCTCTCCTACTCCATTCTCCTCCTTATCCATTCTGAGGCTCCTCCATCTGCGTGCAACAATTGCACGGCCATTGTGCCTCCTGGTGAGAAGTCTAAAAAGCTTTTCTGTCTGCCTTGGGGGCTACCTGGTGTCCCAGAGGAGCAACCCGTTATTTTGCCTCCTTCTGCTTTTATTTTGCCACCATGCAACAAACAAATAGATCAAATATCAATCAGCCAAAAATGTCAAACCACCTGCTCACACAGTAATACAAAAATCATATGCACTGCACAGCTCTCTAATAAAAGAGGTTGATTACAAGACACACACACACACACACACACACACACACACACACACACACACACACACACACACATACATACACACAGAGGAATACTTGAATAAGCAGCTGTCATCAGTGTTCAAATTTGCACCCAAAACAGTGCACCATCAATACCAAGGATGTTCGCAATGATCCCAAAACTCCCGAACATAATATAAAACAGTTTAACATGAATGGAAATGAAAAGCAAATTAATGCTTTACAAAATGTTAATTGTGCATGTTAAAAATTTTAGATGACACCTGACTGATCACAGAGAGTTAGTACCACTGACACATTGAAGATCAATTATGAACTATTTTAATTGGTCTAGTGATTCTGTAAAGAGCAAGAACTATAATCAGAAGTGGTATGGCAGTCAAACGAGTTGCCAAAAAGTATTATGTGACTAAATGATTGATTCCTAGTTTAAAATTTTCATTGGAGGCACCAAAAGGTCACAGTGGGAAGTTTTTCTGAACCACCACTTTTAGTTTTGCAGTCTTTCATAATACTGTTGCATTGTATTGTCGGCAGAATGCTTCTTTTGTTGGATACATTTGCATTAAAAAAGAAGAAGAAGCTAGAAGCTAGATCGAGCCGAGCCGCACTGCACCCAGCTGTTGAACAGCTGACTCTGACTGAAGGCGCAAGTAGAAAATCCCCGCCCCGCCACTGAGCCAGACACAGCCCACCCGCCAGTGGCTTTGACTTTGGTCAGAAACTAATCCAATATACTATTGAGAAGTAAAAAAAAAAATACTGCAATGGAGTGCAAAAGTATTGTGAGGAAACTAGAGTAGTTTAGCAAAAATTGTCCTGATGTATTATCCTGAGACACATCAATTTCAGTCTCCATTTCATTTTCATTTCATCATGTGATATGCCAGAGACATGTGAAATACATGTGATGCTATACAGTAGTTAATGTGTATTTTGTGTTAAAAAAAAACCTCAGAAAAACATGTGTAATCCGTGGTGGCCAGAGTCAACTGTACAGTATAAACAGTGAAACTGTAATAGATGCGTTCTACTTTTTCAAGGTGACATTATTGCCTGTATTACTTCCTCTCACTCTTCCTGACCTTGGCTCAAGTATAATTGAAAAATCCAGGCCTGTCCATCCAGTCTATATTGTTGTCGACTCGCTTCAGTTTCACAGATACTTTCCCATTATCTCCTCAAGCCAGCTCTACCTTGTATATGCACAAACAGTCCATTTCACCAAACAACACCGAGCTGCATTTCAGCACGCCATTTACAAATATTAGCATTAATACAAAATGCATTAGGAATAGATGAATGGAGATGAAGGTGGGTGAGTGTTTTTTTTCTGACTACCTGAATCTGTAGCTCTACAGTGTGTCAGGTTGAGTGGAAAGGACGAGCACCAAGAATGTTTATGAGATGGAGTAATGAGGAAATTTGAATCTGTCTTTTATGGACAAGTAGGCAGAGTGAATCGAATGAACTGTGGGCGAGTGGGTGTTTTGCTGCTGTTGAAGTGGGCTGCGTCACAGAGAGTAAGTTATTAAGTTAGACGGGATGAAAGAGTTGACTGTTTCTCAATGCCACTCTTTTTTCTCTAAAGACGATGTGTCACAGTAGGACACTTCCTCTCATGGGGATTCCTCTCAACCGAATCCAGTCTTAAAGGCATATCAGCGCAGTACAGGTCTCTGTCTCACAACCTTAGTATCACCTGTAATGTCCCAAAATCAGATTCAACTGAAAAACTTGTCTAGCTCAATATCTTTGCCTCTGGAGAATTTGTATTACATGTTTAATCTATAATGATCTTCTACTTAAATCAGTCACATCTCATGATGAGACCAAATGCCCTGTTTTCCTGAGAAGCCTGTATCTTATCCAGGTCCCACACACAAATAAAGGCTCTCTGATAACTTTTATTCATTTTGGATAAGTACACCTATAGCCACTGCACAAATCTTTGAGAACGATAAAACTAGGTGAAACCCACCGGTGGCTCCAGCATAAACCTTAACGCTGTCTTTACCGACCACTCACAGCCTGTCCCAGGAAGCAAATGAAGCAACGGTTGTTTTCTGCAAAACAAAATACATTTCACATGTTTACGAGGCCTCAGGATGTATTTTGGTGAGAAAAATGGCAACATAACTCTGTTGTACTGTATTGTGAATGCTACATCCAGCAATGGTGCAAATTTCCTGAAGGAGCATCAAAAATGATTCATCCACCGCCCCCTCACACAGGTGTTTCATCAATAGTTTCATCATCAACAGAGTTTCCTTTAGGGCGTTTGGGACTGGAGGGGCCAGAGTTGGAACGTGTAGGATGGAGAGTAAATGCTGATTGTATTTGCACATGCTGCACATTGATGAATACTTCACACCTTTCACTCTTCAACCATTTTTTGTTAATTTCCCCAAATCTCAGCAAAGTGTTTCTGAAATAATGATGATGGTACTGTTAATTGGAGAATTACAGTATATTCTAGTGAATGAAAGTCTTCAGATCATTGAAATCCATTGAACTAAAGAGGACAGAATTCATGAATCATTTCTAAAACTCCTGTGCAGAATGGATATTCTTCATTATGTTCGATTCATAGACTCAATGGTTAATATCATGTTGATGTCTGCTGTCAGGAGGAATTTGAATACCCTCAAAAACTTTTGGAACATTTGCTATATAATCCTCTTTTTTGCACCAGGATAGTGTGGCATCACAAAGCAATGATGGAATAATTACTCAAATCCCATGGCATTTGACACAACTATCAACATAGCTTTGGTAAACCTGGGGTAGGAGTATGAATCCAAAACATTTTACTTTTATTTTCCAGATATGTGCAAATAACTTTCCACATTGCCACTGTGTTCAGTCTTTTTTCTTCTTCTTTTTCTCATTCTGAATCTCACAAAGTGTTTGTGGGGATTGAGGAGTGAGAACAGTGTTATCAAAAAGCAATCTTGGTTCGATGGAGTTGGTACCTTGGCCACGGATAAATGTGTGGGTGGCAAAACATTGGAGCCAACAAACACCGCACCTGTCCTGTATACAATGTGTCGAGTCAAATGTCTTTTACCTCTTGGGTAATTAAACGGTTACACAAACTCAGTAATACAATTGAAGTCTTGTTTGATGGCCAGTAGCAGTATCTGACTGCTTTTTATGACAGGTTGCAATATCGCCTCAAACCATTTGTTTTCTTCTATGTGACATTTATGGGGTGACTTTGAGTCCCGAATAGACGTTCTACAGTTTCTGTGGGCAATTTTGGAATAATATCCACTCTAAACTGCAATCCAATGTCAGTGAGAATGGCACTTAATATTCCCAAACAGTTCATTACATTTCTGTCAATCTTCATTCTTTTCTGCTCTGAGACTGGCGATCAAGGTTACTGTGTCCGGCTGTTTTGCTGATATTTTGCTGCAGAGCACAGGTCTACTGCTCTTAGCCGGCCCGTGCATTCGGCAGAGAGTCATGTGACGTTGAAATTCCCTGATGTTTATATTCTTGCTACAATGATAATTGACCCACTCCTATATTGGCGATGTCGTGCATGAATACTTTATTTCCCAGCAGTCCTTTGAAAGGACAGAAGAGGCTCTCTGTCACTGGCTGTTATCCCTGCAGATGTTGCAGGTGGGCGTGGCAGAGGGTCATCAGGAGAGTGGGAACACCTGGGTTAATTAGCAGCACTGGCAACACATGGGCCTCATGTGCCAGTGCACGCTGTTAAAAGGGTCTCTGCACGGTGCCCCTCTCTGTCCTGAGACACCCGTTTTAATCTTTGTTCAAGATTATGGTTTGTCTCTACACGATACAACATTACATACAATCTTTCCACTCATGCACTCGCCTCCTGAATGTACTGACTCCACACACCACTGTTAGCCTAGTTTGTGTTGTATGCTACCTAAGTTCAATGAAGCCTTTTTGTTAAATACTCGCTTGTTTGTATCCCCCTTCTTTTGTCATGGCCGTGCGGCCCGGCTCGTGAAAAATGTTTGGTTATTTTATTAACTCTTTGAACTTTATTTTCTGCCACTTTATACTCATGGATATTGCTAATACCCCACATTGCAGATTAAGATTTTACAAACGAAACAATCCAACAGTTTGCAAAGTAGTAAAAATTGGCTCCATCTCAATTCGCTGCAAGAAGGGAATTATTCGTACCACCTAACAACCCTACTCTCATTAGCTGCACATGTGCACAAGGCTTTCCAACTGCTAAAATTAATAATCTCCTTGTTTACCTGTGACGTGTGTCAGACAACTCATACATGGCAGATATGTTTTGGGTGAAACCTCATCATTCACCGACTTCAAGTCACACCCAGAGCTTCTTGAGCATGAATGATACCTCTGCAGCCTTTGTTAGCATAGCAAGCGTTTCAGGTTGATGATGGCATTATCCACACGCCGTATGCAAAGCACAAAAGATGTTGCTGAAATAGGAAGACAGTATTCCACATTCCCACTCTCCCCATCAGCAGAAGATGATCTAATAGGGGGTTTTCATGCCAATTGGTTGTTCCCAACTGTAATTAATTGCTAATTTGTTTGAGAATTTAAAGTTAAATATAATCTAGGGTTGGTTTTGCATTGTTACTTAATCGTGTTGTCCTGTCTTGAGGGGAAAAGGCTCCCTGTCAACAACAACAAAAGTAACTTGTTTTTCACTTATCTTATATCTTATAATGCGGTACATATTGTTAAATAAATGTGTGTTTGATTGAATTGGCACACACCTACTGAAAAGTAGAATGCCTGGAGCCAGGTATTGTTCCAGGGGAGGCAGCATTAAATGTTTGTCCCAGCGGTCTAAAAGTTTAATCAGGCTAAATATACACCTTGGCTAACTACAGTATCCCCTAACAACACTATGATAATTAGTACACAATGCTTACAGACTGCTGAGATAAAGTAGCTTTTTGTCTACAAGGTTTAGGATGAAACGTCATCATTCACCAATTTCACAAAAGTTGCTGCAGCCACCTGGCTCGTGTGCACAGGGATTGTGGTAGCTGATGAGGAAGAGTCGGTCCTCAGGTTGTATGCTCCCTTTAGTCAGGTGAAGGTTCACTGTATGTGTGGCGTCCTGCTCTTTCTTTCAGCTTCTCTTTCATGCTTTTTATCAGCACTTTTAGGCCTCTCTTTGCAACGCCGGCAGGCAGACTCAATACTGTGAAATGTGATGGGAAAGCTGTTGTGAAGCCATGCGGGTTACATTAATCATTGGAGTGACACACAATGGAAAGAAACAATTGCACTTTGAAGAGTTTTCACCGTAGTTTCTCCGAGAGAAAGAAGTAGAAAAATGTATCGCTGTACTTATGTCACTGTTTCCATCAAACACGGAGAACATAATAACAGGTTAATAGCTGTCTTGTGTAGTTTTTCTGCGGCAGCTGCTTTTTTATATTGCTGCTGACCTCCGGTCCACTCTGGGAGTAATGCAATCACAAATGAGTGCAATCCATGTTATCTCATTGGAGATTGAATTTGAGAGAATTTGAATGATTGAATTTGAGATTTTATTTGATACATGTTCAATACTTGCATCAAATAAGCAAGCTAAAGCTTCTGCAAGCTACATTTTAATGCCAAAATCATCGTCAGGGTTTTTATATAAGTGGCATACATGAATTTGAATTGTTGAGATGAAAAAATGTAAAGGGACTGGAAGAGCCTGAGCTGCAGTAAGTTGATTAAGTTGATTGTGGCTCTTTTATAAATGTATCTATCCACCAGTGTTGGGGTAGTTACTCAGAAAAAGTAACTAGTTACTAGTTACTTCTGAAAATTGTAACTAAATTACTTTACGAGTTACTGTATTTGAAAAGTAACTTCACTACTAGTTACTTTACTTTCCATTTTTTTAAGCAAATGTCCAAATTAACTGCAAAGATACATGGACAAACATCATGGCCCTTTCATCACTTTATTTTTCAATAATAATTTATTATAATTTCCAATAATAATCGCGCGAGTCACACCATACTTCCTGCATGAACAATCTACCGTAAACGTCGGGTTACGAGCCGCTCCTACCTTCGGTCAGAGTCCCCCGTTAGCTCCCCGCTCAACCTTAAACTGTGCAGCAAAACATGTTCCGTTGCACAGAACATTATTCTACAGTTTTTACGTACTTGTCGGCACAATTGTCACAACTGTTTCTTGGGACATCACAACTCTATGGCATCTCTGCACAAGAAGGTAACTCATCATGCCTCAAAATCTAGTTATTGTGTCAGTAAATTGGCCAATGGCACAAAAATGTAAAGTTGTTTTGTCGTGTGCAGGTTATTTTTTTCGCCATGGCAGTTAACCCTAGAAATATTTCTTATAAACTAGTCTATATGTTTTATACACTGTACAATACACAAACAAATATATGCACATTTGTATGTATACCTTAAATGTATTGGTGTAGCAATGTGTCACGTATTGTAAACAGAGAAGTCAACTTTAGTCTTTAATATAAAGTGAGTTAACATAAAATGTTGCCAAAAAAAGAACATTAATAACATCACAACATCATTCCTTCTTTTACCTCCTGTTGAAATTGGGAACCTAAAAGCTCAGTGCGGTATAAAACTGCATGAAGCTCGACATAACTGACATTCTTTTATAGTACAGTAAGCAGTCTGAGTCAACAAAAATGTCAAGCAATATAAAAAAAAACATGTTCAGGTTCGACTGCCTTGATTAAAAAAAAACATTGAAACATTTTCACACAATGACAAAACATTTTTTTATTTTGAATTTTCAATTAAGTTTTGCAGACATGACACATGTGATGTCCCGTGAAACAATGACAATTACAAAAATTAAAAGAATTAGCTACTGAGCGACTGAGAAAAGTTAAAGATATCATGTAGCTTTATTGAAGAGCTGAAACAAGCTGATAAACAATAAGTTTAGAGGAGACATAACAAAGGAAATCAATATAATAAAGATATAAAGTAAAGTAAACGGTTTGCTTTGAGATAATTTGTTCTTGGTTGTCGTACTGTAAAACTAATTTTCTAGATATTAAAAGTAATCATCATATTGAAGTAAAGTTCCGGTATTTCTAATATCTACTCTGTTGGGCCTCTGTGTGTGTGTGTGTGTGTGTGTGTGTGTGTGTGTGTGTGTGTGTGTGTGTGTGTGTGTGTGTGAGAGAGAGAGAGAGTGTATGCTCTGCTCCAGGAGGCCAGCTTCCAGCTGTCAAGGAGTGCAGCCTGCAGTCAGACAGGGGGAACAGGTCCATGTTAGCTGCCAGTCAGGCCCAGCACTGCAACTGCTGTCCCTACAGTAACGATGATGGGGAGCACATCCTCCACTGCAGGAGCTCATTAAGGGAAAAATAATTGGAGTTTCTGAATAAAAGGAGACTGGGGAGACAGGTGTTTGTCCACATTTTGGAAGACATAGTCCAATTCCTCTGCAGGGTTTTCACCTGGCAGCTACCAAAGGACGCTGCAAAGATATATATGGATGGACGGATGGATGGATGGATGGATAGATAGCCATCCAATTCCTCATATTCTATCAAAAGCATCAATAAATCCACTCAAAAACACAATGCTGAAAGCCGCTTCTGATTCCCTGCTTTACCCAACTCTGATAATCACTATAATTATTACTGCTCTCACAAATAACCAAGTTGGAAATCATTTAATGGTGCAATCTAAAATTAAACACAACACGTGTAAACACATAAATGGAAGGGGCAACATGCAATTACTGGTAATTATAGAGCGGGATTCTACCATCAATCAACCTCTAGTGGGCTGAGGAGGAAATTGCAGATCGCAAGAGACAAAAATAAGATTTCCTCACTTTAGTATTGCCAAGAAAGTTAGAGTTGTATATGCTGTAGAGTTTTGATTTAAAACTCCCCGGGTCATTATTAAATATTAATCTGCAAAATGACAAATCTGTTCATAAAGAGCACGAAAAAAGTGCTTTTTTGATTCCTTAAAACGACACAAAGTTGTATTCCCTCGAAGATGCTATTAAACTGGCATGAAGAACCCTAATCCGCCTTAATGTCTGGGAGTTGAGATGCATGTCATGTGGTGATTATGCTGCCTGATCCCGTGTTTCACATGTTCCTCTGAGAACAGCAGGGGGTACGATCTCCTGGACTGCCTCAACTGTTAGAAGCCAAGCTCCAATATGATGAACTTGACTCCTCAGAAAGGGATCAATTGCATGCAAGTCATTTTTGTGAATCAGAAGATGTTGTATATGCATCAGTATGGCGTTCATAAAAGGGAACATGTAAGTATGCTAGGGTAGTGTAGGTGTGTTTGTTGTTGTGTAAGGGCACGAATCCCTGTGGTGAATCCTGCAATATACCCTCCATCCTGTATTTCATGATCTTGAAGAGAAAAACTCCCACACACTATTTGGCTCTATACCTGCTTGTCTGTTTTCAAACAACATCATCATCACTTTTATGGATTTAAGTTCATCTTCTTACTTTGCTCTCTCTAAAAAAAAAGTGCCCTATGACTGTCATGCTTCCATTGTTCCAAAAACAGGTGTGAGCTGCAAACATGTCACCTTCAGTTATTCACGTTGGCTGATTGGCTCAAAGCAGCAGTGAGTGCTGCGGCTTGAGTGATTTTATTTTGTTTGTATTTATTTTGTCTGTCATATCTTATTGGTAAAAGTTATTGTGGTTGTATTCAGACTAAAAGGCATGAGCTGCAGACACCTCAACTCAGGACTAGAAAAAGCACTTTACCGTCTCTGCATGCTTTTAGGTTGAAAACAGTACAGTGGTGTTTGAAGTGAAGGCAACATGCAACATTAGCTATCAGAACAAGATCTATCTCGAACAAGGAAACGCAACATCTTTTGTAAGTGGCAATGATTACCAATTTCAGCATAATTTGTTATTTCATTATCGATTTTGTATTTTTAGAATGTTTTCCTGTAACCCAACACCTGAAACAAAACCTCCACCCTTATGTTCCCTGCATATATGCTAAAACAAATTATCCAGTCGGCACAAACTGAGCTCAATTGGTACATTAAACATCTTGAGGAATAGCAGTGAATGGCGTGGAGGCATTTTTCGCTGACGTTTTCACATATTATGGAAAATGTGAATGTTCTTGTAGGGTCCTGCACTGTCTCTGCAGTATTTGCATGAGCAAATTGCTTTAGAACCGGGGTCGGCAACATTAGGCACACATACTGTGCCACCCTTGGCACGTGGTAGCCAATGGCATGCAAGCATAAGTATGCAAGAGAGTTGGGAAATGTTTTGTAAAGTAATGTTATCCGAACAATATAACAGGCACTCTCAGAGCAACAGCAAGTTCACAGAGTATATAAATCAGTTTTCTTTTTTTTCTGAACAGGTACCAGAAGAAACATTTGTCTTTTATCAGGAAACTTATAAACGGCCTGTTCAGTAGTAAAGGTTCTGTTAGAGTGACAAGCGACTGTCCATGTTCAAGTTGTACTTGCTGGACTGTGTTTGAAGTGCCCACAACTGTTCTGCATTTGGCCAGGGCATTGTCAACGCACTGTTCTGCAGACACGCTGTGACAGAGCGCTGGAGAGTGTACGCGACGCAGGGGACGTGTTCGACCGGCAGATGTCTCGCAGCAGCATCATATTTATGCACTATCCGTGCTAAGTGTGCTGCTGACTTTATTGGAAACGTTCCACTGTTGTGCAACATGAATAACATGTTCCACGCACGTCTTCTGTTTTCATGACTGTCAAAGCATGTGAAGCAGCACCCACAGTTCATCAATATAATGAACTGTAACTCCGAGATAACTCTGGTTACCCAGCGATGTCCAGTAGTCTCCAGTGAGGGCAACAGTTGGTGCAGGTTGTAACGTAGTCCGCTCCGTTTCATACAACTTGTGTATTCTCCAGACCACGTTGCGTTAGATCTGTTGGCGATTTTAATTTGTAATGTCATGAACTTAATGTTAACCTAAATGTTAAAAAGATTGCAGACCCGGGCTTTAGAAATCCTGTAACCCTAATTAGAGCATTTGTTTGTTGTACATATGCACAAAGACTGATATTTTGATAAAACATAAATAAAAGTATTAAAATCTTTGTGTGACAATAGCAATTTTGAAGATGAGTTGGAAATGTCATTGCCAGAAATAGAAATATATTGGTTTGTAGGAAGAAAAAAACATGAAGGAACATTGCATTTACAGGCTTTCATTAGATATGTAGTACAGCAGCAATTCCTCATCTTGATTGCTTCGGATAAATATTCCAATATTATTTATGTGTTTTGAGGATAAGAGGGGGATCTGGGTTTATACAATATAAGCTTTGTGTCCACTCAATTTTGGCCATCTATTATTCTGAAAAGGAATGAGCGCCGCTAAAGAGAGCTGCTGTCCAGAGATAATGATAGCCTGTCACTTTTAAGGGCAACATTTATGCTATTTTTTTTTTCTGAAATTGCTTCCAGAGCAGAATGTCACTCAATACCAGACTCACTCAAACATGGCTACAGGCCATCCCTCAGTACTCGTAGATTGGTGGTTAATACAAAAGATTACACAATATCACCAGGTGATAGAGAGGTACTGGTCAAAATCCATCAAATATATCTGTATAAACTCATGCTCGACATTGCAACAGATGGTACATTTAAGTTATGAGTTCATTACCTCAGTGCCACGCAGGGTGTTCTCTCCTCAAAAGGAGAACTTCTATTCTGGCTGCATTTGTTTTTTAATGGCAGCCAAGTTTATCAAGTGTAATTGGCTTATCTCATTAAGCTTATTTGTTGTTTACCATCCACAACACATCTGGGATTTTTGAAACTGAAAATATTTACAATGTCTAAAATAAGAAAAGAAATGTGCCTTGTTCAATATTTTCAACCGTTGCACTTTTTTTTGTGTGAATCAACTTGTTCTCAACCTGCCAACTCAACTTCAATTATCGTTTCCAACAAGTCTTTCAACAACCCACATAGAAAGGAAAAGTGACACTTTCGATTCAGTTATGTGGACCAACATTAAAGCAAAAGCAATATGAGAGATTTTTTTCCACTTGAGGAAAAGTGAGCATCACAACCTGTAACTCTGTAACAAAGGCGGCTTGTTTGGGGCTGCATTACATTTTGGTCTTTTTATGCAGCTGCAGTGAAACAAAATTGGCATCTCTGCCTCTTGTATGACATATTTCTCCCTGTAGGTGCGTTGAATATCAATGCAAATGAGTCATGAAAAAATCATTTGCTATTTGACTATGAGTTGCTGACACAAAAATCGGTACGAACAACATAAATATTCTGCTGTCAGACCATGAAGTCATTGAAGCTCTGCTATCACTGAGGGTTTAGTTAGTTAGTTTTTGTTAACGTTTCCTTAATTATCTCAAACCACGTGTTGTTTAACTTCATTTAAAGTTCTACAACCCTTGTGAGAAGATATATATATATATATATATATATATATATATATATATATATATATAATAAAAAAAATAATTAAAGTAACCGTTAAGTTTGAGTAATTATGACCCTACGTCAGCTTGCCGCGGCGGCCAAAACGATTTTACAAGATCCCTCACAACATCGGATTTCACTAACAAACACATCTCTGTAACAAAGCAAACCATAGCCTTATAAACCCCCTATAGGTACCTGAACGATAACAACGATTTTTTGCTCCCTCTGCACATTTCCGTGTCCTGTGCTCTTCGTGTAGCCCCTACCTTTGTAAAAACATGTCGCAGCGCAAGGGGGAAGGCTTATGCAACTTTAAAGATCCAGCAGCCCTCGGTGAGAGAAGGCTTTCCCATATAAAAAGGGATTTTTCCATTTTTTAACCGAGCGCCACAGTTTTTTTTACTATAAATAGGTGTCAATACCCCTAAGCTTCGTTTTCCTGTTATTTTCTTTGCAGATTCCGATTATGTAGGTCAGTGGTCACCAACATTTTTAAGCCCAAGATCCCTGACCTCTGCCTCGGTGACAGGAAAGATCTACCTATTGAGGCGTTGAGAGAGAAAGACTGTCCAGACTGTACTTACAACATGAGGCTTTTTATTTGGCCTAATTGTAATTGAATGAAAGCAAACACTTTGGTCCAGCTTTCAATTTGATGTGACCAAGAACACACTAAATTACTTAATTTCAGTGCAACATGAAAAGAAAATTATTTGTTAACCGCACACCATATGACAAGAAAAAACACATTTCCAATGAACAGGCTGGTGAACTACCATATCAACTGTTGTATTTATCAACTGTTCGAATTGAAGCATAATTTTAGCAAAATGTTAGAAATTATCTATTTGAGAGATACAAAATCATTTCAGTTTTTACTTTGTAAAATATCTGAATTGGTAAAGTTAGGATATTTTTATTTGGATGTGGTCAGAAATGTCCTGAATACATAAATATCAGTCAGATATATAATTACATTAATTATCTTAAATTATTATTAGCACCGGACATGGGGTGACAGAGCCTTCTCTTTCGCGGCCCCCTCCCTCTGGAACTCTCTCCCCAAACCCATCCGAGACTGCACTGACCTCTCCACATTCAAAACACAAATCAAAACCCACCTCTTTAGAACTGCTTTTAAAGTATGACTGTGTGCTCTTATTGTTTTTATTTATTTGGTATCTGTTTTATTATTATACTTGTTTTATTACATAATTTTTAGGACATTGTAATGTTGTGTAAAGTGACTTTGAGTACCAAGAAAAGCGCTGTTGAAATTAAATGCATTATTATTATTATTATCTTTCCATTATACTTATACTATACTTCACGCACAATTGAGTTGTATTTTCTCTTTAATTCACTAGTTGAAGGTCACATGTTTTACTTAATGGGAATATCATTAATATAATCTCATTTCCATATATGCTACGATTTGTCGATGTCTTATTTTGAAAACCGGATGTTGTGTCACGTGGATCTTTCCGCTAACTTCGTGAAAACCCTCACTCGCTCCCGGTCTGGGCCGTTTGAATGTGTTTTACCGTGTATGTCAGTATAGAGGTGCAATGACATGTCAGTGTCTGCTGACTTAACTACGGAGATGTCTGCTGAGCTGGCCGCAGTTCTCTTTGACGTGACTTTAAATCTGGAGTTGCTTTCGCGCTGCCTGTGGAGTCTATCAAGTGTGCGCACGTCTCTTCAGTTGCATGCCCTTATAAGGAGCTGGCGGGGCGTTTCCGTATGCAAATCCAGGTGCACGAGAAATCCTCATCCGGGAGCACACCTGAGAACGCTTCGTAATTTAAAAAATACATTATAAAAAATATATTGTCAGGCGTTCATGAATCAGGCGGAGATCTTTTATGACGTTGGTCTTTAGAAGTCCATAAGAAAACATTTCAGCAGACAAAAAAAAAAATCCAAAAATATGAAAATATGAGTTTTTGAGTTTGGCGACCACTGATGTAGGTCATAATCTTTCCAAAAATATGTCTTATTAGTATGTGGGATGTTGGTACGGGTCTGAACCATGGAGGTGGTACAAGTTGGCGATCGCTCCAAACCACTCCAAAAGACATCCAAAGAAATCTTGCTTAGATCATGCTGGATGTTCATAGTTATGATCAAAATATGGTATAAAAGTATTTTTTTGAAAATATTAAAATAAATCACAAAAGAATTCTGAAAAAATTGATATAAAATAATACAAGTAATAAAACTCTATGGGGTTCATATGACTACTTGAACACGGGGAACAAAAGTACAGAAGGAAAAACGACCCATATGTGGGCCTGTTGGAGTTTAAAAGCTTAAAGGGCTATGCCTATACTCATATAATCTGTAGTTGCAATAATGTTATATTTCGTGTCTTGAGGCTTTTCCTTTTAAGAGCTGTCACTATTGGGTTATGGGCGAAGCTGATGCAGTCTATGTCCCTCACTGAGGACCAGAAGCAGACAGGATCAGGATCAGTTCACGAACCATAGATGCCACGCTCAAGAAATGTCATGCTGGCCCCCTCGTAATTAATGGTCAACACAGCACTGTCATTGCAGAAAATTGGAGGGAAATTGTCAATTTGGTTCCTAAGCAGCCCAGTTTATAGATGATCAAATTAGAGCTCCACCATTTGCGAAATTGATTCACAAATGTAACTCTGCAACTTGGATTTTCGGAATTCTGGGAGTCCTCAATGCATAATAATTTATTTTAAATTTTACCACTTCTAATCTGCATGTTTATAATTTGACGAGTGTGCATGGTGTAGAGATCCTGCTGCAAATGTAGGTAGATAACGTTCACTCATGTAATCCAATATTCATATAGATTTATTTGTGCATAATTATCATGGAAGATAAAACTTATATTATGTTGGCTAAAATCTTGTAAGGTTTCACAGATTCAATTGGTGTTTAACAGTGGGGGAAAGAGGTTAATATACTTGACTACTGTACTTTACTTCTTCTTTAAAATCCCACATTATACCTCTGCTCCACTCAGGCAGTAACCTCCGGTTTGAGAAAATGAAAACAATGGTTTCTCTACGTCACTCCTCCGCAATCTTAAATAATGTAATTTCTGTTTACTAGTTGCAAGATGGCCTTAATCCAATATGGCGACTGACAAAAGTCCAAACTCTCTGCGTCACAATGTTTACCCCCACTTCTTATATACAGCCCATGACTCACTACATTGTTCATATGGTACTTTAACTCCACAACATTTATTCGACTACTATAGTTCCATTGTCAAAACGTAAGGATGAGTTTATAGAATACGCATTTCATCGACTAAGCATATACAGCAGTTCAAATTATCTCCACCACTACCAGCTGGAACATTGTAATGCTGCTTACATTTTTTATGATTAGCATACCGATATATTATTTTTAGATATTATAATATAACTATAACAAGGACAGATCTTATTGCTTTTGATATTTGAAGTAGGCCTACATGTAGGTACATATTTGAAGTAATTAATACAAACATATAGACATAAGTAAATTAGGTAAACGTATTAATAGAAAATAGTTATTTCTAAATGCGTAAGTTGTTCATTGTTATTCATCTTAAAATAATCACTTGTTTACGAATATCATTTATTTTGTTTGTTGTTGTTGTTTTTGTTCTTTTTATGGTGGTATTGTTATTTTTAGTTTCCTTCAAGAATCTGAATATTTCCCCAGTCAGACCAGTAGGAGGTCTGGAACAATTTGCAATGTCCCACCAGCCAAATTATAGATGTGAATAGCAGATTATTAATTTGACCATTGATCAAAGCAAAGCATAAATAACTGGCCAGTTGAAGTAGAGAATACAGTCATTTGTCAGCAGAGCTGAGCAGATGTAATATTTGGGCATTACTAAATATCCCCCACATTTGAGACAGTCTTGCCTGGCATGAATAGTAAGTGGGAAATTGTTAAAAATGTCATCAATCAATGTCTACAGGCCTGGCTTGTTAGTTTTGCCAGCAAAAGTACTGCTGACATTCTGCAACAGATGACAACAGGGGAGTGAATGAAAATGGACAGCAGAAGGAAGAAAACAGAAAATGTGGAGTGGTTATGAAAGGAGTACTAAAGAGGAGAGATCCTTCAGGAGAATGCTCATAAATGCTAAAAAAAAAATAGATACAGGATATTTAGAACTTCAGAGTTCACGACAAATCAGTCAACATATAATTATGTTGCTCTGGGAGAAGTCAATCCTTAGTAGCGCCAATGTTTTCATAGCAGGGCAAATGGAGCTACGCTCTAATTCAATTGGAACTATTTCTGCAGAATAGTTCACAAGGGATCCTTTTCATGTCCACAGAGGTGATGTACCAACTAAAATAATGTGAGTGTTTGTGCTTAGCTGCACACATCCACAAGCAGCTCAATGGAGATGGCTGGCATAGGAATAATATTTTAAAATGTGATAAAAAATATGTCATCATGTAGAGTGCATTAGGCTGCTATATGGGCGCTGCTTTCCCTCAATGTGGAAATCAATGGAAATTGTGAAAGAAAAGTCATTGTGGAGATTAGATGGAAAGGGAAGGAGGATGCAAATAACACTTAATATTGCATAAAGTTAGAATAGCCTCCTTTCAGAGTTTAAGGTCTCATCTCATTTATTCATCGCAAACAAAAAGGCAAAAGTCAGTTAGAAAAATAACATTTTGAATGAGTTGTTGAACTATAAGTGCACTGGAACAGATCTTTATAATAAAATATCTGTGATATTTAAAACGGATTAATGAACCTGAACTCATATCCAGCCACATGAATAATCTTGTCTGCACAAAAACTTTGGATAAACAGAAGACTGACTGTGAGTCGAGACGAGGCAGGCAGCCGGCAAGGCGTAAGTGATGTTGCAGAGCAAACAGCAGTCACAAAGACAGAGAGCTGGGACAGATGGCAGCATAGTTATCGAATGGTTTCTCAGGTCGCAACAGTACAAACCAGCAGTGGGCAGATGCAAATTGAAGCATTTAGAAGGCTAAATGAGACAGACTATTTAGCCGCAATTTCAGTAGTTAATCCAGTGGGGGTATAACTTGCTGGGCCGTGGGTATTTGTTCCATGAACCTGTTGACACCCACTAGTGAAGTGTCAGTATGAGTTATGTCACTGGAGCTGGAAGTTTCCTCTGACTCCTAAGATGTTCTAGGCACATACAAATGATGTTGCCCTGGGTTCAGTCCTATATGGAAAAACAGTGGCTTATTTCCAAGAGGATTACAGGCTTGTGACATTGTATCATTTGAACATGGAGGGAATAAGGTACAACACAATCCCATCATAATGTTGCACACACACTGTTATACTCTATCACACACTAATATGCCCTTTACATGTACAAACATGCTCTCTTTTACACACTGTCACAGTGTACTGCTGTCCACATGACTATACACATTAACCAGTGCGGGGGCCTCTTGAGCATACATGAGCTTTGGCTCCTTAATGATCACCTGTTTGCGGTAATGTGGTTGACTATAAATAAATGTTTTGACACGGGGCCCCGTCAACAACCCTAGTTATGTTAGAGTGATAGCGCCGTCCACAGAACAGAAGTTGATTTTAATAAGAATAAAAATAGAAGATACATTATCAGAAAAGACATGGCTGTTGTCGCTCGTTTCAAAACATGGCATGTTTTAATTGTATTTTAAAAAATGTTGATATAAACCCTTCTTTTGTCATTAGCAATGCTAGCAGAGCCACAGGCACGCCAGTCAAGAACTGAGCATTAACTATAAATCTGAAATCATACTGGTAAAATTAAAATCTAGGTACCAAACAGCTTCTCAAAGCTGTATAGCTCACGTTGATTTGTTTGAAGAGAAAGTCACACTGAACAGCCCAAAATGCTAAGCTTAGGTCTTCTGAATGCCGCCAAAGATTTGTGACTATTACACAAACACACAAACTGTGTGCTATGTCAAGTCTGTAATTCAAAATATATAAAATGGTCCATGGCTGCCTCCATCCACCAGCTTCTGGGGGCTGAGACGAGATCCTACTACTTTTTAAACAAAGAGGCATGGAGAAGAAGGGGCAGTTATACAAACAAAAATCTTGCTCGCCTCACAGGAAATAATTATTCTTGATTGAGAAGCATTTGCTGCATAATCCTTTTCACCATCACTATTTCTCCAACTCTCCGGGTGTCATAAGTCTCCCTCCAAGTACGTTATATATCTCTATATATCTCTGCAGATTTACACTTTCAGACACCTAGACTGTCATTGGTGGGGGAACAGCCCGGGGATAATAACGCTGGAGCGGTGAATATAATGAAAGTAGTGCCATTTGTCACACTCACTCACTCACTCACTCACTCACTCACTCACTCACTCACTCACTCACTCACTCACTGTGTGTGCAAGTTACGATCACAAAATGAGTATACCAAGTTTATACTTGCTGCATTCATTTGATCCATGGTGATGTAAAATCAATTACCCATGTTCAATGTTTCATTGACCTCTGCATTAGTGATTACTTCATCGTCACATAGTAAAATGTATGTGTACATGGAGGAGGCAGCAATGGAGAAGGTCCGGTGCTCGGGTAAGGTTGACTGGGAGGGATCTGAGATTGTGGATGGGAGTATGTTGGGGCTTGTTTTGGAGGGCTTTACAACTGATGCCATATACCATCACCAAAACAGTAAAACAATATATATTGTTTTCAATGCCAGTTTTTGGTTTGGGCCCAAAAATGTATGTATGTGCCAAACCCTAGAATGCACTGTACTGGAAGGAAATGATGGTGAACGGGCTAGTGCATTTGATCATACCAATGCTTTTTCATGTTTTAGCTCATTAACCATGTTTCATGTGTACCTTGGACCACTTTCTACTGCAATGTTCCCTGTCAAAGCTACATTACCATCTCATTGTTATTCAGTTGTAAGAAGAGACAGCTATGAACATGTGTCGGTGTGTTCGAGGAAGATCTGGCATCAGTTGCTGAAAAGCATCACATTCACAAGCTATGTTTCTGGAAAGTCAAACCTGGAGGACAAACAAACAAACAAAAAAAAAGCAAACACGGTTATTGCTGGAAGGTTCATGTACATTTCTCACATTGAAAAGTTTGAAGCTTGAGTAGCATTGGAGTGCACAAAACAAGGAAGAGTTTTTAAACCATTTCTTGCTCAGAACTACATGATTCATGAACAGGAAAAAAATTAAATAGTTTTTTATTGTGACGACTTTTGTGTCCCGTATGAAACATTCCCGACGAAGACGGTCTCAAGGCCCCGCCGCCAAGCAGTTCTGTCATATCTCCAAAAATGTTTCTACCAATGTTCAAACAATGTGCAATGAGCATACATGTCTCTTACTCAGAAATTCTTTCTAATACATCATACATGTACATAAAATTCATAAAACGATCTAACGCTAAGTTGTTTTGTTGCCTTAGCCTACCCAGCACCGTTTCACGTTACCTTGCGTGAACCTTCAGCGTAAACTACATAAAGCATCCAGAAACATCTTACCAAGGGGCAAAATATGACGAGTAGGGACGAGATCACATTGTGATTGTTATGCTGTTACTATACTTTTTAGGAACTAGAAGATAAGAGAGAAGGTAAGGAAGAAAACTAAAATATATTAAGCATGAAATGGGCAAAATTAAATATGGGCAATTACTGATGTGGTTCATAAAGTACTGTAGACTGGAGAGAGTAAAACTCACACTAACTTAGACTTGCAGCCTGGTTTATGATTGCATACTGTATATCTCTTAGGAGGATGCTCATTTTAACTTATTAAAGAAGCCAACATCTGAAAAAGCTTTACACATGAACAAACAGAACTTGAAAATAAGATGAAAATGTGTCATATGCAGAAGTGAGAGCAGGGAGGAGAGCAGCGTTCACGTATGTTTACTTATTTTAACTGACCACATTCCTTTCTGCGGTTTATCACCTGATGTGCATTTCAATATGCAGAAGGCAGACACGCATAGAGAGATTCAGGTGTTCCAGGTAAGCAGCCAAATTGGGCTGATTGTGTCACGTGTCGGCTGTGTTCTGGCACCAGATGACCAACTGTGAGTTGGGTCTGGCACACACATAATGGACAGGTTCCAGATCTGCTCCAGTCAGTTAGCGATCTATGTGGAGATGAAAACAACTATGTGAAAGTTTTTTTCTTTGTTTTATGGGATATTCATTTGCTTCAGACTTGCTGTGAAAAAGTCTTTTAGTTATTACGAGCATTTGTGTTGTCTGGGTTGTTGCACTGACCACTGGATCACCTTGAAAACCAATTTTCATGATCAGCAATTTGTGATGTTTTGTGTGCACCATTATTTCTGGTTTCAAGTGGGTGGGTCTCAGTTGGAGAAGGTTGATGTCATGTACTTCATTGTTCAATCAAGATTTAACACTATTTTAATATTAATTTACTGGGTTTGTTTGCTTTTATTGCCAGGTCACTGACAATTAGAAGAATACAGAAATAAGTTTTTTTTTTCCAGGTCCATTAGTTCATGTTAAAGATACTATTCTTTTCATGCACTGATGATTTGCTGTGTTGACAAACAGTTTCTCAGCACACTGAATTTACTGGAACGTGTCAAAGACTGGTTAGCGGCAGGCAACTGCTGCCGGTGTCTAATTAAGTGGTTCCTCAGCGTCTGCAGCGTAGAAAGCACAGAAGGCAGATCATATGTGTCCGTGAAAGTAGGATTCATTACATTCATTGCGACGGTGGTCTGATAGATTTCATATAATGGGGAACTAGGATTAATGCAGTGGACAGAAGGTATTACATTTAGAAATTGATAGCCATTAATACAATGTACATTACATATCATCATAATTCAAATTAAGGATTATTGCACACTGTAGTGGACAATATAATTTTCAAAGAAAATGGATTTTGCTAAAAGTGAACTCCTTTTTTTTACTCTCACAAATGTGAGATGAACTGCTTTAACTATTGCAGTGTGGGTGTTAAACATCAGTCAGCACATCACAGCAAAATAAAGGATATTTAAATAGCAATAAAGCTTTGTTTCAAGCCTCGCTTGTAAGGCAATTCCAACCATATTCAACATAGAGCTTGAAATTAGAATTGTGTGATATTCCTGTTAGATTAGCACACCATGGAATTTTAACATTCCTTTACCTCCAATTATCTCAACGATTATGTTAATGCAAGATTCTCTAGATGAGATAAGTACATACAGTACATTATTCAGCCCCAACATCACTTTAGGCAAAACTACTGTACAGAACCCTCTCTACCCCCTACGCACCCACCCACACATCACATTTCTATACAGCCAAATGCAGCTTTTTTCTCTCTTGAAAATTTTCTATCAAGAATTGTGGGCATCTGTACAAGGGAAGTAAAAAGAGGAGCACCCAGAATCGGCTCCAAGAACATCAAGCATTGGCTGATTTGCTATATAACTTTGTATCATGCCATGTTTTAGCCCCGAGAGGTTTTCATGACTGAACTCGTTTCTTTCTCACAGATTTAGTTCCCCCTATTCAACATGTTTTTATAGATGACATCTGGATGTTCTATCGTTTGTTTCTTTTAATCAAAAAGGTATCTTTCTTCATCTTTCGGGTTCGGTCAACAAAGCCTGCTACTGAATGCAGAAGCTATACGAAACATCCACAACGAGGCTCGGCATATTTTAGATTTTTCTTTTTGTCAACAATTCCCACAAATAATTCAAACCAACAAAGTATAAGTTTCTCTCAAGTCAATACTCTCCATTACTGAAAATGTATATATGGAAGAAAGAAAACGGGGAACGAATACAGGACATTTGGTGGGATAGTAGCTTGGTCTCACTTCAGGATGTCAAATACCCGACATTTGGGCTGTGGCCCTCTGCGTCTTGATGCCAACGCACAAGGCCCCCTTTACCGTCAGTATGTCAACCCATCAGCGCCATTTAGACTTGCTCAAAGCAGCGGACACAGTATGAAGAGTGGGGAGTTCTCTGAGGGTGGGCTGGAGAACTGGTGGATGGGTCAAACAAACATAGGCATTAGTGTCCAATGTGAAACCAAAAGTTGATGCTTTGCCACTGAGTCACGCTATGTTTACAAGCGTACTTATTTCAAGCCAAACCATGATGATGTTTTTTTCTCACCTCAGCCAAGAGGTTTCAAAATCCAAAACCTAATCTCCACTGTTTCACATCAACCACGTACTACAAAGTTAACTTTGACCGTTTCACTGATCGTTTTTGGTACAGAGGAATTACCAGGCTTGGTTAGACAGATAATACTACTTGTTGGTTTTGATCAATGTCAAGACCTTTTATTGTTTATATTAATTATTTTCTAATTGCAATGTCAATTTTATCCCTTTTAAAAGTGCTGTACACACATCAAGTTTGCTAATTTGTCAACAGCGAGAGTTGAACGGAAAGAATCACTTTGGCAAACTCGGTGTGTTTGAGTTTGAGCTTTTGCCATTACAGCTTCCCATGGTTGACTGGGGCCCAGTGTAACCTCTAAAGCGGCCCGACCAATGATGCAGCCTGAGGGCAGAGCAGAATAGGTGGGTGAGAGAGGGTGACATGGTGAGGAGGTAACATTTGTGTTGGTGAGGGCAGAGAGGTGTGAAGATAATAGCCCCAATGGGGAGATATGCAAGGCAGGGGTGCTTTTTGAGGCTTGGTCAGTGTAGTGTGAAGGAGTCCTGCATTTCACACAGAAACTGAAAGAGTAATCTTGAACTTATTCAGTTTTTCACTTCTGGTGGCTTTGGATATCTCTCTCTTACTCCCGCTTCTATTCTTTTTCTAACTGTATGTGTGTCTCATCACTTCATAAATAAGTACAGTACTGTTAGTTGACAATGTGAGTATTCAGAATGTTATAAAAAATGGTTTGCACATGTGTACACATTATACAGCTTACTATATACAAACCCTACTAGTTTATTCATCTGAATATCTTTTGCTTTTATAGAGAATTATGCAGAGACAGAGGGAAATATCAGAGGGAGGTTGTTTTAAAAAGGAGTTGCGGGCTTGTAGTTAATATCAGTTATAGTATATCTGATATGATGACATGCAATTGAATGTAATGTTAATGGGCAGCACAAAAGAAAGAAAAAATAAGATAGTCAAACAAAGAAGCAGCTTTAAAGGAGATCTGTAGAGTTTAATATGTTGTGCTGTTTTTTTTTCATATGTTGCTGTTCATATAGCAATGCCAGATATTTCTCAAAAGTAAATATTGCATTTGATTTGTCTCATTAAATGCGAGACAATCCCTAAACCTAACTATAATGCTCTCTTATTTTGCTAAAGAACTTGGTTGTTGTGTCTTCATACGAACTGCGGTGAAGCGTTGCTCTCATTCTATCTTTTGTTGTTGGCAGAACTAATGCAGTCTGTTTTCTCTGGGTTACCAGGTTCGTCTATCAGTCCCAATAGACAAGCTGTGGTCACTCAGTCAGGGTTTATCTCTCTCAGTTTCAGATCGCTCACGGCGCCTCGATAATCTGCCGCTTAGTGTTGTCTGTTCGGAGCTAAATAGCCCAGTGGTCAATGTACGTTTCTTTTTCTTTGGCTGTATTTTGATTGCTCCAGATTGTGAGATAGCTGTGCTGCTGTTAGAAGAGCTGAGGCTCACACCCAGCTGGCTGATGGGACTTTTCTCCTCTTGGCAACACAGAGCGTCAGTGGAAGCTTGGGCTTTAACCTTGATGTGGTGTATGAATCAAAGTGGCACGTTTTTCATTTTCACTAAAAGGAAAACTACTTCAAAATTGGTTATTCAACGTGATCTCCTTGTCCTTGGGCTATTTTTGCAAAGAAAAACATCGGGTGATGACCGAGTCAATCTGACGCCAGAAGTTTGAATTTAACTTTTTTATTGCTATCAGGCAGGATTTTTTTTTTCTCTTGGAAGAAGAGAGTAATATTTGTATAGTAAGGCAAATCTCTGATAATGCCTGGCATATAGAGATCACAGCATTCAACATGAACAAAAAACAGATAACACTTTGATTTTTATCTAAAATTGTTTTTGTATCGTAAATTCAAGACAATTCTTTGTCTTATATATTATGTGTGTTCCTGATGTAAAGAAAACGTATATGAAGTATTTACATGTAAAAAATGTTTGTCCTGGTCCTGGATCACTTGGACAAGATGAATACCACACAAGTCAAAGAGTGGTTTCTGACCACACCCTGCATCACGTTAGTGTGGTTAGTTGTGGTATGTTGAACTTGTAACCACAAGAATAGATTTCCAGGTTTACTTTTTAATGTGTCACCTGAGCGTTAATTGTTTTCCTTTCCTCTCTATCTCTGTTTCTTTCTCTATCTTTCCAACACTTTTACTCTCCCTCTCTATCACCTCGCATCCCTCTCACCTCCCTTGTGTTGCCGCTCCCTCTGTCTTTGAAATACCACACTCACAATTTCTTGCGTAAACAAACCCCTCACTGGCTCTCTCTCTGTCCTTGGCTCTACATCTCGTTATCCATCTTCAAGGAGAGATGGGGGAGTGGCTGGAGGGAATCATGTTTCATCATCCAGCCTTATTTACTGAGATGGAGCCTGACAGCTCTTTTTGCAGCTGCTTGTCTGTATATCTGTGTTGTTCATGTCTCGATGCAATATTCAGGGGACAGCTTTCTTTTTGGTTGTACGTCGACAAAGTTCAAGGGACCAAGTCATTACATGCAACGAAAATTAGTCTCAGGCCATCACTGTGGACAGGGGAAAAAATAAACCACTTATCTGTGGAACGTCTGCAGCGAAGCACTTGGCTTATAAGGAGAGAGGGGATTGGGAGCACTTTCTACCGAGTGGTAGTTGCATGCAGACAAGCAGCTGAGAGGGAGGAGGAAAGCACTCACAAAGCTGAGTAGTTTGTATGGTTTGCCTCCTGAGGGTTCAGGTTTACAATGGAGAGGAGGAAAGCAAAATAGGAACTTCAAATGGCAGAGCTGTGGCAGAAGCAGCAGCACTCACAACATGATAAAACATCCATGCATGTCTCAAGAAAAAAATCAAGTGATTTGTCATGATCCCTTAGATTGCCCTTTCTGGATGAAACACATGCATGGGCAAAGAGTAAGAAATGCATTATTGGGTTGTATGTGTTTACGGTTTTGGTGATAGAACACTTTGAAGTGAATCTTTGGTTTTGGTGTGTTTTTTCAGTGACTCACTAAATCCCATAAGCTGCTATAGTATCTCTAACGGCCAGACCAGAGTTTCTTTAATCACACCTAGACAGTGACTCTGTTTCATCCTGCGAAGCTGTCTGCTTTGTAGTTTTGGGAAACAACAACAGAATCAATTAAGCAGCGAGCGGGACATGGCATGAGGGAGGAGAGGAGTAAATGATGGCAGAGACAGGTCGTAAAAAGGAACAGTAATTTGAATGAACAAGGGAGACATTAACTTATGGAAACTTAGCATTAAAGAACTGTATTTTACATTAAACTGAAGAGGTTTCACATTGGAGACTTGCATATTTCTCAGGAGTGTAGACTCAATAAACAGGCAGAGGTATGTGTGCAGAATAGTAAGTCAAGGGCAGCTCTAATACACCGCAGAGAATTGAAAAAATAAAATGATGATAAGTTACTCACACTCAGCTGGAGCTAGACTATATGAAACCAAAGACAGAATGAATGAAGACAGAACAGTGGGAATACAAAAGTGGAAAGTCCGGGATGGAATTCAATCACGAGCAAAGTAGATTTAAATTCAATTTGATACAAATTGAATGTATATAGCCCCCCCTCTGACTGTGAGAAAAAGTTACAATAAATGAGGGATATGTTTGTTGGGAGAGAGTGTTGGACGCCTTCAAAGTGATAGGCCCAAGTAAAGGCCCAGGACATTAATGAATTGGCATTACACTAGGATCAATGGTGAAGCTCTCAGGGTCGGAAAGAACTGCACCTAATGAAAAGGGATTACTCTCTTAAGATCAAGGTCTTCCACTTCCCTTCTTCCCAGCTGCTCTTTTTTCTTCTTTCCTTTCATATTCTGTTGTGTTTTCAGTCCTCACACTATTTCTGAGGAAAACACATATATTCCGATTTTGTCCACAATCTGACATGGTTTCCCCAAGCCACTAGTTTAAATGCAAAGTTGGTCTGGAAATGTGGCTGTATGTCATTTGTTGAGAGTAGTCTTTGTAAATGTTCACATTATGTCCATGCACATTGATTTGTGGGAATTTGAGTCTCTGCTTAAGGGAATACTTACCTCAAAATATGCCTATTGAATATCAGATACTTTTTACTCCCTCTGAAAAGTGTGTAGCTTGATCCTGTGAGGACGCCAGCATCTGTAGTCTACTGATCCACAGCAATGAGCCTCAGTCAAGACAAAGAGTGTTGAAACATCTATACAAACTTCTCAACCCATTCCTGCAACATAATCCACCCTGTTGCCATTGATCCATACTGTATGTTTAACCCTGTATTTTCCGTTCAGTCACAGTTTCTCCACAGCATTGCTAAATACATGTGCATGTCACACTATTGCCTTGTCATAGCTCATCCGCCCCAACCAAAGACATGCAGCCTGTTTAACAATTACTTGGTGATTTGATTGGTCTTTGTAACATAAGCACACTTAGAGTATGGGTCAATGGGAAAGTTTATGATAGTGCAGGAATAGTTTAAGAAGACTGTGAATGTTCTGGTACATTTGAGTCAAGTGAATCCATTGTAAGAGCTGTAAATCTAAGCTAACTACCATCCTCCTTCAACCTGATTGCATCTAATGGTTGACTTCATGAGTTATAGGAGTGGGGCCATGTACATTCATATGTTGGTAGATGCATGTCACACTCATACCTGTGTTGTTTGTTATGTCCTCCCTCGTGGTTGTCTATCACCTCTGACTTACATCCAGTGAGTCCTCTTGGTCATTCTGCTTGATTTCACATCTCTCTTTGCATCTTTGAAGCCATTAACCAAAACCGTTGAATCTGTGTGTGTGTGTGTGTGTGTGTGTGTGTGTGTGTGTGTGTGTGTGTGTGTGTGTGTGTGTGTGTGTGTCCTTCCTTTACGTACATGGAGCATCAAACTCTCACCTGCTATGAATAATTGATCTGCTGAATCTAGGCCGCATGAGGTTTGAATGCAAGGAGGCAGCTGCTGCAGCAGGAGGGTACCTTACAGTTTGTTTTAAGGGAAATATGTAAGGGGTACCAGGAGATGGAGACTGGTGAACTGGAAAATGCCGTCTTTCAGTGCAGGTATTGGTCTTTACTGACCTGGTGGCTCCAAAGCAGAGCTGGGCAGCTTCTAAATCATTAATCCACAAAAGCTTTTAGCTGCATGTACTGGAGCCATAATGTGTTGTGTGCGTCTCCAAGGTTAGTGCATGTCTGCACATGTCAACATAATGCAATTTTAATCAGCAGTTTCACGTCTATGACTCACAAGAATGTCTGATATAAAAAGAACGTGGTGGTGGATCGGAGGTTGTTGGCATTAGGAAAACACGTCTCACAGTTAGCAAAACTCAATTTACTCTCCTTGTTTCCTGTTGATCACCAAACAGCAACACAATAGCAATTCATAAGCTAAAATAAATTGAATATTTGTCTGGCGAATGACGTGAAATTATTCATAAGTCGTTAAATAAACTGCTCTCAGGCCATCCTCACGTAGATTATAGGGTTTGAGCTGACAGGTATCTAAAATGAAGGACTCTAAGAATAAAGTGCAGAGCAGATTAAGATGAATCAGCATGCTATTAAACTGATTGCAATGTTATATGAATAGCTTATAATATATGTTGTATGTCACTGTGTGAATTCCAAAGGGAGACTATAACTTTTGGCTGCAGCAGTGCTTTGGCCCTTCTGCTCTGCTTTTCTAAACACTGTGTAAATTTACAAACTCCATGGGGAAATTTCACTTTTTTATTGGGCCCCTTCCACAGAAACATCAAAGCACAGAGTGAGTTAAAGAGCAACAGCCCTGTAGCTGGTAATGATTCAGTGCTCAGATTAGTCATAAGGTAACCAGGTCCTCTGGTTCATGGAGTAACTACAGTCCTAATGCTGCAGATACATCTCCCTCAGTCCACTGCTCGTTTTTAAAACAACCTCCCTCTGATATTTCTCTCTGTCTCTGCTTAATTCTCTAATAAATTAGCTTAAATTATTGTAACAAAACTTATTTTTGTCCATTTAAGATCCAGCCAATTTATTTGTCATTGGCTGCTTGTCTCCTCATCTGTCTGATCGTTGTCACAGTATCACCACAACTCAGCTGTCACTCCGATAGAGACACTTAATGATTGCCTGTGCTCCACTCTGTCATTGACATACATGCGCATGATTGAACAAGACTCAGCGACTGGACGAGCCAAGCAGACTGGCAATCATCCAGCATGCCGCTGAAAGCTACAAACTTCACTCCAAACTCAGCGAGACAGAGAGTAGCTTTGTCTCAAGAGTGTGAAACCAGAGGCAGACTGTGTGATTAGTGTCCTTTGTAGAAGTCTTTCATGATAATTCTTACTTTCCATGTGAGGGTTGGCCTTGCTCAGTGTGTAAATGTCGCCATCCGTCCATTGTCCGCAAGGGTCGCGTGCAGTCCAAAGTCTGTGACTGTGTGGACTCTCCACAAAGCACGGACGCCCACTGCGCATGTTCCAGTTTGGATCAGACTCCAGTCTACTTGGTGGCATATGCACCTCTAGCAGCTTTGCTGGATTGAAGAAAGTCTCTACATTTTCCGTCGCAAACTAAAACACATCTTTTTCGACCTTGAATAAGGAAGGTAGCACCGTAGTAGCACTTTAGTAGCACTCGAATAGCCCTTACTGATAGCACTTTGTAGTTTAAATTTGTTGAAGAAATTGTACTTTCTTGATTCTTGTTGTTCTGAGTTTGTACTCATGGTTGAATGCACTCATTGTAAGTCGCTTTGGATAAAAGCGTCAGCTAAATGAAATGTAATGTAATGTAATATAAAAGAAGATAACAAAATGGATGCTGGTTGTGCGTGGTGATCCGCTACGACCCACCCTGAAGGGAATACAGAGAAAGCCAAATGGCGTTGAACTACAAACAACGTGACGGTGCACAACCGCTACCAACTGGAACGGAGTGTGGAACAGGACATGCGAATGCATGGAAACCGTGTGTGCGCCTGTGTCACTGGTAAAAGTCTGTGAATAGAGGGAAAGTATGTTCTAGGCTTTTAGCTCAGTGTGTATGAATACATTAATTAGAAAGTCCTTTGTTCTCATGAATTCTTATTTGTCCCAAATTTGCAATGTACAAGTGATACAAAGACCTTTTGAGCTTTTAACCAAATTGTGGGATGTGTTCATTAAATGTGTGCGAACACACCTGGCAGAGATCTGCACACTACCGAGTGGACCTGTTTATTTCAGAAATAAATCTAACTGGAATGTGCCACATGATGTGATAATGAGACAGATTTACAATGCATTTTAGCGCCACTTGCTTGTGAGATGACACTGATACCAAAGACCCATCTAGTGTGTTGTGAAAGGACTGTATATATTTCTCTACATTATATCAAACAGCTCCCACCACGAGGGATACATATGAGCCACTCCACAGACGGGAATCACATTATAAATGCTCTCTATCACCTGCTGAACTACATATGGATACACTTTCGATGATTTATAGGTTGGGTAGAACCATTAGTTAAGTTTGGCCAATGCAGTGCAATACCGCCACAGGGTGTGCAATGTATTTGAATCATATGGCTTTGTGCTGTCATGATGAATGAATGTAGTTGGTGGCTGATAGTGCTGCCCCATACAGTGGTGATTTGGCTTGTGTGCCTGTGTTTGTTTGTGCCTGTGTATGTATGCTATATTATCTGTTGTCTCCATGTGTGTGCATGCAAGCCATCTGGCATCTTATCAACGTTCAACAGAATGCTGTGAAGGCGTGTAGAGTTATAGACCAGCAGGTACAGATGCAGCTATACAAATAAACAAATGTTATTAGCACCCACTAGATATCCATTAAGTCTGTAAAAGTAACATGTCAATATTTAACATCTGTGGATATCTCAGATCTGTCTCTCTTCCTGGCCTCAGCACCTTCCAGTTCCATCTATGCAATAAATGAGCTCACTCCCCTGCCCGTTCTCCACAAATCTCCCCCATGCTCCATTTGGTGCCGCTTGTTTGGAAGAGTTATTTTTAGGCTCTCTGATTCTTGAACCAGAGAAACCCTGCTGTCACTCACATCGTCTGTCTTCTTTATGTTAGATGTGTTGTGTTGGGAAGCACTATAACCGATGAGATCCTCAACTATCTGTACTGTTCAGGTTAGAGAGACCTCATGTCACAGTTTTCTACACAAGCTTTGCATTCTGTATCTGCATTGCTATCTGCAGTTTTTCATCATTCCCTTCGTCCATTCCACATTGTGAATCAAAGAGATTAATGGACAGAGACGCCTTATTGACCAACCACTACTGTAACAATATCAAACAGCACTTAGCAGACTTAAATATCAATAATGTGTGAAGCATGCTGGTCCATTTAACCCTGACACAACTCTGTACTCTGTACGCCAACATGCTATGTGACTAGGCTTTAGTTCTTACCTGCTTTCTTTACTTCAACTGTCCTTCTGCCTGGGCAGGGATGCAATCAGAAGTGAAGCCAACCCGACAAAAGAATGATCAAATCATAGTGAATGTGCATGAGGTGGCGACGCCGTTGAAGAGTGTTGGCACTTTACAGTTTCACAGCACACATTGCACCAACACACATGGCACAAATTAAATAAATCACGCATAGAACAGAACACCCAAATATAGATCCGTAGTGCGAGTCCCACTGGTCTGAGGAGCGTGTGCATTACACATTTTTACAATATCGTGGATGTCCAAAATATTAAAAAAAGTATTTTTATGAAGCTGGTGATGAGGTGAACTGATTGACCTCTCTCAATCACAAATCCCCCCTCCTCTCTTTGCTGATGCCTCGGCGCCAGAAGAATATTTCTGAAATATTTCCCTTCTGCTGCATTTTTTCAGAGATCCCAGCATTGTCACTGTTCTCTCCCATTTCCCTTTCATTCACTAGAAGAATAGTCAGGCACCCTTATGAGGCAAAATTGCCTGCAGTGCCGGGGAACGGCAAATGAGACAAAATCTATAACGTTCTGCAGTAGGGTGTGGAAAAATGTGGAAAATATTTGGAAATATGTGGAAATGTTGCTGGTCACAGCTGTTGGGAGGCTTGTTCATGTGTGAGTTTGGGGTTCTGTCAGAAAATAATGGCAGCAATCAGTGCTTTCAACAAGTCAACAGAGACTTTCTTTAAATGTTAGAGAGAAAAAAGCTTGAACTTTGTGCTATTACTGCTGTTTCTTGATCCTTTAAGAATAAATATTTACATGTGTGCTTGTAACAATGTTAATTAAATGAAATATCCAATCATTGATTTTGTCCAAGTTGATTGAAAAATGCCTGAGAGGTCCCATAATGTAGAGTGTATGATATATATAATGTACAAATAATACATGAGCAGAGGATGTGCTCTGAACAGATAGGGGAAGAAGTCAAATAGTTGCCGTAATATTCATGTTATTTTTTACCACATCATCCAACATTGAAGCCTGGAACCTTGCATGACTTGAACCTTGCATGAAATGACAAGCTGTTTCAAAAGTCCATTTTTGTCAATGGCTTTCTCTTTATTTCCATAGACATTTAGAACAACTTTACACTCATCAGGGACTCATTATATACACAACCTCCAATTTTTCAAGAAAAGTCGTGCAAAATGATCACTCTCGTTCTATTTCCATGACTAATTTCCACCCAGACCATTAACAGTCACACATCTCAGTTTAGACGTAGACTTTAGACTACTCTACGTGTAGATATTTTGACATGAAGAGCTATAGATAGCAGCATTGTTTTACCCCCCCATGCCATCGTATATGTATAGTATAATATGAATGTTCACCATATTGCAGATAGTGACACCACATATAGCTCCACAGAGTCATTGCGACACTGCACATTTTTTCAGCCGGGTTTTGAGATAGAAGGATGAGCCCATTAATCAATAATCAAATATATTGCCGTACCTGAACATGACTGTAAACACCTTTTTGAGTGTGGAATGAGTCGAGAAATTATTTAGAAACAGCCAAGAGCAGGAGAGAAAACAACAGGGTGCTTATCAGGGTATTTGGAGAGACACAGGAAATTGAGTTTGTCCAGTCTAATTATGAACAGAGTCGCGCAGCTATACAGACATACCATTTCCCTCCCATTAGCAGAGATGTGTTATTCATGAGGGCAAATCTAGTGTGAACTATGCCTCACTGATATTCTACACAGTCACTTCTCCGTCTGTCAGGGGACCCGAGCCATTCTGTTTTATTCATTTATTTATCTATTTCCATTTCTGCGCCACCAAGAAAAAGCGGAACTTGGTGATGGGATCACGGGGTCAAACGTGCTTGTGAAGAGCTATCGATAGCATCTGTCACATAGACTGTATATAAAAAGTGGACGTAGTCACGGTCTCAGTATTGAAGCCTCGAGTTAGGCATTACGGCCTTCGACATCCTGGTTTTTGGCTGCTGACATCTTTGGTTTTTGCAACCAGGAGTGACACGAGAGGGAGGAGCTAAGTAGAACCGAAAGCTGAATAAACGTAACTTTGATGAACTGAAAAAACACTGTAAATGTATTAGCGTTCTAAAACGGAAACACGGACAACACACAGACTGCAAAACGCTGTGGTAGCGGCTTGTCAATCATAAGGTAGCCCGCCCTAAAACATACTCGCTGTTCTTTGTTGTCTATTTCACTATAAATGGGACCATAATTTACTAAATAAACATCAGGCTTTCTTGAAAATGACTTGAAACGATGAATTGAGACCATAAACTAATGTTTACAATGTGTACTCTCTCATATACCTCTTTATAAGATGACTTCTTTTTGCAACCATGCTGGGCATTTGAAAGAAGGCACATCCACATTGGCTTCACAGTAACCAGTGAGGAGGAAAAGGGGGATGTGGGTTGGTGGACGGTGGGAGGATAGCTGCATGGGGAGAGACTCTGAGGGGAAAAACTTGTGACGAGAGTGTTAATACAGCACAGAAGCAGAGATAGCTGCTCCCTTTCCTTTCCAAAAGCACATTATCATTATCACATTCCCTTTCACAGCCTCTCCTTTATTCTGCCAAATTCCAATAGGCACTATTGGCATATATATGTTCTGTTGTGTCCAAATCTATTTATATAATACAATCGGAGCTGAATAGCTCATTGTGTTTTCGCACAATGCAGTTATCACACACATTCATTTTGTATTTAAGTACAGCATTCTGACACAATACTTATTTTAGCTCCGTCTCCGTATTCAAAGCTCTTTAAACAAGCGTCATTACGGCTTTTATGCTCGTCACCCTGGCATGATCTGCTTCATTCATTTCCAAACGTGACACATGTGGAACTGTAAATGCTTGAAAATGTTTGTCTCAGTGTGTCCACAAAAAGCTTTTACATGTGTATATATACATATATATGCACGAATGCATGTGTGTGTGTAAATCCATGTGTGAATTTTCGTTTAGGTTGAGACTTTGAGTAGTGTTTGGAGCTGCAAATACATGGAGAGCTGAGATCAGTGAGCTGGCCGGTGTTAAAGTATCCGGTGAGAGTGCATGTTACACCAGCTTCAAAGGAGAGCACACATGATCTCAGTGGGCTGAACACAAGAATAAGTCCCTCGTCATTGAATCTGCACGTAGAAGAGAGTGCTTGAGATACTTTCAGCATCTAAAGAGCATCCACATCATAGATTCACTTCTTCTAAAGCCTCATCAGAAATCTAGTTAAAAGATTTTGTTCTTGAGGGAAGGAATAGAGTTAGATATAACACCCTTTATCTACCATGTTTTTAATGGTTTTCGCTGCAAATTAGGGGAATTTGGTGAAGCAGTAAAAACATCCATTTCAGAGGAACAGATTAAGCCGGGTAAAGAATCTATTACTTTGTCCTGACAAGCTGAGGAGAGTGAGAGAGGAGAAGAGGCGCATCCTCTTGTCCAACCTGATTAGCAGATCACTGATTCAAATTGTCTCACTATCTAGGCAGCATCTACATTCCCATCCTCTCGCTTTCCCTGTGTATCGCACTTATTCCTGTCTGTCTCAGATAATTTTTCTATCAGAGGGCTGCTGCCTAATTCTATTGACATGCATGAAGTAAACTGTTAATGGAAATAGTTAAGACCTCAGAAAATATTTACTAAAAGTGAGAAGATCAGTTTAATGAATGATGGAATCACTTCATTGAATTCCTGCCTAAGGCAGGTGATTAAAACAGATATGATTTAATCTTGTAACAAATCTCAAAGCACAAGACGGACTAAATTTGTTGTATTTTGTTTGTTCTTTATGGAAATTCTTCTTCTTTGTGTGGGTCTAATAATATGTGAAATGCAGTAACAAATACCTGCATCTCAAGTACCTGGTGGCTGCTGCTGAATGCAAATGTTCCTCAAACAGCGGGAGGAGAATATATTGTGTCTTGTCTTGCTTATTTGTCTGATACATAAAGCAAACCTTTATTTCCCAAGGGTAATGCTAAACACTTTCCCCTATTTATTCAGTCAGTAGGTGTCACGCTTGATACATCTTCATGAAAATGGCGAGTAGAGAGAAAGATTGAGATAAAAAAGCAGCTGCAGAGTGACAAAAAAAAAGTAATACATCGGTGTGACAAATCTGGAAATCGCGAATAACAAAGCCAAGGATCCACGTACTGATGCAGGTCATGACATTGAAATTAAAAGTCAAAATAAAGCCAAGGCCGCTGTCATGGTGTTGCATGATCTCCAGCACAACATATCCACACAGTACACATGAACACAAACGCGGATTGAACCTTCTGCTCGTTTTCAGCCGTGAAGAATCACTCCATTTTGTGGGCACATTTCTGGTTTAGGAGGATGCATGCATTTCCATTGTTGCCCAGTGGCAGGGCTTAACAAATAGGATTAGATCCGTGCCCGAGAGAGCACACTCCTGTTCAGGTGACACACAGCTCCATGCTCCAGCTCTGCAACTAGACACAGAGAATTACTGTTAAAGGTCAGTGGAGTCAGACGCTGAATGTCACAGCTTAGCCACAGTTTGGCGAGAAAATACATTAGATAAATACGCCTCTCTCTTGGTGGAGAGTTATTCTGCAGCTCCTGAATTTCCAGCTTTAAAGACCCAGAATTACAAGGAGAGTTAAAAGGCAACAGAGGCATATTGATTAGAGGCAGTGAATCAGGCTGCTGCTATGCTGTAAATAATAAATTAAGTAGAAGACAGCCAGAGGTTGTCAGATGGAACTTTCATGATGGGCTGTGAGTTGTGCTCATTTTAGATGAGACTGTGGATAAGTCACATCTCCAGTCTCAGGGATCTGGGGAATCATGTCACCGATCAGAAAGCGCCTATAGGAGCAGCTTACTACAAGTCTAAATGAGCATTCCACGCCCCATTTAACCACACAAAAGACTGATCACAGCCTCTGCTCACTGCAAAGTAGTGCCGATGGAATCAGGGAAGGGGCTTGACTCTTAATAGCACATCTCCCTGGTGGCGGAATATTGAAAAGGGTAATTCTGAAATAGCTGCATTGCCGTCAAATCAGACAAGAGTGTGATGCGTGAGATCCAATCAGCTTCACGGAGACATCTTGTGATTCACTGGATCAGGTGTTATTGTTTGCTCTCTTCAATAGACTCCTCAATGTGTGGGCCAAAACACACTGATTGTATTCAGCAAGTAAACTATGACAGAGTTGTAGCACTGTGCTACAAGTCGAACCAATCAGAGAGAGACAGAGCAAGAGAGAGAGAGAGAGAGAGAATGTCGCTGTGTAAAAACTAAATACAGAAACATGTCTCTGTGCAGCACAAAATCTGAATGTGAATTTATTTACCAAATTGTTCCCTTTGGAATTCTGTTCAGTGTTTACTGACGTGTGACCTGTGTTGTATGACTTCAATACATTAAACCACTGCCAGTGGTTTGGCCTGTCCACCACGTTGGTCCTGACTGAGATATATTCAACAATATCGATAAAATGTTGTTTATTCGTGGCCATGAAATTGGCATTTTTTGGTTAAGAGTGAAATGTCTTAACATAATTAGTTTTTTGGGGGGTTGCATCATTTTGACAGATTTGCTGCGGATATCAAAATGTCTCTAAAGGATTAATTATGTGAACATGGTAAACATGATTTCTGCTAAACATCACTGGATAGGATTGTCACTATGAGCATGTTAGCGAGCTTTACATTGCAGCCTCACAGAGCTACTATAGAGGCGTTCAACTCCCAGTGTTATTAATATATATTTCTAGTCTTCAAGTTTGGTCTATTAACTATTATCTAACTAACTTAATTGTTTTATTGTTACCTTCCTGTCTGGCTTCGTGTGTGTGATTTATGTAATCACTCTTTCTTAATCTCCTTCTTTCTCAACCTGTGTGTGTGTGTGTGTGTGTGTGTGTGTGTGTGTGCGTGTGCGTACTCTGCAGGCTGTGGGCTGGAGTTCCTGCTGGTTCTCTGTGGGCTTGAGCTTTCCTGGTCCTGCCCCCGTCACTGTATCTGCTACACTGCACCCACCACCGTCTCCTGCCAAGCCCATAACTTCCTGTCGGTCCCCGAAGGCATTCCTCCCGACAGTGAGCGCATCTTCCTACAGAACAATAAGATCCATCGCTTACTTCGGGGACACTTCAGCTCCAATACGGTCACTCTCTGGATATACTCCAACAACATCACCTACATTGAGCCGTCCACATTCCACGGCTTCACGCTGCTCGAGGAGCTGGACCTCGGAGACAACCGCCACCTGCGCTCCTTGGCGGAAGACACCTTCCACGGGCTGAATCGGCTCAATGCGCTTCACCTGTACCGTTGTGGGCTCAATTCACTCCCTAATAACATCTTCCAAGGCCTCAGAAACCTGCAGTATCTCTACTTGCAGGTACACCAGGCTGTTTTTACCACTAATACTCTATTAGGGCTGTCACTCTTCCACAAGAACACATTTTAACACAACCTACGTAGAGAAATTCTAAACTATGTTGCAAAATGAATGTGTTGTTGATTCGCAGTGCCTCTCCTGCCTCACTTGAGTGACAAGCTGGCAGTTGCATTTTACATCAGCATCAGTAAACTAACCGTACTTCTATCCACAATTTGTCCATCTGTGGTGTCAAATCTTTTTGCGCATAACTTCACAGATGGTTTGGTGTCATGATTATCCATTCAGCACTGCTTGTTATTTTTCTAAATTTTTGGAAAATAACCACAATAGTCTACTTTTCTAAAGTCATGCAATAGGTCAGATGTATGCTTCCCCTGGAGTACAAGGCACAGTGCATTTTCACTGGGAATTTTGACTTTGAACAGACACTATTTGCATAGTGTGCAGATTCATAAAACATATGCATGTAGACACGTTAATGTGACAGTCATTTTGCACAATAATGTTGGAATGAAAACGTTGCACAAAATATAAATATCTATCAATACCTAATGATTATGTGCGTTCTGTATCTCCTCAGGATAATCATCTGAAGTTCCTGCAGGATGACACGTTTATGGACCTCCACAACCTGAGCCACCTGTTCCTGCATGGCAACCGTCTGTGGAGCCTGAACCAGAACACCTTCAGAGGCCTCCGAGCCTTGGACCGACTGCTTCTACACCAAAACCAGATCGAGTGGGTGGACCGCCTGGCCTTCCACGACCTAAAACGTCTCACCACCCTCTACCTGTTCAACAACACCCTGATACAGCTCTCCGGACAGTGCCTGGACATGCTGCCCGCATTAGAATACCTGCGCCTCAACGACAACCCCTGGTCATGTGACTGCAAGGCCCTGTCGCTATGGGAATGGCTCAAGCGATTTCGAGGCTCTACATCTTCAGTGGGTTGCCAGGCGCCAGATGATATGGTTGGGAAAGACCTCAAGGAGCTGCGCAAGGAGGACTTCCCCAACTGTTCACCAACCGTTCCTAATTCTGAGTCCAGAGCCCAGACAAACAATTTATCTGGCACGGTGAATCCGTCCCTTAACCGTGGTGTGGTGGTGGGCTCTGGAGGGCAGACCCACATCGTGCACCCCTCAAGGCCTGGCCGCTCTCGGAACTGCACAAAGCCTCGTATCAGGGGTAAAGGGAAGGGTGACAATGAGGTTCACCACTCAAAGGAGGTCATGGCAGACAAAGAGGATTCCTCCCCGGATTTCACAGACGGGGGCAAACATGACCACACATCCGCAGACGGCACCGTCACACGGAGGAAGCACAAGTGTACTCCCCGGACCACTGTTCGCCCCCCTAGTGGGGTTCAGCAAGCCAACAACAGGGCAACCTTATCCCATTCATTACTACATGTCTGTGCCCTCTTTGCGGCCTTGATAACGACAAATATTGACTTCATTCTCCGTTGACCCTCAGAGGGTTTGGAAAATGAAGAGAGAAAAAAACAGCCCTCAGACCCTCTCTTGCTCCTGCACTACAAGGCCTGTGTGTCTTTTGTGTGTGTGTGTGTGTGTGTGTGTGTGTGTGTGTGTGTGTGTGTGTGTGTGTGTGTGTGTGTGTGTGTGTGTGTGTGGGTGTGTGGGTGTGTGTAAATGTAGTGTAGGGAGCTTTACTGTTCAGACTGAAACAGGCATCAAAAGCATCAAACATCTACAACAGAAAGACTCACGGCACACAAATCGAAGGGACTGAGTGACAGTGGATGACAAAAGATTAACGCAGACCAAGCTTGCACTGCCACTTATGCCAGTATGATTTCATCTGCATATGTCTTGGTATCTTATGTATTTTTAAACATCTGTTTTTCACTCAACTGGATCTCAGATAACCAAGATTTGGAGAAAATAGAGAAAAGAAGGAAAAGATGACAGAGCCAATGAGGTAAACTTCTTAGCTCTGAGACAGATAAGCTAGGTGTTCAAGTGCTCCATCCAGTTGTAACTTTCAGTTCACAGTTTGTAAATTGTTATCAAGTACAAAAGATATGTCAATGACCCTGTCTGGCCTCCGGCGTCAGTCCGTTTTGCTCTCATCCTTTCTGCCAAATGTACTCTGTCCAGACAATTGGGTGTAAGTGTTTCTTCTCAACAAAGAGGTAAAGTGTAAGCGTGGCAATAAATAGTTGTTCAGTATCAGACAATGGAATGTGCCATTAACACAGTAAAATGGAAATCTATAGCTCCAGATGTTTTAAGGCTATAAATAGAGCAACCATTAGCTCATACGCTGTATGGAGCTGTACCAAATTATAACAACTACTCTCTGCACAGTGCTGACCTTTTTAAAGGTGCTGTACCAAACCTTTCTAACAGCATTTATCATTGGCATTGCATTTCTACACACAGCTCTGCTTCCATCTTCATTTACACCACTGCTCTCCCTCTGTGCAACGGAATATTAAGCTGACAATTGTTTCAAGATGATGAGGACTCGCCACGCGCTACTTGCATTGGCTTGGAAAACAGTGTGTGTGTCTCCGGGAGATCAAGCTGTGAATATTGACGAAGTCTGTCTATAACTTGTGTCAGATGTTGTTCATTTGGTTTTTCTAAGACACAAAGTGGACCTAGAGACGGATCCCCAACAGGAGCCTTAGAGGTGGAGGGTCAAAGGGGTGATTTCTCAGTTTCTTGGTGAGGTTGCGGTGAACTGATGCCTCCCCCAGTGAGGGCAAACCTCCCTCATTGAGAACGTGAGGAACACATTTTGATCTTAATCACTGAACGTCAACGGAATACAAGACTCAAGAAAAAAATGTGTGTGTAACATCAATGACTTAATAAAACATTAAAAAAAAAACATTTTGAAAGGAGCATGGTACAACAAGGATCGTGCGGGGAAAATGATGCCTCTTAATTAACTGATGCGATTGTCCATGGATGTGGGGATCCAAGACAATCGCCTCTGAAGTATCAAGGGTTTGCAGCACAATGCAGATCGACAGATGGACAATTACGGGACGCCTTGCTGTACTTCTGGAGCTTTTGTGCCTCCCTTAAATCTACCGATAAGATGGTGTTTGTATCAATGTGAACTATACCAGTACCAATGGAGACGAGGGGACTTCTTGCAGTGCTGATATTAATCATTAACTGTATTACTATGAGAAAAAAAACAATATCAGTGACATTGATGATGATAACAGGGTTTTCTGCTCCTCCTGTCAGGGGGAGTCTTTTGATTTTCTGGTGGTTTATTTACGTATTTTCCATGTTATATTTTTAGAGCTTTTTATTTGTTAATGCACAATTCCTCACCTCCCTATTTCTTGTTCTACTGTATGCCTATTCATCTTCTTTCTTTGCCATAATTCAATTGTTCAGTAAGTTATCATCAGAAAACAACAGTACAAAAATGTTTATAAAGATATTAAAATCTATATCTTCTTATGTCTACCGTTGCAGTCTGAGTCTGTTTATTTCTGTATTTGAGCTTTTGTAGCCTTATTTAGAGAAAGTCTTCTTGCCTTTCTTTCCCTTTAATTTGTTTACACCAGAAATTGATAATGCCAGCAAATGTTGTTTTTTTCTGCACTGTTTCCTTCTATATCTTTGCTCTAGTGTGCATTTTGTCTCCCCTGATCAGACCTGCTGGCTAAACTAAAGCTGCTCCCTACAAACAGATCCCTTCTTTCTGCACACATCTAAGATGTGTGTACAATATACATAAAAATATCAGCAAAATGTTGGCTACAAATGAAATAGAAAAGCTCATTTTATCAACAACATACAGAAGTTCCTGACCCACAGGAAAAAAAAAGGAAATTCTAAGTCGACATGCAGACTGTGGTGTGATGTATTGCAGTTCAATAAATCATTTAAAAGCACTGAAGATATTAATGAAAGTGTCACATTGAATCTGTAGATATTCCAGGCTATTATTATTATTAATGGCCCTTTAGAACATAAATTCTATTTCCTCTTCTTTAAATTCCCCTCACCGAGATAGAAATTGATCCACAAGTAAGTGTTACATTTAACTTTTTTTTTTATAATTGTGTTAAATGATAAATGAGCAACGAAGCAGAGGTTATATGCATGGTTGAGAGAGGGATATAATTATATTCAAACTGGCATCTGGTGTTTGATGCCCATCTACTCAGCAGCTTTCAACCCCCTCCAAGCTCATTTGAAACATCTCAACTCCTCTTACGCTGCATCACCCAATGATGGTGGCTTTTCCTTCGCATAACTTAATAAAAGCCTTATTTTTGGTTGCGAGATTAACCATTATATTCCTGGAGAAGCTCAGAAACTGTAAAAAATTAACAATTACAATTACAATTACAATTAAATGAATAAAGCTACATTCAATTTTATGTTTTTGTTTTGGCCGGAACCCAAAGTCCACACAAATACTGCCGATTGTCTGGTTGTAATGATGATTAACGTTGTTCAAAGTTAAAGTACTTTTTACTATGTGAAATTCAGTTTTTTGTTTTAATGCCACAAAACACCTCAAAATATATATATATATATATATATATATATATATATATATATATATATATATATATATATCAATTATAATCAAATCCAAAGTCAGCTAGGTTGATTTTCCTTTTTCCATGTTCATGTTTGAGTGAGCTGAGCGAGATGTTAAATGATAAATAGGAAACGATGAGGCATCTCTGGATCCATTTGTAACTATTTGCAGGAGCTGATGGGGTGTGGATTCTCTAATAAGCTTGTTCACATGCACGCAAACATCCATCACTGTAATTTAGGCAAGACAAAGAAAAACATGCACTTAGTAAAATGAAGTGCACAGAATTTCATAAATCTGAGAATAAACATCCTTATTTGCTGTGTTAAATGGAACGTTTTCCATTTTTCCATAATCTGTCTATTTACATTTAATTAAAGGCCAAACTAACTTTGCTGTAAATTGTTTCAAAGAGATTAATTAATCATAAATGATGTACTGACTCTTTTCAGGGTAAATTGAACTTTCTCGTGAGCTCCTAGTTAAATTGCTCAATTTGCTAATTTGAAATTAATTCTTCACCTCCAGATTAGTGTATGATAATGTATCTCAATTTAATGTCAATTTACAAGATATCTCTGAGTTTTTGTTGGAGGACATGTGACTTTGTGAACCACGTGAGCCAGTTCCATTCACTGATGACGACCGTGACCTTTGGTTGAAAGAGCTCATCCCTCAGCATTCAGTCACTCATGTCCAGTGTCCTTGTCCTGTTCCCTCTATACAGCCACACGGATGTCTTACACCGCTCCAGTTTTCCTCTTGGAGGTGTGCTTTCTTCAGGGTGTTTACCAGTGATCTTAAGGAATACGTTAACATTTTGGGAAATACTTTTTGGGAAATACTCTTATTTATAGTTAGATGAGCAGATTGATGCTACGCTTAGCTTTCCATTAAGACTGTAAACAGGGGGAACAGCTAGCCTTGCTCAATGAGCATAGGCTGCACACCAATCTGAGTCCAATGTATACACCACCTGACTCGGCGCTCCATCGGATCCCTAACAATGTATGTTATTTAGCGCTTACTGACATTGTAATATTCAATGAGCCAAGCGTGACCACAGACACAGAGTTAAAACCCAGATCTCCACCCTTGAACCGCTCGTGATTCAAAGGTAACACAATCAATTCAGGGGGAACTCTGAAGCTCACTAACTCACATTAAATCAATTTTATCTGTTAAAAAAAAAAGTGGTATAATGAAGCGGCACATTCTAAGCTTCAAGCTATGACGCTCTAGGTAAGCAGGGAGAAAGTGCTGGCAGGAATGGTCAGTTTCCACTTGTTTCACGTATAGTGTCTTTTAAAAAAAACTACATTTTCAAAGGATTTTTTTAGTTAACACAACCACTACGTAAACCAGAAGCTGTCACAGAATCAAGGAGGAAAAGATCAATGTTTTTGACCCGGAGCCAGTGCACACTATATGACAACCTGCTATTATGTGACTGGCGTTCCAACAACTGAACTGATAAAGAATATGAGATGTGTTTGGAAGAAATAACCACGCTGGAAAGTGGACTTTTAGTTTAGTTATGTTATTTAACTGTTTGTAAATACAACCATTTGCATGCAATTATAACCTTTTGAAAATGTGTTCATATTAATTAATTATTTTTTTTCACTAAACAATAGAGACAATTTGACTTTGGGCTGTCATTGTTCATCATTGTTAACTCTGCAAATGCTATCGACTCATTAGTTCCAAAACAGGCTTTTATTGTTGACATTTTCCTGTAATATAAACATATAATATGATGTAAGCTCAGTAAGCTTTTTCCGAGCAAATGACATAACACCTGTATTTCTTAACATGCTAATTACGCTAATTGTTGGACTAATGAATAAGCAGTAAATGTGGATGAAAACCTGGAAATAAATGGCTTGATTGCGATACCTTTCCAGCTCAGTTATCTTGTAGGATGAGAGTCTTACACTGAATTGTTTGATTTTCCTCAACTTTGAGCTAAATTAGTATCTGACTCACAGACTCTCATCTGGCTTGACCTAGTTATTTGTAAAGCACATCAAAGGCTGGGATGTAATTGTGATTGTGGAGTGATCAGCGTACAGTGAGGACCCAGTTCAGCTGGCAGATCCTGTAGAAAAACAGGTAGGACACCAAATGCTGCTGCATAATTAACAGGTGGGATGAGGAGAAGTATCAAAAGGTGGAACGTAGTATCATTAAATTATCAAAATACGACATAATTCAGGGCAGCAAACAATGCAAAGATTTCGTGGAGTAATGTATTTCAGAATTAAATCGCTCTCCCTCTGTGTGTGTGTTTTGTTGTCTGAGCTTTTCCATTCTCTGCTTACATAGTCGGGCTGGCAGTGCATGCTTTTAGTGTATGTTCCCACTTGTGAGCTGGCTCGCTCACAGCCGCCGCTCTGCACTGCGCCCATGCGGCGGTTACAACTGATGAAGCCGTCCCGACCGATGGCGTTCGGTGCAGAAGCGTAGCCCCCACCTCCAGTTCTCCTTGAGGTAAACACGTTTAGCTCCGTCAGCCCATTTACCGTTGTTTGCACTGTTAGCCAGCACTGTTTGCTGCAAACTGCGTCTCCATGTTGAGAGCCGTTGAGAGGCAACTGAAATGTTCCAAATCACATACTATGCACCTTTAGGAAAATGAGAGAAGCAGAGGGGTGGAGAGAGCGGGGGGCTACAGTGCATCAACTATTGAGCATGAGGGAGGGCAATTTGCTGGGATTCATTGGGGAGGAAATAACACACAAAGGGAACACAACCAGATGTGATGTTACAGTTAGGAAACAGAGAGGTATGGCGGGAAAAAAAGCAGAGAAGTCCTGAAAAATTAAATAGGTGTTTGATACGTTGCAATTCTCCAGGAGTGTTTGTATAAATATGCCATGTATGTTTTACCAACAATAAGCGCCACAAAGCCCGTCTCACACTTCCCCACATCACAATACGGGCCTACCAATATAGATTCAGCATGTGTGATTTCTCATCACTTATTCATGCAGGAGAGAAGCAGCTTGTTGATTCATCCTAAGGCATTATAGTATTGTGGGAGGCAGCAATGCTGTCTGACAGAAATACCCCTCCAAAATATGCCGCCTTTGACTATCTGTGCCCATTTCTTGGCTTTTAACTGACTCACTGTCACTTCTGTGTGGCTTTAATTAAAACCAAGCAATTAGAAAATTGAAAAGGAGATGAAGAAAGTGGGGGAGCTGGGAAGAGAGACGGCACACTGAGGGATATGATAATTAAGAGCAGACACACCACAAAATGCCTCAACATCTAGTGTGACTCTCCATTCCCTCTCCGTCTTCGAGTCCCACTCTCCCAACTCAATCACAGAGCTAATATCACCTCTTTCTCCATAAAATCCTTTCTTATTCCAGCTCTTTTATTTTGTCTATTTATTTAGCTGAAAATCCCCCCCAGAGCGGTGGCGTGCTCCAGTTCTCCAAACCAGCCAGCCTGCATAATAAACTGAGAGGACTTGCACAGCCCAAGGCCACATCACAACCTGCATGGATTAGAGGCTCGCTAATCCTCTTGTGTTTGACCTCAAGTCAGACGGAATATGCAGAAAAAATACTCAAAGTCAGCATTGGCATGTTTCCCCATAACAATACATCCAGGTTACTTTTTTTTTGCTAGGTGGAGGAAGGAGGGGCTGGTTAGTGCAGTGTTGCTTTTCATGAATCACGTTTTCCTGTTGCTGATTTCTCAGTGGAGACTGCTGACTGCTGTGTGCTGTGCCTGTGGCTGGAGCTGATTCACCAGGAAACTTCAGACTTGAGCTTTCTAAAAATCAAAACTCCTTTTTCCCAATTTTGGACTTTTTTTTACCATAAAAGTGTACTCATCAAATTCATTGTTGCAATCTGGGAGCACTGCAATAAAGGAGACCCCCAGGGCGGGAAACAGACCATTAAAGTAAGGTTGTTAGCTCGGTAACATTTTAGCCAGATCAACAGTTGATTGGGATAAATTAAAGATGCCCTGGATGTCTGCTGCAAGTGTTCAGAAATCAGATGTTTAGAGTGGTTTCCCCCTCTTTAATAAAGGCAAAAGAGACACAATAATGGGTGAATAAAGATGGTCACTGGAGAAGTGTTTTACAATGTGTTTTAATTTTGATGGACTTCCATTGATCTGATGCTCGTAGATGCAAGAAAAACTGTTGTTTTCCGGACAGTTTACAAGTATATTGAATAACTAATGAATTCAATGATCAATGTAGTAACACTGATCATGTATAGCACATGATGACAAGTAGTGTTACAGTGCTTGAGTCATCAGAAGACTAGAAAAAGGCTCTACAAGTACACTCCATACCATTTAACAACAACAATGTTTTATGACTATCTTCTTGGTTTTTACGATCGTTCACATTCCTGAGGACATAGCAAAGCATTACATTGTGAATAAACAACTTAAAGTAACTTTTCCTTGATATGCTCGTCCTGTAAATCCTTGTACTAAGATGATGCAGCACCCTGCTGAGAGAGATGGAGCTGAGGAAGAACGGTTCAAGCCGAACCTCTACGAAGAAGTCAACCAGGTTCCGAGATGGACGAGTGCGATCAACAAACTACAATCATCCAACCAGATGCAGATTTCCAAAGAGGAGCAGCTACCACTGCATGCAGCTTGAGCTCCATCTGCCCATCGGAGCCGTCAGGTGAAACAATACCATACATTTACAATTCCACATGAGTTTGATGTTAGTCACATAATGAAATAATGTTAGATAGAAATATCTTAGACCTAATGATCTAAATTACAGTTTAATTAAACTAATATAAAAGGTGCTTCACAATCTTTTAAGTCACTGATTTTACCTAGTCACCCTTTTCATTTAGTTGTGGTTCATTTTTAATTATTGTATTCTTCATCCTATTTTTAGGATTCATTTAGTTTATTTTATCATTTATTCATTCATTAATAAACATAATATAATGGTGTGGCGTCAAAATTGAATATGTTAAATTCTGTTAGTTAAACTATTGGTGTCAACAAAAGCTGAGTACCATCATCCTTTAATACTAATGTATGGGTTTATATGTCATAATTACTTTTTTTATAATCGTTACATGTCTTGATATTATTTCATTGATATTTATTAAATCTTCTACCAGCAACAACGCGACTCACTTCACAATAAGATACACAAAATTCAGACCTTATATTCAGAAAAGAGTGACCTGACCTGATGGTTGATAAATCTTTAATAGTAGTATTAGACCCTAAATAACTTGAATATAATCGAGGATTTTATAGAAGATAACTTATCGTTATGTAATGAATGAATCACAATAGCACACCTAGTGAGTAAAGATAGTGAAGTGGAGAAAAGAGTCATGCCGTGCGCTAAAGGTCCAGTAGACATTTGGGGTCAGGCATCAGAAATGTCTGCAATAATCCTAATTGCAGAGGAATGAGTGGATCTACTGTGATGGATGTGTACAACAGACAATTATGGTTATGATTTTACCATTGTTTTCTTTTCGAAATAAGTTTGGCTAACCTGGAGATCTGTTTAAAACTTGTTTAAATTGGCTGACCACACATTTTCATTTTGCAAAGTCAGACTTCTTTTTGGCAATGTTGTGGGGTTCTCTGATTTTAGCCATAGTTGTTAATTAATGACGGCCAAAACTGTGAAAATACGACTTAATCTTAATTCCCCTTTAAGACAGATGCGCTTCTCTGTTTCTTCCATCGAGCTCACATCCCCGTGGAAAAGGCTCTTTTGTCCTGATCAATGCCTACAATTAACACACACGATCAATGGAGGAGGCCTGAGGAACACAGACGTTGTCCTTTGAGTGTGAAGCGGCCATGGAGCCCATCACTCCTGGATGGGTGCACGCTCCAGTCAAGAGGCTAATGACACACACAGCACTTTCTCTCTCCCCCATTATTAATCACCCCTGTGGCGGGTCTGACAAAAGAGAAAACTCCTCTACACAGCAGCATTTTATTCTGTCCTCTTCAGGGCGGCTGATGAGATGTGCCTGTGTGTGTTCTGCATTGAATATATGCAGACGTTCAATAATCATAATTGTAATACAATGACGGAATATATGCCGTATGCACTGTGCATCTATCATAATGCAGAATTTAAGCCGGAGAAGTTCATTTGAACATGGTCTCCATATCTAAGAGTGATTACATTAGCGTCAACGTTGCCCAGTCTACTGGTCTAATATGTATTCCTCCATCCCCTCGTTTTATAGACTCACATTTGACAGTGATTTTGAATACATTTCACATTTACAGTATTTTTTTTCAAAAGCTTAGAAGAACCACATACTGATCAAAGTGTCTGTCTGTCAGGCTTTAAATTCATGTGCAAATAATGTTGTAGGTCTGTGATAATCCTGTGATCACGAGAGGCCAAAACAGAAATGATGATATGCTGATGACACATCTTCAAAAGGATCCAATGACCTTTTACATGAGATAAGAGACAAAAAAATAATGTTTGGGGAAACTAAAACTCTGCTTCCGTTCCGCGAGAGACACCAACATAAGCCATCGCTACAGTTGACTCAAAGGGATTGCAACTTAATCGTTGAGGTGAAATGTTAGCTCCGATGGTGCAGAAGAGATAAAGTCGCTGTTCGTGAACAAACAGCTTGTCTTGTTCCGTGTGAAAAACTAAAAGCAAATGTTGACACTTTTACACATCAGACATTAGTGTTGTGAGTCGTTAATGTCGTGAGTCTGCCAACGTCAACCAAGCTCGTATCCTGAATTCAAGTAAGTGGTTTTATTGCCTCAACCTAACTTTCTGTGCAGAGACAAGTTTATTTTGAAAAGACACGATTCAGAGGAAGCTGACACGCCGCCTAACTAGAGCATCTTAGTTTGAAGCTTGGGGTAACTTTTGCGTTTACTATATATTATTATAATTGGTGCCAAATATAGTTCTTACCAGGAAAATGTCTGGAAAGTTGTGAAATTGAGGTCTCTGAAATGTAATAACTAATGACTTGCATCTGCACTGAGTTACATTTATTGCAAGATGTCATCATTTAAATACATCCTGTGAAATTGGAGTTACAGGCCATCGACATACAGCTGCTGGCTTTGAGCAAGGCGCAAGAAAGGGTAAAAAAAATATTTTAAAAAATGGTCAAGGCTACATTTTTGGAGTCCATGTTCCGATATCTCCAAGTTTTTAATTTGATTAAAACTCTGTTCTGATTGTCTGACAAAGTGTCTCTCTGGATCTCTCCCTGCGGGGTACAAAGAGAATGAAACATGCTGAAGTTGCAGTGATTTTGTCACTCACCTTGAGGCTAGCCAGTGACAGACCCTCACAAACCCACTTAATCCTCTCTGCCTTTCTAAAGTGCGGAGAAATAAATAACACAGATTTACCAGAGCAGTCTGGACGGCCATGTGCTTAACCATAGCTCTATTTGAAAGCAACGAAGGGCGACAGTCGCAGCTGATGGGCCTGATCACTGGGCCAGCAGTGTCTAATTAGCATGTCATTCTGAACACATTTCAATATCACACTGGCAACACTCCAAAAGCCAACACTTTGAAGCTGTGTTTGCATTATGCACAACAATAGAATGGAGTTAAATGATCAAACAGGGTTTTGTTCCTTTATGTCTTTGTCTTTAAAAACAATGTTGCCATCAACACCGTTTCGAGGATTACAAAGTTTACAAAGTCAAGCCACTCCAACAAAAGAAGACACCACAAGTGTGTCCCCCTCACATCCACACATGTGCCGCCCACTCAGTGGGAAGCTGCAGGGTGTCTGAGGTCGGGTTCAAGCTCGTCTCACTGCTTCGCTCCATGCTCTTGCCCCGCGGCGTAGGCAGCACTCAGATAAACACACACCCACGCTGACACGCAGCACTGTACACTACAAGATCTTCTCACACATACGTGTTCTTAAAAGCACATATTTTTTACATACGATGTTCATCGCCCTTTTCTCCATGAGACACATGTACACCAGCGCACATGAGTGTATTAGTGCCCTTGTACAGCTTTTAAGTAGGTTTGAAGCGCCAGACCGCAGCTGTGTTTACAGAAAACAAACCCACTGTTGATCTCAGAGGCAATGGCCAAATATTAGACATCTGTGTGTACTAATGCTATATCTGAATTGCCTGGTGGCAATCTTTTTTGGTAGGGCCATCTAATCCCAGTATGATTCAATGCAAAAAAGGTATGACGCATTACTACTTTGCAGTTAAATATTTAACATTTATTCCAGCACTTTGACATAATGACTGCTAAGGAGACTGAGGTCTTTTGGGGTGCAGGGAGCACTCCTGAAGACCTTCTTTGACTCCGTGGTGGCATCAGCCATCTTTTATGGAGTGGTCTTCTGGTGCAGCAGCATCACTGCAGCTGACAGGAGGAGACTGGACAAGCTGGTGAGGAAGGCCAGCAGCGTGCTGGGACGTCCTCTGGATACCGTGGAGGTGGTGGGGGACAGGAGGAGGATGACTAAGATCTCCATGTCCATGTTAAGCCACGCCTCCCACCCAATGCAGGTCACTCTGGCAGCGCTGCACAGCTCCTTCAGTCACCGGCTGAGTCACCCCCGGTGTCTGAGGGAGGGGTACCGAAAGTCCTTTCTCCCCGCTGCTGTCAGGCTGCACAACACACTGAGCTCTCAGTAAACCATGATCACTTAATCACTTTTGGACACTTAGGCACTTTACTCACTGTGGACACTTTAATTGTACTCAGCTAGTGCAATATAAATACGTTTAAGTACTGCTACATATATACACTCTTATTCCGTCTGTATATTTAATTGGAAATCGATACTATATTCTTCTTACTGTTTTACTATTGTTTATTGTTATTTTATTTATATTACTTTTTTTACTATGTGTCTCTATTGTATGAAAGGCTTCTGTATTCCCGCAATTTCCCCACTGAGGGACTAATAAAGAATTATCTTATCTTATCTAATCTGGACATCTTATTAATACAATTCAGTATATTATAATATATATATATATCATGTTGCATACCCCTCTGAAAGATAGTCCTGTACTTGACTGATGATTTCAAATGTATTGATAAATTCCCAAAACCAACGTAAGAGTACAAAGGCACAAAAACGATAATTATGTTTGCTTACTCCTCGTTTGCATTAATAGCACACACACACACACACACACACACACACACACACACACACACACACACACACACACACACACACACACACACAGAGAGAGAGCCAACACTCGTGCCAATTTCCTTCAAACATACACAAGACCTTGTGCCTCTTCCGCAGAGTGCTAATACCGTTACTGTTTCTAATTTGTATTAAAAAAAAGGAACATATTTTCCGTAGCTTTTGAGAGTTCCTTTTTATCGTCGCAAGCCGTGTTCAAAATAAAAGCATCTTAACGCAGGTAAAACACACGATGCAACAAAAACAACATTGTTTGACAAACAGTTTCTAAAACCAGAACACAAATTGGGTTACTTACATATCATATAATAACCGACAGCATGCCGTCAAACATCTTGTGTTGTGCCGTCTTTAACATGTCTGTTGTGGTGCTCTGGCAGCACTAGTCATGCAGTCTAGTCATGCTTTTTAATCCACCTCATTGTGTTTCTTCACCGGTAGTCTTGCGTCCAAGGGTATCGATGTTGACTTAGCCTGACATGCTAGTTTAGTAGCTTGACAGAGTTATCCATGCGTGTCCCCCTGGTGCTCTCATGTTTTCTTAATTTTTTTTATTTTTTTTTTATTTTTTTTTCTGACAAGTGCTTCATGTCCATTACTCCCGTATCTGTCCATGCCTGATCAGTCCCCGTTGATTTAAAAAGCAAGCATGGAAAGTAAAATACAGCGTTAGCATGACTGCATCCAGCAGCTATCTTAGCTTAGCTCCCTTTCACGCCAGTCTGTTGTTTTATGGTGAGGTCCGGTTGGTCTGGGACCAGGTGTTTTACCTGTAGTTTCTCCGCCAAAGTTATTCTCTCAAACGGGCGTTGGAGAAGAGATTTTACCGAGTTAGCGTTTGGTATCTCCTTTGAAGAGCAGTGATCGCACTCGCTTCTGTCATGTTGTTAAAATGGGTGGCGCCTGGAGAGACTAGCCCTGACGAGCAGAGAGATGGGAACGGCAGAATGGGGCCAACTGAGAATGGCCCCGCCCCTAGACAATTTTTAGGGCGCTGATTGGATAAATTGTATGTTACTCATTTATATCTTTAATCAGTGATTGGCTAAACTGCTTATTAGACCTGTTTTTCTTAGGCCAAATGGACCTGGCCCCAGCACGTGCAGAGCGCAGCTTAGAGGTTCATGAGCGGACAGGACAAGCAGGAAAAGCATATATTTTGCACAGATATCCTATTTTACAAATATTACTGGGTATATTCCATAGCTCAAATATTGACAATTTGTATAATTTATTAATATTATGATAATTTTTATAATATATATTTATTTTTTGGTGGCTCAAGGTGGGTGGGGCCAGGCCCATGGGCCTCTATTGGCCGGCTGCCACTGATTTACACACACACACTATGTACAAGTATTCATAGCATGCAAGTGTTGAGGTTTGTATGCAATAACAAATAACATCACAGGCAAAACCATCATTTTCCATGCACCAGTCAATATTATATTTTTGGTAATTTTTCTTATAAGGAAGAACACATTATTTCTCCATGAAACTCCCTTTAAAGTCCCAGTGAAACAGAAGTTAGTGTCTTTAGTCTTTTTTTTCATTGTCTTCCAAAATTCCAATAATTTTTTTTAGATGATCAGAATCAGTCAGTTGCCCCTTACACCTGGTGCATATGACTGCTAAATACGGATTCATATGGTTAATATTCAGATAAGGCACAAAAAACAACTGTGGTCATGGCAAAAAGTGTTGAGTATTCAGAAACAAACTTTTTCTGTGTTACTCTAATGACTTCATTTTGCTCAAGGGAAAACAATCTATATTTAGTTTATTGTCAATAAAGGGATTTGCTGAGAAAACTGAATAAGCTTGCGAGGCAACTAATGTCAAAAGTTGAGTAAGCATGCAGTTTAAACAAAATGTTGTATCAAAGTGGAATATTCCTTTGAGATGCTTGTCAGCGTATTTTCTTGAAATGTGCCAGACTTGTGCAGGAAGGGAAATGGCAGGCTGCATGAATACCAGAACATCCAAAGGACTTCTTTCTTTTTTTTTTTTACAAAATACGCCCATCTCTACAAAAACAATAAAGCAAATAAATAAAAATACTTGTCTGTGATCCCCTGCAGTTGCTTCAACAATTAATGTGCTGCTCCGTGACAGTACTTCATGACTATGAGGCTGTTTTTAACACATTTAGTGAGCAGAAATGATGGTAAAGGCAGGAAAGACGTCACTTTGTTCACACTATCGCTGCCTCTCAAGTTAGGGGGAAGATCTGCATTGATTTTGTGTCAAGTGAATTAGGCCCCGCTCTAATTGGATGTGTGTATTTGCAGTCCTCCAAGCTAATTGCACAAGGCCAAGGCAGCTCAAGGCGGGCTGCTGGGACTGGACCAGCGTGACACTCGACAGCTCCGGCCTGGTTTCATAGCCAACAAAGGCTGCAGCTCTGTGCAGAATAATCGCTCCAGGTCGGTGGCAAAGGACTGGCCTTGTTTTATCACTGATGTGTCTCTGGTGTGACTACATTGTAATGCCAATATCGTCCTGGGAGGCAAGTATTTTAGTCAATAGTTGATGTGCAAAGTCAGAAAAACATCCTTGTTCTTGTAAGAAGGCTGCTGCAGGTGATAGTGAGTAAACTGGTCTGGCAGAATTGATCTTTAAGTAGACTTTCCTCCCACTATATACACAGAATGGATAGCTACCGACCATTATAGACCAACTAATCCGCAGCTGGAAACCGTCCTTTGTCTGCTCTTTAAAGTTATAATAGGGTACATTTGTCTTATTATTTGTAAACACACAGCATTCAGCTGAAACCTGAATATCCACGTCCACACTCAGCGATGGTTGGTGTTTCCAGCAGTGCAACAGACTTTCAACTCAAAAGAGGAAAAGGGAAACCATGGTTTTAAGCCTGGTGTTAAGTTACTCTACAAAGTATACCCTGCAGAGTTTTCTTCTTTCTCATTCACCTTCTCAGCCTATTTATTGTATCCTTCAGACCTAACAAGCAAGTATAATGCCTTTTGCATGGTTTTATCCATATTTAGCAGCTAATGAAGGTGCTTGCAGAGCATGAGAAGCAGAACCGTTCACCAAAACATTGCTCCATACGGTAGTTTAGTGGTTTAAAAACTCCACGGAGCGCCTTTAAGTCTCCTGTCAGGTGTGTAGAGTTGGACCCTCGCCTCTCCTTGCATAGTCCAACCCCCACTAACCTTGCTCAGCAGGTTCCTCATGGCTTTGGGAGAGCACAGCTGGCCTGGACAGATGTGCAACCAACATGTGAGGGAGTTCTGTGTGCTCCCTAAAGTCCGTTATATAATGCGGTACATGATATTAGTACAGAAAAAGGAATACCAACAGCTTTATGGATTTCTAACACACCTGGGCTGCCTGAGGAAGTCTCAACCTACATATATCGTTTATGTAGATCCATACAATAGATAATGGAAATTAACTGGAGAAAAGAAAATACATATTAATTATTAAGGCCATCATTTGTGCTGTCTCAACTGGGTTGCATTATGTTATGAAGTACTTGTGTTGTTTTGTTGATTCTTTACATATTAATATATAAAGGGATGCACATTTTCTCTTGTATTGGCCATGAGAGCTATTTCGCTCCACTCTGAATGAAATGTTGTCTCAGAAACCAAAGTTTAGCAACTAATGTTTAGACTGAGCTATTAACCACGATAAGGGAAAAGTGAGTTGGCATATGGATTTCTACTGAAGGCAGGTGGTTAACTGTATAGAAGGAAAGCATGTAAAAACTAAAGCATTGGGAAAGGGGAGTCTCCGTGACAAGTGTGATGAATGGGAATAGAGATGAAAAGATAAACAGAGCACAAAGAAAATGAAAAATGGGAAGGATGTTCCTTTCCTTTTTATTTTATGGCAAGAAATGGCCAGCCATCTTTAGTAATAATGTTTTGCGGCGCCTGCTATTAAAATGTAAAAATATACACAACAGTGTCCTTTGTCTCCTACCTGGGGGTTTGAGCTGGAGAATCAGGTTTCCACATCACATCCCCACAGCGCTGACAGCAAACGGTGAGGCAGCGTTGTGAGTGCCACTCAGTCACAGGGGACGAGTGTCACCGCTACTCATGCCATCGTGCCGTTCAATCCTTGCGCTCTAAAAATAAGATGTTAAACCCTTCGAAAAAGCTGCCTCCCATCTCACTTGGTTTGCTAAGTCGTCTCAACAGGGAGACTTTAAGAGATTCCATCTATCCCATCAGCTCTGGTGCAACTCTTCTCTATCCAGCAACCACTCGGGAGGCAACTGTCAGAATAAAAAAATAAAAAACTTGTGTTACACATTGAAATGATTACCTCTGTGGAGCTTTACATCAGTAGCGTGGAAGGTGATGTGCAGAAAATACATCTTTTCAAGGTCTTTTCATGAAGGAAGGTTTCTGATCAAACAACTCAAAATATTTCGGGATGTCTGTGATGCCAAAGATTTGTAAACCCAAACCAAGAACAACTCAGAGATTCCTGCGAATAAAGCAAAAAAAAGATTCACCTCTCTTTGGTGGCCAACAAAAGCTGTTCAGGGCCACCGAGGCGCTCGTTGGTTGTAGAAAAAGCTTGTATGACCCATACTGTCAGTATGTAAAGCTTACATATACTGTTGCTGTAGTTCAAAGTGACAAGAGTGCCAACCCAGTCTTTACACTTCTGGCTGTCAACACAGAGCAAAAATGGAAACCACCTCTGCTTCCTGTCCGTTCTTCTTATGTGTCCTCTGTCGCCCCATCACAGTCAATTAAATTCAAGTCTGTCAGATCAAACAGGCTTTCTCTGCCTTCCCCTCTCTCTCTCTCACACACACACACACACACACACACACACATATAACACACATATAACCCCCCACAAGGACACAAGTGAGTGAGTGGCTGCCTTTAATTCACGGTGAGGAGAAATGCGCTGACATTTGCGGACAATCGTTGGTTCTGCCCAGGGATGCTGTGAGTCATAAGCACTGTCCAGTGCACTCAATTAACAACATGCTCCGTGAAAGGCTTTCATCTGCTTTCATATGATGTGGACATGGCTCAGCATTTATTGTACAACAACTACAGCGGCACACACACATACATACACCCACCCGCCCACCAACGCAATGCTCTCACAGGCACACACTGTCCTGTGCTAGAAAGATAGAAATATACTGATGCTGTTGATGTGCAACAACTATTTTATTGCTAAATGCCATCATAACGGCAGCACTACTACTGTTTCTAGTGTGTATGTGCAATCTTCTTCCTGGGTCTCCAGGGCCCACCGAAGTTGCTCACCATCTTCTTTGATTTATAGTTGCACTCATGTTTGTTTACTTCATGTGGAATTTCAGCAGAGTGTATTCTCTATAAATTGCGAGCTGCTGGTTTGTTCCCCGGATAGTTCTCTCAACCGTTGTATAAGGTCAGAAATTAACTTTAAACCACAATAAAGTTGGAAGGATTCTGAAGTGCAAATGCACAGTACGATTAAAAGAACAATACAGAATGCATTCAAAATAACCCGTGTGCATATGATAGCCTCAAAATGTGGCACAGTAATATGCATGAAATAATTAAAGTCTAATATCACTGAGAAGCTAATGTGCCGATTTACATAAGCCATACATATTTTGATATGAATTATTTAAACCTTTGTATATCCTTTCCATACATAATTAGTCATGGTGTTCGTTTCCCAAACATTTTAAGACGCTGAATAAATCACTGATTGAAGATGTGTATCTAATAACTCATGATCCTGTTTGGCCTTGTACATCCCCACAGAGGAATACACGAGACACAGAGGGGTTTTCTGTGGGAAGGTCAGGGAAGGTCAGTGTGTATAGAAGCCCTGCTCACTTCCTTCTCTCTGCTCTTTACTATAGTTTTAACACTTAATCACTTAACACAGGCAAACATATAACCTCAATATTTAAAAGACATAACTGTAGTTTCAGTCAAGTTCAGTCTACTGAGTCATTGCTGTAACCCCCTGCATCATATTACCATAGAAGTGATGAAATGAAAAACCTAAATACATTTTTAATTGCTGCACGATTCATCTCTTATACTGACATGGCCGGCAGAGGATATCAGCGGATCAGGTTTAATAAAAACATGATTGATTAAAATCTTTCTTTTTATATCCGCTGGGATTCGGTTAGATATAATCCTAATAGTGTTATAATCTGGTATTCTTAAATTAGCAAACACAATGTTATTTATTGGTAAACAATCAAACAATTAAAACAGCTATGAGTTATACTAAAAGACCAAGAAAAATTAATATTTACTTTAAGGGAGCAAGAAATTGACTTTGGCACATTGTTCAAGGATAAAACCAAGGCAGTTGCAGAAGCAGAAGCCATCCATCCATCCACAAATGTGTATTTATTAATTAACAATGATTTCATCCTATTAGACATTTTATGTGAAATTGTTACAATTAGCATCTGATTTTTTTTTATTCTTTATTTTATTGGTAGTCAATTAGACATTTACAGATGTTTTTCAGACAATTGACATTACATGTGCAATTTTTTGGTGATGCTCATTTTAGTTATACACATATAGAACAAGGGGTGAAAAACATAGAATAAACAACAAAAAAGAAACAGAATGAAACTAAGAACAAAATCCAAAACGATGTATAACTATGGAGTGATCTATTCTCTCTTGAACATTCATTGATTTATGGAAATAAAATCAGGTCAATTTTATCTGAATTCTTGAGTTAAGGCCAAAACATGTTTGGACCACCAATATCTAAAGTTTATGCCGGATGAATTCCCTTCAGACGTTCCTGAGCCCGTTCACGAGAACGTGACGGACAGAAGGACAAGCAAACAGACGGACAACAAACCTCGCCGGTTCTGGGGTCGTCTTTACCTTCTCCCACAGCTTATAGGTCAATGCACACACAGTGACACACCTGGGGGACACCAAGGGACACTTTACTTTACAGCCTGCGAATGACAGAGATCAGGTCAACTGTCTTCCTGCACCCTCACGCAGCACTGAGCATTTTGTGAGCACGTGTCACAAAAACATACATTTAACACGACAGAGGCCTCCAACTCGGAGGTGAGAGGCTTCATCTCTGCCACTCCAAATGTGCCCCTTTTAAGATGTATGGGGTCAAGAGAGGATGATATGCGCTAATCGTGATGCTAATATTAATCTGACACTCACCGCCTAAAAAGATGGGATAGGGCTAAAAAGGAAAATATGATTCAATACAGTTGTATTTTATTCTTATGTAACATCTTACTTATCATTCCTCTCTCAGAAGGGGTAACAATGTGTAAACAGTGAGTGAAGATCTCTCCTCTATTCCCACTGTACCAAAAGGAAAGTCCTCAGTTTTCCTCATGGGCCTTTCATAAAAACTCTTTGTCAGTGTGTGCTGACTTCAGAGGCGCCCACCCCTCCTCTACCTATTTCATGGACTCTTGACATCAGAAATACAAGGATTAACTTGTTTTCCCCCTAAAGCAAGTGGAAATTTTAATAAAAACAAAAACACAAGCTCTGCTCAGTTTCCTGTTAAATAAAGTGTGTTATTATAACAAGGGAACTTTTTGTTTAAGTCAACGGCTTTTAGCGTGCTTAGTTAGTAGTTGTGTGTCGTGAATGCGACAGCAATTCATTTCTAAGCATGTTGGCACGCTTTTTGTTGTTGTTGTAATTCCATCAGTGCAAAACTTTGGCTTCAATATTTGCAACATGGTTACTTAGGTTCGCCTTTAAAAGAAATTGCATTATTATGTGAAGCGAAAGCTGGAATCCGCGACAACTTGCAAACACTAACATGGTGGGGAAGTGCACGTCTTTAAAGCTTTTCACTCAAACTTACTGTGTATTACTTTAACATTCAGAGAAGCATGTTCACTGTAATGACAAATGACAAATATTTATATCTCAGCAGAGCAATGCATTTGCTGATTGGCTAACTGAAGATAAATATTGATTAGAAAGCTGCTGAACTGGATGAATAAAACCACCGTGGTTGTAGTAGAATAGTCCTTTTTCCTTCGTAAGGTCCCTAACAGAGTGAAATGACCCGGGAGCGTAGAAGTGGTGGCAGCCATGATAACAGCTGGTTAAATTCTTTAAAATTTAAGGAAAGGTGCTTCAATGCTTCCTTTCTTATCTCCTTTAGCAGAGGGTACACTGGATTATTTACCAAAGGAAAGGAGATAATGCTGCATCACAATTATTTGTGACAACAACAGCAACGCATCATTCGACTGTTCCCGAAAACAAACAATATTTCTATCATGCATAGATCAAACAATTATTTTCATACAGGCATCAACTAATTGTAATTCATGTTTATAAATATGAGAGGACAGTGATAATAATTCCATGTCAGTATATTTGTATTTATTTATTTTGACATGTACAAATGTGTAAACCACAATCAATAAAATTAGCATTCATTACAGCAAAATGTAAGTAAATAAATACTCAAAACAGCATTAAATAATTACTAAATGTGCAAAAAGGAGTAGAAAGAGGTACACACTTATACATGGGCTTAATATTTATCATATGGACTTATGTGACTGGTAACCTATATTCCTTTTTATAATTCAGTTCCAACATTGCTAATGAGGTGATATTTTTCACCGTGTTGTTCACCTTTAAGAGAATGTAATCCTTTGTTAGTCACATGGCTGGGACATTTGCAGCAAAGGGAAAACTTCAATAACAAGAAGCAACAGTTAAACAAATCAAAATAGACCTACAGATAATTAAACGGAAAAGGCTACACATAATAAGCACACCGAATGAACAGTTGAATTCACGTTATTGCACACAGAAAGGACCTGCAGTATCTCTCCTTCACACAATGCGGGTGCAGCAGCCTGTCACTGAAGGAGCTGCTTATTTAACCTGCATGGTGCATCAACATACGGTGTTATCCAGATCCTTGTCAATAGCATCTGCCTTTGCATTATAATTATGTAGTCTAGTTTAAGTGCAATGGGATTCTCTGAGCATTAAGGTTGTATTTTCCTAAATCCTTATGAATTCTCCTTCACATCTTTCCTTGAACTCATGCCGTTTTCTAAAATGGAAAAAAAAAGTGGTTAGGAAAACACAGTAGTTTGACTTTTTGACTGCAGCCTTTGTGTAAAGTGGTGGGTGGTAATCCAGTTTATTGTTTTGGTTCTCTGGACCGTAACATTTGTTTTGGGGAAGTTTTGGTCCACTCTCAACGACATTGTTTTCAGAAGCAGCCTTCTTTTTCGCACCAAAAATAAATATCTGCATGCTTAACAGAAGACAATGGTAGTAAGTTGTTAAACATAGCTGAGCATTCAACAACTAAAGAAACAGATATTTCCCTCAGCTCAAAGGAGAACAGCTACTGGACATTCTCCAAGTGGGATGAAAGAAGAGCCATAACTTAAAAAGTGAAATGTCAACCTTGTTTGGGCTGCTCCCAAGTGGCAAAAAAAAAAATCTATTTTAATGCAAGACTACATAAAAAAGAAGTTCATAAAACAAAATGTCCCACAGCAAAAAGATAGAAAATAAATAAAGAGAATTCAGTGGTCTTGGATTCTGTTAAGCTCTCACTTCGGAGACACCGCAGGGCTCCAGACTAACAGAGACATTTAATCAATCCACATTATGCACATTACATGTGTATTGTATCATCCTCCTCCATATACACACAGACACCAAATTCACTGAAGAATGCCACAAAATAATCAATGGCTGCAATAAGTAAGGGACCGCTTTGGCAGAGCTTTTCTAATCCTGTACAAAAAATGATTTGGGTTAATGAGGGAGCGTTAACAGTGTCAACAGAGATGCAATCAACCCAATCCAGGCGCCCAGCGGCTGCGAGTAAACACAGCCTGCAGCCCGTTGATCAGCAGGGCTGGTCTGGGTCAAGGTGTGGGGCGGCATCAGGAGGAGAGGTTGCCCTCCATATTGGCTTTGCAATCAAAGAGAAAGCAGAATAATTACAATGCATTTCAGGCTCAAAGTCCAGTTACATCACATTAGCTCTGGTTATGTGAAGACATCAACAAATACGCATATGTGGTGGTGTATTATGAGGGAGATGTAATACTCTAAAAGGGTTTTCTTTTCCGTCTATTCAATGTTCCATAAGAACCTAATTAGGTTGCGTCCTGCTCTCATCATTCAGCCACTGCTTGGGACAGTCAGAATTACCTCTGCTCTTCTTGCCGTCTAGGCCGGGACATTTCTTTATTCAAAACTAATGACCCATAATGCATCTCAACCCAATCACTCCATTTCTGCTTAGCCCATAGTCCACCGAAAAGCCTTTTCAAGTCATAATCAATTTTGGCTGAATCAATAACTCCTGGTAGAAGCGAGAACACGGGGGCTTCGCCCTCACTGACTTGTCATCCTGACAGTTTGCTCAATCTGTCACCGTTGTCTGTTATCCGGCTCAGCTTTATTATCTGCTGCTTGATGTTATCTTGGCGACAAGTACACAGCCACACGCACGTACAACATGCACAATTATGTCAGCACCGTGCTCCGTCGCATCCGTCTTTCAAGACAAAATTCTCCCTCAACATGCTGAATTGAATTACCACGTTGGACTCTCACTCCGAAGCTCCACTGCACTCAATATACTTTTCCTTCTAAAAATCAACATTCCCTACAAACCAATAAAAGATGATTTAAAAAAAAAAAGATTTAATCACATCTATACATGTTGACATAAGACCGTATTTCGTTGGCAAATACAAAATGTGTTTGCTTTTCCCTCTCATTGAGCAGCGTAGCCCTACAGCTGGAGGTTTAGCTTCTCGTGTCATTTGTTCCCGATACTCCGACTGGCAGCTGAAGATAATTGAAATTGTGTCATTAAACAATTTTGATATTTATGGTAAAAGAGTTTGTTTATCGCATTTACCGCTGCAGTATTTCAGTGACAGATAATGAGGGTTTTGGCCAGAGTGATGTACAGTATGATTTAATGCAGGCGGCAAGTGTTTCACAGAAATAATTGCTTTTGCTTGCATAAGCATGAAGCTTCTAGGAGAAAAGAAGCTTTTCTAATACTCGCTTTATAAGATACAGCATGCACACAGCCTCTGGTGGTTTTAATAGAGGCAAGGACACAAACACTCCTTCATCTCCGACCACTAAAGCCTCCCTCATGTTGTTTAAACTGAAGTCTGAAAAGTATAGAAGCGATATTTTCTTAATGGATACTTTATTCTGATAATGAGTATTAGGTTGCAACACATTATGTCGACACACACGAACATAAATAGAGTTTATAAAGACGTGAGTGGCATTAGAGAGAGTCCAGGGAGTACGCCGTTCTAGCGTCGCCTCACTGGTAAATGTTTTTTAAAGTAATATCCCGAAATAACACTCGAAGATAGGACAATACAAGCAAAGCCAGCTCTGGGGTTGTCCCCATGAGGTGACACAGCATGACACCAGTTAAATGTGAAGCAGCACTACGACTGGAACAACTTATTGACCAATGCTATCATTAGCGCTGCTTGACTGAACCTATAAATAGAAATCCACACCCCACTAGCTCCCTTTAGCTGCATTTTCCAGAAGAAACTGTCATGTGGATAGGTGAATACATTGATGTCCCTGCAGGCTCAGAGAGCCATCATTAAGGATTAGACAGGCTGACAGATATGTCAATATTTGTAAAGCCATTTTCAATGACTTGTGGGGTTCCCATTTATCCTGAATGTGGCAATATCAGCCCCGAAAGACTTCAGTGAAAGCCATGTACTGCTGAGAGATGCAACGACCGATTTGTCAAATCAGATCCAGAGTATTCTTTTATTGCAGGTAACAGGTTCCCTGGACTTTAGGACCTTTGTGTGGCACTTTATTGATCAAGAAGCCTTATTATTAGACCACTCTTTTATTTTCATGGTGAGGGGACAGTTTATTAGGTACATCTGTACAATGTAATGCATTTCGGTCTTAAAATAAATCCTTTATCCAGCTTTGCAGATTTTCTCTCTGGCCACTAAGGAGGGTATTAACTCAACTCCTTTGTATTTGTTAAGGATGTACTCTGTACTGGTGTTGTCCCTGAAAGACTCTTCTCTGCTTTCCTGTTTTTTTTTTCTTTCCATCCCTGCATAATATGCTAACAGCTCACCAAATCACAAGAAAAAAATTGTTTTGGTATCCATTGCTCAAACTTATACCTCAGACGAGAATAATGGGGGTTCTGTTTGGTAAAAAAAAAAAAAAAAGATAATGAAATAAAAAATAAAAATCTGCAACACTGTGTCTCTCCAAAGACAATGCCTGGGTTACTCTGGTTTATCTACAGACCTTGCTGTGAACTGTTTTCATTTAGACTAGTTTCTCCTGGAAACAGAACTCTTCACACCAAAGTATGTTGACAAACAATAAATGCCTGCTTACTGTTTATCTCCAAATTTCCCTTGAAGCAAAACTATGCAATATTTGAAAGTTATAAATAATGAAACACCCAGTAGCTTATGGTGGCTAGTGCAATATATTATTGTATAACTGACATTCCTGAGCCAGTTTGCCGACTTCTCTACATGATTTACCATACCATGTAAATATTTCAATGGATTTATCACAAAAATACAACAAGAAGTAAACACAGCGTACCTTACCGGGAGCCATGTTTTCAGCAGATATTTTTAGCGAGAAAAGCACAGGTGTGAGTCATAACATTAACAATGGCTCCGTTCCATTAACCGTCTCAGTAAGCAGCTCGATTGAGCCAGCATGTACAATACCAAGACCCTGGAGGAGGCACACCTCAACTATGTAATTCTTTTTTTGTCACACCTGTGTCTAAATGTCTGCTATGAAAGAGATCTGTTTTTCCAGCGCTGTCAGGTTGTCTGATGATGGTAACGTCTTTAATGAGTCAAAGATAGTAGCACCAGGATGAGAAGCACATGCTTTGCTGCCAGCAGTGATGTCTGCATGAAGGTGAGAAGTTAAACCACTTGTAGACAATTTTCAATGGATGTTAAATGGTTATTTAAAGGTTCTCAATACGGAATTCAGACCATATCTATTGCCCCCCACACGGCAGAGACAACATGAGGACGGCCGAGCTGGCGGCTGGAAGCTAACGGTGCTAATAGCACAAACAATCAACGTAAGGCGCTAACAACTTTTCAGTAACATCCAATAACCGAGTTAAAAATCTTGCAGCAAAAGCTAAACATTGCACTGTTGAGACCTTAAATGCATTGACATTTTAGCTTTTGCAGCGTGTTCCATTCACAAATTCCACAAGGAAAAATGTAGGATATTATTACAAAATACTGGATCATCTCCCGATCTGAAAAATATATATGATGTGCTCCTTTCTGTTTCTTTTTATTGCTACCAGAAAATGTGTTTTCTTTTCAAACTCATGCACTGTTTATTCACAATAGAATAAACGGTCTTACAGAATCCGCAATGGTTGACCCACTGCTCCGGGTGACACCAGATCCTGGGCTTACTTCTTTATCGGGATAACTCAGAGAATCGAGCATGGCAGGGTACCACAGCCGGCCCTCTGCCTTGATGGGCAGTGTAAACCTCAGTCTTACGGGGTTGTTGTTGATTCCAGAACTGACAGGCATGAAAGAAGGGATTTTGATGTTGACCCAAACATCTCTCCACCTGGCTTTGAAGCCTGCAAGTAAGGCCTGGGATCACACTGTCCCACCACCTTGCTTTGTGCTGTAAAGCTTCCAGCACAGCTCGCAGTTAAAGGCATATCCTCGGGTGACACATTCTCCTCCAGCTCATCTCCTCTTGTTACGTTTCCTGTGTGCTTCAATGATGCAGCTGCTGACAAAACAGGCCAAATACTTCCCAAACACACAGACCATTCAATTCCCCCCTGCGGCTACCTCACCACCAACACTTCAAACACCGGCCAGGCAACACACAGGTCACTGCTTGGCCAAATCAGGACGTCAATTAGGCAAAAACAATGGGTGCTAGTTCAGGCTACTACTGCCTCCAGGAGACATTCCCACCCACACAGCCACGTTATCTCTCCCACTACAGACAAGCATGCATTGCCTGGGGCTCAGGCAAAGAAGACACAGTTGGCATTGGACCTCTTTGTTTAATTATAGCTCTTCAGAGTGATACTGCACATTACCTTAATTTTCCCTCACTAATGATTGTCATAAAGCATCCCTAAGCTTCTCCCTCTACCGCTGCTTTCAGTATGTTGATTTTATTTCTCAAACACGAGGCACACTGGCATGTAAGTGGAATGATAGCTGCAGGGCATCTGTTGAAGTAAAGCCATGGACTTGGCAGGGCAGCCGCTGAGGCACCTTGACAGCTAAGTTGTGTTTGTGGCAGAACATCTTCTCTTTTTCCATGATGATAATGTGAGAGTCAGTTATAGGAAGAAGACAGCATCCTTTGAAAGTCCCACTCCAGAAAACAAAACCACTAGGAGCCACTGGTGTTGCCAAGACTTTCCCACTACCAGCTTGATTGATTGTGTTGGTTTTAAGTAAGCGTTGAACTTCCAAATACTTTAAATCCGACAGTCGTGGTAACGCACAAAAACAGTGGAAATAGTTCAGCAAAGGATTTATTTTTTCATTTACCTTTAACCTTCAATCATCAGCAGCTTTTCTTTGTTCATTACATTCACATGAATGACTAAAGGGGTTCTCCAGAGTGTTGTCTTCACGGGGTCTGTAAAAAAATGTCAGAATATTATTTCCAGCAGGAAGTGTGCGAAGCTGCCTGTGCAGGCACTCTGTCAGCTCTTGAGACAGCACAGTCTCTGATTTAACCTTTTTTCATCTTGTTCCAGAAACAGGAGGCTTCCGCAGACAGTAAGTAAATATAAGCCAATTGCTTTTCACTTTGGTAGGAGGGGGCAACTACAAAGGGTTTGTGTAAATGGAGTTCTGTGCAGACGCAGGAGAAAAATGACTCTGTCACTGCGGCGCATCACCCGGAGCATCAAGAGGGCTGGACTACTGAGACATATTGCAACAGGGCCCGAGGCTACGGCCTTCCCTCAAGGGGTGACTCTTCTCCCAGCCTGGCCTACTTGACATGGAGATATAATCTGTATCCCGGGGAGAAACAGAGGAGCAAGCAAATTTTGTTTTCCAAAAAGACCTTGGCATAGTCAAACAAACATGTTTGAATGCATGAGTTACACTTGGACTCCCATTGCACTGAGGAGATAATGTGCAGGCGCTCACTGAAGATAAATATTGAGGTAACATAGGATAACAATGTAAAAGGAAAAAAACAAAACACTAGAAAGTGAATCACCGCACTGAGGGATACTACAAATTTAGAAACCTCATGGAGTGTACAGAGAGGGGAAAACGAGACGCAGAGGACTGGGAGTCTGAACTTGCATAGTCCTGGCTTTCTGCAGCTGAGGCGTCCCGGAGGCATGAACACAAATGGACGTGGTACAGGTCACACACTCAAGCCTTTAGGGAACGCCCTTAACATTTCTTAGCAATTAAAGCCGCAATGCATTAAAAATGTAAGGAGAGAGAGAATAAAAATAAGAAGGGAGGGAACTAAAGACACAGAGGCAGCAGAAGCAGGGCTCGGTTACATAACTAAAACGCCTGTCCAAATCCCACACCACAGGGACTATTAAAAATGTCTTAGTATAGAGGCTGGGAAGGAGAGCAAAGCAGTGTGGTGAAAAAGTGGACCAGCCGGGAGGGAAAGAGAGGAACCGGATAGAAAGGGTGGATGGAGTGATGGTGCACAAGAATCCAAGAACTGAAGTGTATCGGCATCACAATGAATGACTATTTATAATGCTCTCTCAGTTCATTCAGGGAGACAGAAGTGTTGCCAGAGGGGGAATAAATGGACACACATTTGATATTTTTTCAGTATGGCGATGGGCTCTGACAGTCTCGCATGTCATCTCCTCACACTGCCTAATCACTTGTTATCTTGACACTTCAATGAACTCGGAGATGATACCACTCCTCAGTATTCACTGATGATCGGCGCGTATTCAAAGCAATGGGTCATCCAATTAAAGAGAACCTAGACAAGGTCATCCGCACCTGTACATACAGAATGAAGACCCGCAGATCTCAAAGCATGGGGTGTCAGTTCCTTTGTGATGTTTACAAAAGAGCAACATGAAACTTCAAAGTTATTTTGATATCGGAAACCATACATGGAATAGTAATTTCAGTGACGTGCAAAACCTTTGATGTTTCCCCCCGTCCTCCTTCAATGTAATGAGAATCTGAAAAATATTCTACCGGCACCGTTCAAACGCCCCTGTGGTGCCAATTCTATTCCTTTAAGAGAGACCTGTCCGCTACAGGACAAACCCCGTCCATCTTCTTTGAGGTAACGTGAGCAAATGACTACACACTATACATTTGGCCAATGTAACCATGTACGAACAATACCATATTGTACTAAATTGTGTATTCAGTATTTTGCTTTCAGAAAGAAAAATCACTGTGTTGTTTTATTTAGAGAGCATTGCAATGTTTTTGCTAATATCTATATATTACCAAAAGATTGTATTCCAGCTTGACATTGTACAGATAGTGGACATAAGCACTGCAATACCAGAAAGACCAGCAAAGACAAAAAATAAATATTCTCAAAAGGCATCCAAAAAGTTGAATGTTGTTAGTTGTGCCCACAATCTTTACAAAGATGCTGCTGAGAACCATATTATCCTCACCTACAGATACAGTTTAAAGGACTGTGCTCTGTTTAAACATAAGGCCTTTACTATAATGTGGTGGAGCTTAAACTGCTGTTGCATCTAACCTCATTCTTTCCGATAGCTAAGTTTGAGGTAAACTCGACTGAGAGCCGACTTCCTACCACCGTAAGTTCATGAATGAGCTCCTCTCATGCACACGGTCAAGATAAAGGTTACTGAATGCTGAAACGCAGCAGGACAGAATTTAAACAAGGGAATAAATACAGAGGCCCATGTGCATTTCAGTGGAGGGTTGATGGCACAAAGTCAGACAAAAGTAAGTGCCTGGTTTTAAAATCCAATGGTGTAACACGGTTGGGGAAAGTGCAGCCAGGAGATCAAATCTGTATCATTCCCGGGCCCTAAAATATCAAACCACCTCGTCCACTTTTCATGATGTTACCTGTTTAGTGTAGGAGAAATGTGCAGCGACTAAAAGTATATCATCTTTGGAGATTGCTACCGCTCTTATCATGTGAATTGTACAAAGCAGCTTTCTCTTTCGTCTGACTTTACACAGAGAATAGTTGTAAGGGAGAAACAAAACACAGCTGAAAATGATTCACTGAAATTGAAATCAGTAAAGTGTGTTTTGCGGGACGTCTAGCCCTGACAATGACAAGGAGACACTGCAGAGAAAATAACAATACAAACTCACAACATGACCTTATAATCTAGTGCTTGAGAAGACAAACAGAACTTTATCTATAACCAAATCCAATTAAAGTGGAAACAGAATCGGCGCCCAAGACACATTTGTATCTACAGATTCAATCTGAACTGCTTTTCAGGAGCAACAATGGATTATTACTTTATTTGATTGCAACAATTATTGTAACGATCAACTTTCCACCTGCCAGACATTTTGACTGGCGGTGCAATTTTCCACACCCGACCTGAAGACAGAGCCTGAGCCAGAAACTCCTTCTCTCTCACCTGCACTGCTCTTGGTGAGGCCAGTCAGCAAAGAAAAAAAAACAGCTTTGCTGCATCCGCATTACCAGTCAACAGGTCCCGAGACTAGACCAGGGTAGGCTGCCTCTGTATGCTCAAACACACACACACACACACACACACACACACACAGTCTTGCACCTGTCTCTTTTTGAACACATAAGCAAATACCCCTGGCCCAGGAAAGGAAACCCACAAATCTTTAGACACACACAAACTGCTTACTCCCATTCATTGCAGCCGTACCCTAGGGGTCCTCCTGCCCATTTGTCTGCATGGCGTCAGGGCTTTCCCACGCTCAGCACAGCGAAGTCTCACCTGACCGGCCTCCACAGGTCCAAAGGAGGAGCACCAGTAATAGCGCTAAGCCACCAGCAGACTGGCCAAGGCCTCGACTAAAGCACTGCTGACTGCCTGTGAGCACAATTACTCGATGATTGGCATTGATGCTATTGTAAAAAGATCCTTTAGTGCTTGAATACACGTTTAGTACTCATGCACCACACAATGCTAAATAATAGAGAGCTGATCGTTTTGACTAAGTCAATGTAAATGGTACATGGACCGCACTTTTCCAGTCCTACGACCACTCAAACTGCTTTTAACACAACATGTAATTCATCCATTCACACCCGTACATACACAGATAGCAGAAGCCACCATGCAAGCTGCCACCTGCCCATCACAACTAATCATTCACACAACACCCACACACCCTATAGGCACAGCTGCAGCTCGGGGTTAAGTGTCTTGATATGGACGAGCGGAGCCGGGGATTGAACCGCCTCTGATTGAAGGACGACCCGCTCCAACACTGAGCCACAGTCGCCTCAGGATGTGAGAGTGTGGCTACACCGGTCCGACATTCAGGTCACTGCAATATGAACACATTATAGTTTCCATTAATATATGGAGTTTAATTTTAATAATAGGGTTTACTGATTTCATTACGAAATGACTAGGCGCTTAGAGAAAAGGACCAAAGAAGTAACCAGTCCAGGAGTATTGTATGCACATGTACACACATTAGCTTATGAAGTGTGACATGAGAAACAATATTGAGATATTCATAAAACATACCTGTGACATTAGCCTGACGTTACTGAGCAACTGTTAGTGTTGGATGACAACATAAGGGTGCAGGTAATCAAAATGAGAGGTATCTAATCTTGAAAAGACGGAAGCAGCTGCCGAGGCTCGAGATCAAACGCATATCAAAAAAATACAGGATGTGGAGCCATACACGACTGCAGACTAGGAGCCATCACGAACTACAATGTGCCTTAGGTGCTCAATCTTATTGCAGATATCATCCTTTAAGGCGGACATGTAAATTTACTAATGATATTTTCTCATGCTGATATGGAAAATGTCAAAACCATTTACACCTCAGCAAAACCAATGAGCACAGCAACATAGAAACCAATGGCTCAACAAAACTTAATATGCATTCTCTCTTCAGAAAGGAGATTACAGACATTTCGTTATTATTAATCTGGCATAGGCAGTGGTGTTGAGATTCAATTTAACATTTTACTGAACATTATTTTAAATGCCAGAACTGATGTTTTGCCAAACATACCAGCACCAGATCTGTGATAATCTCCTTAAATAAACCTAAATTGTACTGGATTTTCTCAAATCCATCTGTGTGAATGAATGTCATGTGATAGATTACATAACGATTAATTGTTATTAGTAAGTGCAGTTAAATCCCATTATTAAATCCTCATTCATTGTTTGGCCACTATTGACACCCACCCACATCAGAGTTTCAAGTGCACCCCACCCTTTTTATTACAAGTACACAGCATGACAATGACATCCATATTTAATCATAGATGGATGAGTCATCACTCACAGGGTTGTCAGATTTTGAGTTATCGTCAAGCACTTTATGGCAAAGAAACAGAAAAATGTCAACTAACCATCAGAAAGACTTAAAAACAAAACAAACCAATTTAAAAGTGTCACACTGAGCAGAAATACAATGCATGTTAACTGTTACACAAAGAAAAAAACAAAAAAAAAAAAAGATAAAAAAGTTTATTTTAGAACATTATTCAGACTGACTTCAAAGAACCCTGAAAGAAAAGGGGAACGCTGCTTTGATTTCTACACCTAAGGGAAGGTATCCCATGTTTATCATCAAAAAAGTAAATAGTTAATTATAGTGCAATTATCCCTTGCATAGAACATTGATGACATCTGACACATTTGTTAACGGATAGCTTAATATTTGGTCAAAACATATCAAAAGGGCTTTTTATGGGTTGACATCTTGTAAATGATGCGATGGAAACATCCACGACCCCAGCAGCGTGCCATCACTCAGACTTTAATCACATATCTAATGTTCGCCAGGTTGCGTGGCAATTCCATTCAGCCATGTTGAAAAAAGACAAGAGCCAACTATTCCTGAGCAACAAACATAACACAGGCCATCAGCCGATCTCATTCTAATGAGTGCAAAATCTATTATAAATGCATTGTAATCAAACTTTTCACTGAACTAGAACTGTGTAATCAGCTTAATAAAAAGAAAACATGTGTGAGAATCATTAAGTGACTCCACTCCGGTTGACACTTGATCAATAGTTTTTCGCTTTCAAATAGAAGGTTAGGGGATGTCAGATGTAAGAAAATAACTGGCTAGACCTGCGCCCCGGGGAAATCACTAGATTAACCTGGCAGAAGTACCTTTTCCACAGCTGTGCATCACTAAATTAAATGCTTCAGTTCAGATGGCTAAAGAGCCAGCAGGTCCTACGGGATCGTTTCTGCCGTTGCTGTATATTGACTTGGAGTTGGCGGCAGGATTGGGGTGAGGCAACATCGGCAACCTTTGACACTCCCTACCAACTTATGGTGTTTTATAAGATCTATTGCAACATCCATGAGGGGAGGGATCACAGGCAAACTCACATAAATATCTCCAAGCATGGCTGACAAAATAGAATAAATAAAACTCACCTTTCCTTACCATTCATTTAAAGACAGCATTAATCCATCTCGGCACACTACAGGCAACGGATGCAGCGCTCAGCAGAAAGGAGATGTTATCACATGAAAAATGAGGAGGTGCAGCCTTACTGATGTTCTGCTTTAATACAACATGAAAGTCGGGTTTGCAGGGGAGTCTGTAGCACATCCGAGCAAAATCAGAGGAGATAGAGGGCATTGTGCGCCAGCCTTTGAATAAATCCTCTAAAAAATAAATAGTGAAACTCCTAAAAACAGTCTACATATTTTGGTTAACTTTTAATTGACACATGTTAAGCTTAGGTGCTGAAAGGGATATTAATAGTTGACACATTACTGTTATGTACAGCAATCAATACAAAAGATTTCTGGCCGTATGCATTGTAAAAACAACAACAAAGAACTTGATTACAAACATTTATTTTCACAACCATCACAAAAAAAACAATCAAGGAACAGACAAAACAGTTAAAGGCATTGAAAATGTCAGAAAACACCCTGTTTCTACTTAAATAGACTACAGTACATTCCTCACTAGGTCTGCACTGTGCATGTGTGTGTCTGCTTATGTTCGCAAGTTATGCGAGGGACGAGGCACAAAAGAGTGGGCGGGTAAGCGGTCTTATCAGGGATGTGCAGGTCCAGCCTCGTAGTTTGGAGTGCACGTCAGAAAGTGAAAAGAGTTACTGTACTGGTCTTCTGCTTAAAGCAGCCACCAGCACCACATGACCAATCAAAGAACAACTGGCCGACTTAAGACACAGTTAGGATTTCTTTTGTCGCTCGCTGACCCGCTCTCTGCTCTGCTTCCCAAAATAACAAAAAGGAGGAAAACATGTCCGTTATGTTCACCAACAGAAAAAAAAAAAGAATCGGGCCAGCAATCATTATTTGACAAATAAAGGGTGAACGGTCATAAGTACTATCAGGACAATTTATTCACAGGGAAGTAAAAAAGAAAAAAACTAAACATTTGCTTTTTGAGCAAAACTTTATCACATTTGGAGTTGATGTCGACTATACAGAAACAAAAGGAAACTTGCAAAAGCACTCGTACGGCTTTGCATAGATCGTAGGTTCCTACTGAGCAGCTAGTTTCCTTATGTTGATGATCAACCTCTTGCTGTAGTCCTTATGGTCAACGGGCTTCACATCCATCACGGTAGCCTTGATCCGGGATTCATCCTGTCAGACAAACAATTGGAAAACTCTTTTAGGCGACATCTGGCTGGGCCAAACAAACTTAAAGAGCAAGCACACCTTTTTTTTTTTGCTGTACACATAAGCACAGATTCCTGTTGGCATGTGATGTTTATACAGTGGATTTTCCCCCCAAACAAAATTCATATTGTGTGTAAAATTTGCTTGAAACTGCTTGGAGTTGTAGATAAGACCCCGGTTATCGGTTGAGCTGGCTTATCAAAAATATTAGATTCTACAGAATTTAACCCAGAAAAGGGTGCTTGGGTAATTTAGATATGATGCAATCACAGTTTGTCCAGCAGAGCACACAGACTTACAATACTATGTCCTTCAATACAATCACTAACAAAATACAGCTGGTGTCAAGAAGAAACTATAAAGCAGCACAAATATGACAATTACCAACATAAGCCCCCAATTACCAACATAAGCCACCGTGTGGTGGAGGGTCAAGCGCTGTCTTCAGGTCAAGTTGCTAAATAGTTTGTTAAATACATTGCTGAAAAGTTAATCCACAATGACCACTTCCTTTTCCCTCGCTGCTTTGAGCTCATTCTGGACTGTTTTGGATGTTCCCTTAAAACACAGTCGCGCTCTGGAGATGCTCTTTCAGTGCACTGTCAAGTGAGGCAACGACGTCCACCAAGCCACGGAATATCCCTGGGTTATCAGAGCTCTCGCTCTCATCAGGACCACGCAGGGCCAACTCAAATGCACCACAGAACTTCACACAGTCCATTATTCCAAACAGGCTTAGCTTCATGCTGTTAGCTAGTTGGCTGTGGCAAGATTTGTGCTTCTCTAGATCCCTCATCCCCGTTGTAGTCCAGAGTGTTTCAGTCCCAGGACTTTGGAACAACAGACAGGGGAAACAAAAAAACGCATTACACACTGAGCATCCAGCTAACCAGCTCCGGTTAGCATATCGGCTTGAGGAGAAGCTCCGGGTGTACGTCCTCCTCAACGTACGTTGAGTGCTTTGCTGCTGAATTTTTAAATCCGGACGTTCGGGTCCCAACTCTTTCAGCCTCTTCTTGTCAACATCTGACCGTCGGTTGAAAGGTGTTTCGCGTAGAGACACCACAGAGTTTTCAGTCGCCATACTAACATAATCAAAGTCTCTGCTAGTGTTGCTCGTAGCTACGTGGGAGCTATATGGGCTGTGAGGGAACGATAAAGGTCTCTGATTCGACGAATAGTCCAACCACGTTGCAATAAGAACCGATGTCATTGGCTGGGGGCGCACTTTTGTGCGCCCGAAGATTCTCGTTTCATCCGCCAATGAGAAGCTGTCCTCGCCGTAACGACCGTGAAATGTTTACTCGCTTCCATAGACTCCCATTTGGCCGGCGCCCCGAGAGGGGGAGGGGCTTTCCTCAGTGATGATGAACGGCGATATATTATATTTGGTCACATTTAACTGGTTTTAAGTGGTTGTTGACAGGGCCTTACGGTCTCCTACACACATTTAGCATGTCAACACGGTATATTTCTTATTTAAATTATTTGGTATATAATGTTTTTTGACAATATATATTATATTTTTTTTTCTTCATCGCAAAATTTCAAGAGGGGCGGCGCCCTTGCGCCCTCTATTGACGCACCGCCACTGCCTGCTACTATAATGCAGATTTGCTACTTGCGCTCAGAGAGAGCAACCATCCTGCTGAGGTCAAAGTATGTAAAAAGTGACAACGCATGCCCCCCCGTGACGTGTGAGGTCAGGGACTGGTGGCTCATTTTATATCTCCATCCAGACGACGCATCTGCAGGAAACATACCATTTATATAAAGGTTCTCCTCGTCCCCCATGACAGAGTGGGCTAATGTTAGGGCCGTGGACATGAATTGTGTTGGCATTCAGATGAATTGTTCACAAAAAAAGCTGCAGCTTTTAAAGCCATATCCACCTCCACAGCTGTCTAGACACAGGAAGGTCATTTCCACAGGACCATTATTCTCTGCATTTAAACAGAGGTTGCACTCATTTGTGTCTCCATTGATCCTCTGCAGCTGAAGTGGGTGAAATGTAAATCATCTTCCTTTGGACTGGTGCCCACTTTCTTCCAGAGCAGCCACTATAATCGCTTTACTAGTTTTGTATGATGCAAGAGAAATATTACCCAAAAATATTACGATTTCATCATTATAGTTTGACATAAAGTAGAATGAACTGTCATGTGAAACATTGATATAGATAAATGAAGATACTAAAATGTTGGCCATGCATTGAACAAAATAACAATGGATACAACATGAAAAATAAGATAAACCCCTCATTGCTGTGCAGCACAAGGAATACGTGTGGATTCAGACAAACTGATCCATCTTTGAGGATTATGGCGATAAATCAGCTAGCGGTACCCTGTGGAGTGTGTGACCACCAGAAGAGCTATAGAAAGATGCTTGTGAATTAGTATCATCCATTACACTGACCAACAGCTAACACACATGGATATAAACATTGCAAGATTAAGAATATTTGAGGGGGACAAACATGTTGTTTGTCAGGCCACTTTTCCACACTATGGTAAAAACCATGCCTGTCACACAGTTTTATGATCATATATTAGGAAGGAGCAGGGTTTTTTTTCTCAATACCTAAGTGTACAGATAGATAATGTGTTTTTGTAGACTTAATACTTACAATATGCAATACTGCTGTACTCTACTGAATATTGTTTTGCTACTACTACATTTCACTTCATAATAGTACACTTATATACCATAAAATGTATAATGTACCCTTTTTATTTTATTTGACCATATCATGTCATACTGGTTTACCAATACACTTTGAGGAGACGTCACTAAGTCTAAGATAAACACTGGGTTTCCACCAGGTAAACCTGAACATGCACACCTCTCGAGTGTGACAACGATTATAACCGCATAACTATATAGATTCTGATTAACTGGAGAATAAAAAAAAATTCTAGACGTAGATCTTACATTTCGGCCACTTGTTAGTGGATAAAATCTCCACTTGTCCTCTCCTTATATGTAGCTAAGTGTCGGTAGGCGTCACGAACTGCCAGTGCCAGTAGCTGTCAGAGAAGTGCCCCGACTTAGTCAGACAGGTGCCACCACTAGGGGGCCAGTAGTCAGAGAGGTGCCACCACTAGGGGGCCAGTAGTCAGAGAGGTGCCACCACTAGGGGGCCAGTAGTCAGAGAGGTGCCGCTGAGTTGCCGCTCTCCTGGCACCTGGCTGACACGAGCTACACGCTTGCCACGGACTCGCCGCTGCCAGTAATCACACTCGCTGTCTCCCAAAAACGTTAGCTAACGTGCTAGCAAGCTGACTAGTCATAAAAAACTGGTGGGAGGGAAATGAAGCCGGCCAGTTGACACCCCCCCCCCCAAAAACCTCTTTGGTTCTACACGATTCACGTGGATGACATATTTTGACTTCAAAACAGCGAACTTCGCTGAAAGGTGACAAGTTTGCAGGTATGTAAAACACATTTTGGCAAAGGAAGAGAAAAGCTATCAGATGCTTGAATGCACATGATGCTCATCGATAATACAATAATAGCTTGGTTATCATCTTCCCACCGACTCCAAACCAGAGGAACTGGAATTGTATGAACAGGGCATTATAACAGGGTCTGTGAGGCAGCCTACATACACACCGACGGCAATGTTAAAACTATGGTTGCGGTTGATCAGTGGGCGAATAAGATGAGGTGTGTGAATCTGTAAGCAGCCAACATTACAGAGCCAAGTTGGGTTTGACAACCTGTGGATCCTACACCAGTAAACTACTCCAGTGCAACCAATCTTTGGTGGAATGGAAAACCAGTAGCACTCCCTCTTCACTAGTCTCACACCTAACCACCTCCCCAGAGTAATCTAACAGACTTCATCATGTGATCATCGGTCGTCACATCTTGTAAAAGACAGACAGGATTTGTAAGGGACCAAATGAGAAAAATATTAATAACTGGGCCAGTGCTAAAATGAAAAGCCTTGAATGTCCAATATCAGCTCCGCCATCAGGGTGATCCTTTTGAGACACTTAAATCAGTTGCAACGTCTAGACACGGCCTACGGGGACAATGAAACCGTAATAACAGCACAGCAGTTCGGATATTTTAGCCGCAAGCAGACATTCATGATGTCAGGCAAGTAAAAGATTTAGGAACGTCAATGAGTCAAGTACTGAGAGGTAATACTTAAAAGATTGCTTTCTGGCAGCTACGACACCGGTATAGAAATAAAGTAATTCCTCCACTGACAATGTTGAGTTACAACACAATTACCTACATGCAATATTAAAATAATATTTTGAACCCCAAAACACAACTTTGATATTGATTTGTATGAAAATAATAATATTACGCATCATGTTTACATGAACCAGCTTCACTTCACACTCGTTTTGATTAACGCGCTGTAATTAATCATTGAATGTTTTGATTTAATAGCCAAAACTATACTAAGTGGAAAATCTTTTGATTCTCAGTGGCACCACATATCCTTGAAAAGACTTTATGCTCATTTATTTGGGATTTTTTTTATGCCAGAATGACATTAATTAAACTTGAATGTTGTTTTGATCCTAAATGCGACACCCTTCTCCTTCAACAGTGGCTTGGTTTTTCTCATTAAGAACGTCACGCTTATTTGGGTTTTTGTTCAGTCTGATGTTGAGCAACAAATGAGGATCAGAATACTTTCATTTCCTTTTGATAGTAAAAGTCCAATAAATCTTGATCATTCTTTATAACAATTGTAGTCATTCTCCCCATGTAATATAGATAGTAATCAGGTTGTTAGCTGTACTTAGCTTTATGTAATATATTGTATAAGGGTGCAACTAACAATTATCATGATTCATATCTTACTTAGATTTTTACCCGATTAATAGATTAATCATCTAGCAAATGTCAAAGAATTGAGAAAAGTGTAACATTTTGACAATTGCTGGTTTTGTATGACCACCAATCTTTGGGCATAAATATGAAATGATAAAACAGAAAAGCAAGAAAATAAATTTTTAACAGTGAGAGCAAGTGTTCTAGCTGTGATCATTTGCTTAAAAATGACAACCAAAATATTCTTTTGACGAACGCATTTATAATCCGTTTTAGCTTTAATGTTGGCCATATACGCAGAAGGCTAAAAACTCAGATATCTACCTCCCTAACATTAGGTATATCCGAGGTGACCTTGAAATGTGCTGACAGTCTATTTGTGTTTTAATGTCATTATAAGAGATAATTTCATTATACTCCTCATGTTGCAGGTTCTTGATTGAATTAAAAATGAAGAGTTTAATTTCCTCAACTGTCCTGAAAACCCCTGAAACTGGAGTAAACCTAGTCTCACTGTGATGCAACAGGATGAATGGGTGTCATTAACATCCTTTGTCTGACATCAAGCAGATAAAACATTGCACACATGACAATATGGGAGAACTTCGCACAATGGCTGGCTTGTAGCATTGAGGGGAAGAAAATAACCTGAAAGAGAGGTTGCAGGTGTCTCTGTTGAAGGAATATGAGTCTGGAGGCAGCAGCCAATACATGCTTGTAGAAGTGCCATTGGCAGTGAGGATGCGGAGCTGAATGTGACAGACACAGTGGCCTCTTTTGTGGTTTGAAGGCGGATGAGCCTCTGGCTCGACTCCATACTTCCTGCTCAGAGTCCCAGCCCAATCAATTCTTTTATGTGTGTCCCTCAAAACAAACCTCTATCTGTGTGGCCTTCCGGAAATAGTGACCACAACTAATCTGTGTGTGTACCCTTCACAAAGCCACTGAAAATGAACAGCAATCTCAGACAAACACTTAAGAGTTTTTTTTTTTTTTAGAGAGATGGCTCAGTCAGTCAAAATGAAAGCAGGACAGTAATGTTGGTGAATGGGAAAACTATCAAGGAGCAGAAACACAAACGAATGAAACATAAAGAACCTGTTTATGTGCTGCATTTACAGTCTACAAAGGAATGATGATGGTTCCGGGGATTGAGGCTGCATAGTGTTCCCTCCCAGTCTTCTAAACAAGCATATTTCCTGTTACAGCAACACGGTGCAGCATTCTCGTCGGCATTATATATAGACAATTACCATTTCTGCTTTACTCACGTTATACGTTTCTAGCTTCACTCTGCTGCGGAAGACGAAAGTGTTGAAATTGGCTTGTTGGAAGACCTCGTCAAAGGCAAGTTCGTTCTGTAAATCGAAAAACATTTGATTGGCTCAATTTAAAAAAAAAAGAAGAAAAAAAAGGTACACATTGATTTAATCAAATGTCAGTTTCATCAAAGTTACGAGAGCAAAATAAAGCAAGTGTCTGAAAAACAACTCCATTACTATGAAAACTGTGATTTTCAAAGTAATTGTGCCTGGAAGAAACAAAGCACAGTCAGTGTCTTTTACACAAATGTGTGCATGCAGGAGCGTGTGAGCGTGCATATGTGGCTGTAACAAAGCCTCTTCTTTTCCTGAGGCCAGTATTGTATTCAGGGAGGAGAGTCTCACCGAGTCCTTGAGCTGCCCCAGGTAAGCTGCATTCTGGCCAAGGATGGCCTCTGCACTCTCCTGGAAGCAAGTCACCCACTGGTTGTCCATGTAATCTGCAATGTTGGCCTATTGCATTATAGAGAAAACAAAAAGGCAAGAGTGAATGAGAAGAAAAGTTACTATACTAAAGTTCTATGCATGTACACAAGCATAGATTAATGTTCTTGTGTTTTACTTTGGAATCATTATCTGGTTTGTTAGAGTGGTTGATGGATGCTCAAATAAATATATATATATATATCCTCTAATTAGCCTATATCTTGCTGGCAACGCCTGGAAAAACACGATGCTCTTGTGATACATACAGCGGAAGCAAATTCACAGTTAATGCTACAGCTTGTGAAGAATAATATGTCGACTGGCGAGTGCTACTAAACAAAAGCTGCTTAGTCCAGATGCCTGGATGAAATTGCTCTGTTGCTGGCTAAGTAAGGTGTTGTACTTAATGTAATTTGTAATATATAATAATGTTGGTTGCGAACAAGCTGAGAGTAAAAGGCCCGTATTTGTCCTTTCCTCCATGCACTTTCTGTAAAAGGACTAACACAGTATGAAAAGCTTCAATTAACCCAAAATGGACCCGATTTTCACAGAAAAAAAATCTAAAATTAGTACTCATCACACTGCGTCACAAAAACCGCAGAGTTGGCTTTAAACGTTTCTAAATTTAGAAAGAGTAGCTTGGGCCAATGTTAAACCAGAGGGAGTGGGCCATAAGGGGAGAGGGGGGCTTGAGTCCCGGGAGACAGAACAAGGACAGTAAGAAAGGAGAACAGAAAGATGAGGCAAGGAGAAGGACTATAGGGATGATGTGCGTAGCCTCGGCGGAGCAGCTGCTCAAGACTAAGCAGGAAGAACACGCATTTTAGATATTACATTAGCATAAATGCGCGTGTGCGAGTACATGTGTGGCACAGTTGAAAAAGAGTCCGCTAGAAGTTTTAGGGACGCCAGTCACTTACAGAAAGGATGAGGCGGTACTTGAAGTTGGGGAACTCTTTGTCACACTTTTCACAGCGGAACATGCCATTTTGCTGGTCAACCACTTTTTTGTTGCAGTCTTGGCTGGGACAGGCCTGGTAAAGGCAGTTTTCCTTGCGCAGGTATACTATGGTAGCGATGCAGGTGTAGTAGTCCGCCTAAAAAAGGGAATACAAACAAACAAATATTCATATCAACAAAAGTTCTGGGCTGAATAATGTTACTGGAATGTGCTTCTTGCTTGATGTTAAATATGTTGACTGTCGAAAACTAGGAATAAAACTGCATGAAATGAAAATTAAGATGGCATTTTAAGGAGCGCGTATTGGTGTATGTGAACAGTCAGGAAGCAACATTTGTGGAGCCGAAGCGAGAGTTGTACTCCCAACCAGAATCCTAATGGCTCTGACACAAATGCAAACTTGTGAGGTCGCTGCTGCGTTTATGGGGAACAGGCAGACCTTTGAAACAGACTGCACACAAACAGCCTTCAGGAAACATTCTTAGTCTGCATGGAAAACAGTTGAATTTCAGTGGATAGAAGCGGGTGGATGCAAAAAGCAGCTCTGGTTATGCTGTCATGAAGGGACGAATGGTTCCAACGTGTTTGCAGATGAGGCACATTGCTTCTCCTCGTCGTGAAGGGCAGACCCTAATGTACTCGACAGATAGCTGTTGCACCCTAACAGCCAATTGTTTCAGACAGAGTCTCCCTCCCCTACTAACCTCTATATTGGCTGTGACAACAGAAAGGAAACGACGCCCCGCACACTTCGATAAAGGCTAAAGGCTAGTTCAGGGTTAGGGAGCCGCGCAAAAGGCCCGTCAGCTTGGTGACTTAAGTACATCAAATAATCATTAGGGTCACTATGTAAATGTGAGACTATGTTTATTGTGAAGAAACGCGCAAGTCGACTGTATTTAGAGTTTCTCCAAAGGACTGAGAAGGAGAAACTAAGGCTGGGTGATGTTGAGAAAATCAAAACACACGACAGTCGACTTGGTGCTTTCACTAAATATTTACACACTGAGATTCTTGATAAATAAGCATCAGTAATGTGGATATAATGACTGAGTGGGGAAATAGAACAGTGAGAACACTGATAAGTTCAGAAAATTGCACCACTTTATGGTAAAGCAGCGTTTAATACCAGGAAAATAAAACACTTATAATATCGTAATGCGAGACTAGATATTGTTTTAGATTTTGGACATTGTAATATCGCATATCGACATATTGTACTGCGCGATGAAAAACTGGTATATTTTGGAAAATTAGAAGGCATTGTTAAAATATTTTAGTGATCTGGACGATCTGATTTATTTCTACGGTCAAGAGCAGCTTTTTTCCAAATCAATACACAGTCAAGATACTTTGCTGAGTGGTACTTTGAACTTGAAGAAAAAAAACTCTTACTAATATTTCTGACATTGCTAAAGAAAACACAATTTATAAAATAAAAAAAATAGATTTCCCGAAACAATAAAAATCTATTATTTCCCCTTTTCTCCGAGCATTGTGTTGGTATGCAAAAGGTATTCAACCCCAATTAACTTCTAGAACAGGATATTCTGTGTCATTTTGGATTGACAAAAAAAAAAGCCCTTACATCTGGTAACTGACAGCAACAAAACAAGAAAAATGCATCATGTTGCAACCCTGGAGCCGCTGGATGTGCTTTTTTTAATTATTGTTTTTAATTTACCCAAAACAACCCCAGACATCAACCTCTGCTAAATGAGGTGCAATTAATCAAGTAAATCCCTCTTCAATTAGTGTGTGACTGACCAGGCCTGCCACAGAAGAACTTGTTTCCAGCCACTGTCATGGGCCTTTACAAATGCAGTGTCAAGCCAACAAGAGGAGGGTGCCCACCTACTGTCAGAGAGGGCACAGGAGCCATGTGGAAACTTGAGATTGTGACACAAAGGCTTTATGACAGGCACAATTAATTGCAACAGACTTTGGTTCGGGGGAGGGGGTTGTTGAGAGGTCTGACCCCCCATGCCCCTGTGTATGGGATGTCTCAAAAGAGCTGAACCAAGGCTGTCCTCAACCCCTCTGTCAGTACCGGGCCTCATCACACGCCACGCTTAGGCGAAGCAAGAGCCTCCATAGCCCCGGGTCAAACCTTTTCCTCCTGAACAGCAGGAAGCTAATGCCATGAGAAGCCCTTCACCTGACAGGGGGCTAATACATTGTCAGGATTTGGGGTTTGGAAAAAGTACGAAATAGATGGGACTGCTTGAGCTGCATTGTAGGCCTGTAGATGGTAGAATAGCTGAAGTGGCTTGACTACAAGAGGAATAATGAGGAAGCAATACGCCTACTATATGTTACTGGGAATCCTGCAGTTGTGGCCACATCAGAAAGAATTATGATGGCAACACGTGTAGGACGGGTCACTCACAGCCTCGGGCAGCAGAGTTTCAACACTGCATACAAATTGTGAAATATTTACCAAAACGTATCTTAAACTTACTTTGGATGGAACCCTAACTGCTACTCTGGTTATATCCATGTATCTTTGCATTTATCTTTTCCCCAGGAATTATGGCCCCACAAATCCTCTTTGAGCTTCCAAAAAGACAATGAAGCAAAATGGTTCTTCTTGCGTCTCTTGGTGCGTATCATAATTGCTTCCATCTATTAATTGCACTATAGCCTTAATGGGATTCTTTCATCATACCGTGATGATTACTATTGTGCAGATCATGTTAAATTACACAAGTTAAGATCTCGGCACAGGTCACATCATCCGCTCCAGACAACATACACTTCTGCGAGCACCATCCTCAAAGGTATAAATGAAAAGAGGGAAACTAGCAAACACATTACTTTACCTATCCGAGGGCATTAATTGCATTTCAGAGGGCAAAGAATAAAACCTGTGCAATCTTAGTAATCAATACCAGGGATGAATGTGACTTTCATCATAACAATACACAATACAAGACTGTGAGAGAACAACCACAATACAGGGAGAATAATGAGGAGGACTGGATCACATACCTGGTAATGCAGAGTCAATAATGTAGTAGATTCATCACACTGACTAAACCAAAAGTACATTTAAAAAGCAGCGCTACGAGTGACACGGTTACATTAAAGCGAGTAGGGATGGACTATGGAATATTTGACTATTCTGTTATTCGTTCATTTGGCAAGTACTGTATTGACATACAATGTGAGTTCTTAATGAATGCAGGTTGACTGAGAGTACCTTCATATTCATTGTTTGGGATTCAACGGCAGGCTTTCAGTTTGTCCTTGAATATCTTCAAAGGAGCATCCTTGAATAACAATACGTCTGGGGTTACCATTGCTTGAATGTTTGAGGCAAAGCGGCGCACATGTGTACCTTGTCTCCGTGTCCCAGGTGCTCCGTCTTAACGTCAGACAGAGTCTTCCAGTTGGTGAGTCCTCCTCCGCTGCCTTTCACCTCCGTTACCGACTGTCCATCCACGGCATGGCCCTCCTTGTCATACCTGTTTGAGAGAGAACGAATACCAGTCACAGTCGACCGAGTGTAGCTGCAGGTCTGCAACTAATGATTATAATCTTCATACATCAATTTGTTCATCATTTCCTTGATTGGTGCTCACATCATACAATCGCATCCCAATTTTGCCATGCCTAAAATGGTATATGGTATATTCCCGATTATTTTAATCTGACTGACGCCACAAAACCAAGATTTTAGTTTAAAGTGAAAGAGGACAAAACAATCAGAAAAGTTTGAGAAACAGAATATTTTGCCTTTTCACATAAAAAAAAATGCCATAAAGAATTATCTAAATAGCTGCAGATTAATTTTGTCAGTAGACTAATCCCTAAATAAAGTTAAGGTTTCAGCTCTGTACAGTAGTACCTCATATTACCTCGTTAAAAATAAATTGAAGAAAGCTGTATTTCCACATAAGAGATTTATAATGTTGGCATACTGCGGCCTACCTTAAAATTCGGGTTATAAGCCGCTACTTTTTTCGCTTTTTTTCCTCAACTTTGACCCGTGCGGCTTAAATATCGGTGCGGCTTATTTAAGGATTTTTCCGATTCTAAATTTAGCAGCAGTTGCAGAGACATACGGTACAAAATTCACGTGAAATATTCCCAAATCCCCTTCACGAGTGATCTCACTGTAATAGAGGGTCCTCTCAGCAGTCAAACTCCTTGCTGTCCTCCCTGGTGCCTCTCACCCAGCTACGGCGAGGGAATCCCTGCCTCTCCCACCACCTCCACAGCGCAAGCTAACGAGCGACGAGCTAGCGCGCGACGAGTTAACGAGCTAGCGAACACTGTTTGAGTAAACAACACTGGAAATTCAGCACAAAAATACAAAGTATTGTCAGCGTTAGCTGCAGCAGCTAGTGTGGCATTTGTTATACATGTATGTTGGTACATTGATGTTCACGTATGTTTAATGGATGTTCATAACAAATAATACATGAAAGGACTTAGGACCCAGGGGAGGATTCAGGTGGGAAGCACAACCTGTGACCTGCATCTGGAGGTCAGAGCATGGCAGCCCGAGGAATAAAGGAGTTACAGTTAAGAGCAGCTTGTTCACACGTCTCGTGTATTTAAAAACACGACAGCTAGTTCCCCGACAACCACTGAAGGTAGCGGGACCAGCCCCGGCTCGACGCCCGACTCGGGCAGCGGGGACGCGGGCAGCAGCGGCGGCTTGTTTAAGATTAAATACGACTTTTTCTTTAAATTTAGTAGATGCAGCTTATAAAAGGGTGCGCCTTATAACCCGCATTTTACGGTACTTCTGGTTGCTGCTTTATTCATTTGACCAAAGCACAATAGTCTGCTGTTCACATGACTGTCAACAGACTGTTCATTTAACAGTTGGCTTAAAAAAAAGAAAATCTTGTTCCAGGCAGAGCATCCATTTGTGTTCGTCAAAGCAAGGACGGCTCAGCTGAGAGAAAGGCTGGCTGAGAGGCTTGTGAAATGACTCAACAGCAGAGGGACAGATGAGCTGGCCAGGGTCAGGGCTGTTACAGTGATATCAGAAACCCATTTTCTCCTAATGTTCCCCGGTAATTCAGGGTAAGACAAAAGGAAGGAAGAGGACAGGAGGCAGAGTAGAAGGAGAAGAAAGATGGGTGGAGGTAAAATGCAGTGTGGAAAGCAAATAACAGTTTAAAATGGTCACAGGGATCAATAGAGCTTACTAATCTGTTGGCCATAAGGCAGAGTGGCACACAATGGGGAGGTCGGGTTGTAAATACAGCGAGAGCATGCTTTGCTCCTGGAGGCATGACTAATTGAAAATATCCCCATTAACGTGTGTGGCCAGAGCGACGCACAGGCTGCCAATTTTCCACATTGACAAATGTGAACACTTCTTTACGGTGGCACCAGATTCTTCACGAGTGTACCTGCACTGCTCTGCTTTAACCGAGCCTGCACCCTGTTAGGAAACTTGTCAGAAGACATTCTGACAGATCAAATCGGACAAAATGGAAATACCGTTTTCTGTCATGGCGTCTCTCCTAATGCCGTGTTCACACCGGACGCGACGCGAATTTGCGGCGCCGCGTCCACCGCGGAAGTTTACTCGCGCGAGTAGAAAGAGGGTGTTCACACCGAACGCGAATTCGCGGCGCGACCAAAGGGGCGTGGCTTAGCTCTGTTGCTTGCCTCTGTGAGAGACAAGCGACGAAGCTTTCATTTCCGCTATCGACCATGGAATAAATAACCACTAGTTCTGCTTTATACTTGTTGTGGAAGTCCCAAACATGTCGGAACATGAAACGACCTCGTATTTGGGTTCATAATATCATCCGTAGCCGCACACAGCTCAGTGAATTTCACCGACTCCTCCAGGAACTGCGTCTCGCGTATCTCCGTAAAACGATACCGATTCCTTCATCCACCATGGAAATAACCACCAGTTCTGCTTTATACTTTTTGTGTAAACTCCACATATGTTGGAACATCAAACTCCATGGTGTCTGGGTTCATACTATTATCCATAGTCCCACAACAGCGTCTCAATGAAGCCGCTGTCAGCGCTGGTTCAGGCGTAGCAGCAGCAGTTTCATTCAGAAACGGGGAGACGGCGGTGGTGACGGGCGGAGCTTCTCAACGCTGATTCTCAACGCTGATTCTCAACGCTGATTCTCAACGCTGATTCTCAACGCTGATTGGCTGCCGCAACTTTGCGTCACGCGATTTCTCCGCCAGAGTTGGGATAATTCAACTCACGGGAATTCGCGCCGCGTCCTTCGCTTTGTTCGCCCCAGGTCAAACGCTCTGTTCGCGCCGCCTCCAACGCGTCTATCCCGCCGCAAATTCGCAAATTCTGTGGATTGACTTTACATGTAAACTGGTCGTGCCGCAAATTCGCGTCGCGTCCGGTGTGAACACGGCATTAGACAGATGTTCTATAGGGGAGAAAAATGGCAACATAGTAAAATAAGTTAAGCCTGCAGACTAGTGAGGCTTCACAGTGTTACATGGCTGCTCTGGACACCTGATTTGACAGGTAAGACAAAAGGACTATAAAACAGTCAACATACCACCAATTAAATTAATGATTTTTTCTTCTTCTAAATCATAGAGACGGTGAGGAACACAGGAAACAGAAATGGCACTATAGACAGCGATGCAAATTAAGAAAACAAACATGTTAGACCTGGCTCAAGACGTGCACCAGTCAACTGAAAGCAGGCAAATCCCAGCTGAGAGCAGCGTGGCCACCAAGATAGATGACTGGAGGCGTGGCAGACGTGCATGTGCTTGTCGTAGACATGTCAAATGTCAGCGTATCAATGAACAGGGACAGGATGGGAGAAGAGGCGCGGCAGATGAAGAGGAATGAGGGGATGATGGGAAAGTCTCAGTCAGCAGGGTTCTCAGCTCTGGGCAAAGACCCTGATGCCTGGGCTGCGATTGGCAAACACACCACCAACACAATTACTCCATGTTGTGTATGACATGGCGTTAGCCTCTTCTTCTGAAGTGAGTGGCATGTGGTCAAAGATTGAGCTTCCAGTAACGGGGAAGCCACAGAAGTGGTTTCATTTAATGTAAGAAGTGTGTTGTCCCTTTCTCTCATTTAAGCCGAATGACAGTGATTATCTCTCCTCATAACGCATCACACAGGCTACATTTGTAAAATAAAATGCGTCAGAGAACGCTGTTGAATAAAAGAGCAAGAATACAGCAATATAACATTTACATGTCATTCCCACACCTTGGGACTGTTCTGCATTAAATAGTAAATTCTCATCACTGTGTCACAAACATTGAATTTGAGTTCGTCATATATCATGGAAAAAGGAGAACAGAAAGTTATTGCTATGCTACAGTACTTGTTTTGGCAAAACGGGATTTAAATCGCGCAGCAAGCCAAACTGAACATCCTGCTAGTGCTAACCTGATAATTTTTTTATAAATTGACCTCAGAATACATGTATGAATAAATCATATTGGACAAGTCATTGTTAATATATGTGTGAAACTTAACATCTTTAAAAACCTTCTGTAAATTGAACATACATTGTAGCTTTGATGAGTATTTTGACCTATAAAAGCACTATAATTGTAATTCTATGCCTGAAAAATAATCTTGTTTTCTCGATGAATATATAATCTTCGTTTAAAAAAGTCTGCAAATGATAATCGTTTTCATTGATGATCAATCTTTCAGGTTATTATAAATTGTTTGGTGTATAAAATGTCAGGCAATGGTGAAAAATGTTGATCCGTGTTTTCCAAAGGCCAAGATGACTTCCTGTCCACAACTCAAAGGTTATCAGTTTACTGACATAAGAAACCAGAAAAGATTCACATATAAGGAGCTAGAATCAAAAGGATTTGGATCTTTTTTTTTTCTTCTTAAAGATGAATTTAAGAGTTGACAACTAAATCGATTGATTGTTGCAGCATTACCCAAAACCCAACATAAACTATTTAAAGTGCTTAATTTGTCTAACCAAGAGTCAGTTCAGCTAATAACTCAACACCAGCAATTCAGCTTGTTTATCTGCCACTTTCTTTTTTTCAATCAATACAGCAAAAGGAAACATGTGGGAAAAGTAACAGTCAATTAAATACAGAGGCATCATATTAATTAGACTACTATGTTAATAACGCTTGTTGGCTTCTGGCCTGACATGATTAGTGTCACAACCATAACGCTGGGGCCTGTACATGTGTAAAAACTGGAGTCATGATAAGACAGAGAAACGGACAGCTTGGACTTGTGACTAAATGAGTCTGTGTTGAATGGCTGAAGGCATCACGCACAGAGAAGAAAGTGTAGTTATCAGAGAAGTGACGCTGTGGGAAAAGGCAGCATGACCGTCTCTAAATGAGCTGTTGCCACCTAATGGACAACTGCGTCTTCACACTTAGATGGACCAAAGTGTGAATGTGAAGTCAGATTTATTTACACTGATGATGTTCACAAATAGGAACTTAGTGTAGGTTTAATGTCAAGTTGGCAGCCTGTGTCAAATAGCACTCAAAAAGATAGCACTAGCACACTAACAATGCACTGAGACTTCAGATTGAGCCGAGATCAAGATAATTATTGCAGAGTGCAGCATTCTTATTTATAAACACCTTGGAAAGTGCTGAGCGAAACGACTAATACTCTGCACGAGTTTGAGTCAATAGCCCACCAAGGAAAGACTATTCATTTGAGAAAGTCCCAGAGGTCGGCGCCAAAACAAAATCAAATTACGACGCCCTCTGCATGAGTAAAACAATGTTTCAGCAGCCTTGGTGAACTGTATCCGTGTTGGGCTGTGGGAGAAAAGGCTTTGGGTTCTACTGTGCAAAATAAAAAAATATGATCATCAAATGCTTGATTTAGAGTTCAATTGATTTGCTCCCTTGTTCAGTTTTACATAAGTCAGATCTTGGCTTACAGAGCCGTCATTAAGAGACACACTTGTGGATGTCTACCACCCTGAGAACCAGACTTATAAGTGGCACAACAAAACACACTAAATGTATTTAACAGCTGGGAGTCTCGCAGTGAAAACTCACTAACAACTTGTTTGTCATCCTCACTAGATATCGTCGCCATAAATGGAGCCTTAGAATTAAGAGAAACAAGGAGGTTATTCTCTCAATCTTCTTCACAACATGAGGTGCGCTGAGGCACTGCTCTCAGACATTCAGTACAACGATCTCGTCTTCACCTTGGTTCTCACTTGGATCAAGTGTAATGAGGGACGTCTGGCATCCTTTCATCTGTGACTTTTGAACTGTTTATGCTTGCAAAACTTGCAGGAACCCGTTGACCAAAGAGTTGTTACAGCTATTTTGGATTTGAGACCATTTGTTACACAGATTTGGTGTGAAATCTTTGATCACTCAAGAATAGATACAAATTCTTAAAAACACAACATGAAGAAACCAAGAGATTGAGGAATTCTCTAATGACAAAAGTCGTTAACAAAGGAAAAATCCTAAAGTGTGCTGTTCACATCAGCCTATATACACCATGATATAGTAAGACGTGCCTCAAAGGAATAGAAACACTCACTCGCCTTCTTGCACAGAGTGAGATGAGAAGGTTCATACTCTCACGTCTGTCCATAAAAAAATTAAAAAACAAGTCTCGCAAACTTGTTGAATATTAAATACATGACAAGAACACCGTCACCTAGCCGGCTTGTTAAATAATAAGAGATATCTTCGGCCATACACACGCCGATGTCCCATCTTCTTCTGTCGAGTTTTATGGCGGTTGGCCTCCAGAAGCGTTGGGGACTGTCCCCCTGTTTGCTGAATGCCCTTGGTTTCTAGTTTGTAGTTGTAAAGTTTCATGAGGGTTTGTGGAATTCCAACACAGTTCCGGCATGCGGAAATATTCTAATAAGATATATATAGAGAGAGATAGAGGTGAGAGGTCGAGGGACCTCTTTGAAAATCACCATGCCAACGACCTTCTGTCATTAAACAGAAGAGAGCAGAGGAAGTATGAAAAGACTATCATCCAGCAGGGATGTCCTATATAATATAAAATACATATAAAACAGTAGTTGGCATTCTAAGAAATGAAATTTAAAAAATATATTCAGAGGAGCCAGAGGCTGGTGGTAATACCGTTAGGGCTGCAACTAACCATTATTTTAATAATCGGTTGATTATTTTTTTGATTAATCGATGAATCGGATAAAAAAACAAAAATCATTAATTTCCAAACCTTTATTCAAAAACAGAAGTGACTGTGCAAAACATCTTCAGAAAGCACAAACAGGTTGCTCCTTGAACATCCCTGAGCTGTTAATTAAAAAAAAAAAATTAAAATGGACTAACACTAAAAACATACACATGTACCTCATACACAAACCTCCAGGCCCAGCTCCACCTCATCTCAGCTCTGCATACAGAGTCCTCTTCCTTAAACTATTTCATTCTGGGCCTCTTACGACCACGAAATGACGTTGTTGGCTAAGCCCAACTACGTGATTTGATTCAGTCTACATTGAGTAAAAAAAAAAACCTGCAGCCAGATCCGCCAGATTTAACGTGAACGAGTGACAGCGTGAACTGACGCCATGTTTCACCACGTTACGGTTTTCTACAAGCAAGACTGAACTGTAACGGAACATAACGGAACTTTAACGACAATACACAACCCAAACACGTTAGCTAACGTGATAGCAAGCTGACTAGCTTCCATTAACAACACGTTTGAGGGAAATGAAGCCGCTGTAGACATCTTAACGCTGGTTGGCCAAGACTCGACACGTCACATCCAAGATGTTCTATTTTTGCTGAGATCCCGATCTAAACGTTTCTCAGTCTCTCACTCCAATCTCAGACACGCTGGTGGCCAGTTGCTCTGCTCCGCTCTTTTTTTTTTCTCCGCGACTTTATGACTGCCGTAATAATCGCGCGACACAACGAATCGATAATGAAATTCATTGCCCACACTTTTGCTAATCGATTTTTATCGATTCGTTGTTGCAGCCCTAAATACCGTCATCAAGAAATTACTGCGCCTAGACGTCTGATTAAAGAAGTACGTTTGAGCATATTTTGTGATTTGCCTCTTTCTCACTTGCAAAGTAGAGTCACAATTTACTGCTCTGATTATGCAGATCAGGTCCTCTGATCGTGTATAAATACCACAGCCACATTTGTCAAGGCAGAAGAAGGCTGCACTCGACTCGTCACAAATTCAATTTGAACCGTTTACCGTTTAGTTTTTTATTCCTCAGAGCAGAGCAGGCACCGCTATTGGGAGGTAAATAAATGAAATTCTTTGGATCGCCGCTCTGAAATACAGACATTTGCGTTCATGCCAAGAGAGGAGGGGCAGGCCCCGCTTGTTGAAGTGGGATCTATAAGGACAGATCAGTTTGCCACAGCGCTGGAGTGAGATTCAACCCCCACTGCGATGAGACAGCGCTGCCTCGTGTGTCAATCATGTGCCAACCTGTACCACTTCACATAGCCACCTAACAACGTGATGTTTGTGTTTAAAAATAGATAACAAAAGCAACAAAAACATCTTTCACCCCTGACAAAACGCATAAATAGTGCATGTTTTTTGCCATGTTGTGCATCAGGGAGAGGGGCTCATTTAGAAAATAAGGAATCGAGGAACTGACACGGGAACCCAGATTAAAAATGAAAGCCCTGGCTCTTAAAACGTTTCGCTTTTCCATTGCAAGAATAGCCAAAAATCTTCAAGGAATAACAGTACACCCTAATTGTGTTAGTCTTCAACTCTGCATTTGGCTGTAGTAATTCTAATAAAATATACTTCAGTGCAATACACACCTCTACATGTACGAAGATAACTCTTGATTAAGGACAAAGATATCTTGCCAAAAAGCTAAAACAAACATGAAAGAACACGGGTACACAGACACGGCAAAGACACACACACACGCACACGCACACACATACGCAAAAAAAAATAAGTGACAATCAACATAATCACATAGAAATTAGTTTGGATTTCATTTCATCTAGAAAGACATTTAGAAGAAGAAAAATGCATTTCCACAGATTAAGTATGAATTCCATGTATATGTGATGCTTCAATGAGGCAAACCCCCGCCCCCCGGATCCCCACCCACACAATGTGGCTAATGGGGGAAACTAATCTTGATAATGAGAATCAAAGCATGCACTCCTGCAACCATTTCAATCTTATGAGTTCTCCAATTTAAACAGCAATACTTGCATGCAGGTGAAATACATAAGAAAAAGCCCTCTGGTTTAATACATATCATGTTTCATACCTGCAATGGAAGTACTTTGTCATCGGTACACAGTTGCTAGAACACATGAGCAATTCTCTGCCCTGCATTAGCTATGAATTCCAGGCTCACTTACCAGCCTCTGAGCTTATAAGCCTCAGGGATGTCTGGGTTGATCATCAGGGTGCTGCTGAAGGATGCCGAGATGGACCGGCCACCATAGTCCGAAAGCTTTGCCCCCTTTATGGCTAGAATTGGCTGTCCAGAGCCGTCAAAATTCTCTGCCTACACAAAACAAGAGATATGGAAAGACTCATTAAAACTTTGTTGCTTATTATTTGTTTGGATTTCATTGCTTCCGTTTCTTGGTTTATCAAGTTATTTGTTGGTACTTTGTAACCCTTATGCATCACAACAGACATTTTTGGCCGTGTTAATAATGCAAATGAAGAAAATTTTGGTGAGCGTGCAAGGATTTTTTCCTGAAATTTGGATGTGGAACCTCAGCTTTAATAAAAAAAAAATATATAATAATAAAGTGTGCAGCCAAAATACAGACACTCAGACCTTGAAGGAAAAAAAAGGTCCCTATTAAAACTTTTTTACATTTCTGATCATGGCCATTACAGCATAAAATCATGCATCCTATTATATCAGGCTTTCATCCCGGCATTCACAATTCTTGTTTTTAAACAATTTTCTCAAAAGTGACACATAATGACAATGCTAACATGCTCATGATTAGCAGGTATAATGCTAACCATGCTCACCATCTCCGTTTAGCATGTTAGATTAGCACATCCTTACACTTCAGGCTGATGGGAATGTCATTTAGTAATAAAGATATTTCATAACCAAAGAATTTGGAAGATGAAGAGTTACGGAATCACCAAAATTATTCAACTTTATCTTTTTTAGCAACATGAATGTCTAACAAATGTCATGACAATCCCTCATAGTATGGAGATATAAAATAGAGATGTTTCATTGAACTAGAGGCAAGTCAAAGCCAAAGTCTTTAGGGTTCCTCATCTGGGGACCATGAAACTTAATCCATCGAATAGGTAGTAAGATATTTCAGACTGAACTAACGAGCTGAACCGACTGAACGACCAAAAGACAGACCTCGCTCCGCATCTCTAATTAGTTCAGCTCTAAAATGAGTTCCAAATTATGATATAAAAGGTTCAACACTTGCTTCTTTGCATGGCCATTGTTCTTTATAAACTATACATCTTGTGTACCTCAGCAGGTCCCGGTGGAAAAGGGGTATGTGTCAGACAAACAAACAGGGAACCCTGTGCTTCTTGTCAGGAGGAAATAAATGGTGGTAAACTCAACACAGAACCCTCTGAGCCAAAGGTAAAAATCAACTGCACGGGCACAGTTACTTTATCAGGGAATTTAGTCGACGATTTCAACCACATCCGCCTCCATTAAACACTGCACACATTATTGCATTTCTATGGCTCTCAAACTGCTGAACAGTGATCAGTAAATGTGTTGAACAACCCTTTCTAATTAAAACAGATTGCTGACATGGTCTCACCAATGACTGAACATTATGAGCTTCACAAAAGATAGCTTTTATTGTAGACGTTTTATATTGGAGCTACCCATGTCCTTGTGCTCACCCTCGGCATGTGAGGTCTGGCTTCGGTTCAGCTTCAGTCATGTATAGTAAATGGTTGCTCTCAGAAGACGATGAGCATTTGGAAGGACAAATGCTCTGAGGGGAAATCTTAACCATTACAATAAGTATGTCTATGCATTATATAGGTATTGATTTTGACCACCCATTTAAAAAAGCTCCAGACACTACTTGCTCTTCCTCATTCCAGGTTTTACTCCCCATCTAATGTCTATACTCACTTCCTCTCCCCACAGCGTGACAGTCACCAGCTTCCCAGACATGTCCATCAAGTTGAGTGTCCTCTTGGACACTTCCTTGTTTGCCTTGGTGGTGAGGCGGGTCACTTCGTCCACACTCTTACACACTCCAATCACATCTGCAAAAGAAGACATAAACCAATGCATTAGCAGCAGGCACTGGATCCATTTGTCCATTTCCGACCAAAATGATTCACAGTTAAGTTTGAATCATATACACTCTTGAGAGACGATGACCATACGGTTTAACTTCCTCGCAAAATCTACCAATTGTTTCCAAATATACATATCATAAATATTGAGTGTGTATACACCCATAGGTCATTCTAGGTCCCGTGGCTTCCGGCACAAATTGTCTCATGGGAAATAAGTGATTCATTAATTCTTTTCAAAATCAGGTGCACGGACCTGTGTACCTGGCACTTACATCCATAATGTAGGAGCGAATCCAAGAAATAGGCCTTAATTGTTCCCACCAATGCACTTCATCAAGCATACTTTGTTGACTAATGTAATCAAGCATGACAAACAAATTTATTTGTGAATGTGCAAGAGTGGCATCAACATTACTCATCCGCACAGAGTAAAGGGGTTTTAGATACATTAACCATGATGAATAAAACTTAACGTTGAATGCCTACTGGTAAGCTAGAGAGAAATTACTCAAATGGCAGGACAAGCTGCAGTCTTCATTAAAAGAATTACAAGAAGAAGACTCCATAATATCACTTAATTTTACCTGTGACAGTGGGTTCTCATTTTCTCATCGACTCTGCCATAAGGCCCAAAGTCAATCTGCCATACAGGCTATTAGTGTCATCAGTATTATTAATACCACTTTTATCTTTGCTCGTGTGCTGTAATGACCTCAACTTCACAACATATCCGGCTCTACTTTCAGCTACAAACTCTATCCTCTGCTTATGGTAACTTATTATTGGGTGCTTGGGAACGCCTCAGCAGGAGCAGGGTTCTGAGCTCCGGTTGGGTGGTTGTGCTTTTTGGAATACACCAGTGCTTAAGAGACTTATGGTGCGTTTCGGCCTCACAGAGCTCAAGCCCTCCGTAAAGGAAAATGGTGTGGACTAACACACCAGGAAACACAGAAGACAAACATTAACTACATGTAGTTAGGTTCATGGTACAGTCACTGTTTTGATTGAATTGGCTGCTTCTATACAACATTTCACACTGCAAGATGAGACTTTGCTGAGGAGAAAAATCCTATGTTTATATTCCTCCAGCATATATTTTAACCTGTCAAGACTGTAGGCTAGGATTTAATTATCATCTTACATAAGCTGCCTTTACATGTTTTACTTAGCCGTTCTCTTTGTTACAACATTGCACTTGGAGGGTTTAACGCTGACAATTTCACTCATTTGTTCCATCCACTGTGACTCTATAAATATCTAGAAACACCTACGGTAATTGCCAAGAGTCAAAAAACGCATGCTTAGAAATCTGCAACCTGAACCAACAATACTTCAAATGTCGGTTCAAACAAAGACATGATGTTTGAGCAGAACTCTGCTAAATTTCAGGGCTATGGATGGGGCTCCATGTTATATTTTTGACAGTATGCCATGTCTTTGTACATGTAGTTAGGGCTGCAGGCTCTTCAGTATTTTTCCACAAAAAAAACAAACTGATCTGATCTAATGACACATGTTGTGTTCAGAAATGCACGTGTGATTCCTTACCAATGATGGCATCTTTTTCTCTATTTTCCAGGTCACCGATAGAGACGAAGTCACACTGCATCACGGGAACATCACTGCTGTCTTCACAGGGGATGATGCTGGACTCTCCATTGAGAGTCATCTCATAGTCATTCTTCACCGATGTGTACTGCTTGTTGGCGATCTTCAGGGAGCCCTTGGAGACGTAGTAGACCTGACCCACACAGATGGATGAAACCACGTGTTATTCAGAGATCCGCAGAGCATTTCACCTGACTGAATGGTGCAAACAAGATACGACTTCAGGCAGTCGGTGGGGATCAACAAAGGCTGGCAGATGATCATAAGCCGCTTATTGTTGGGGTACAGTGTAGCCAGATGACTCATTCATAGTCTCTGTGGTTTTAACTCACAAAGTACTGGCAGCTGTTGATAGAACCGTCTGCGGCAAATCTGTCAGTTATGACAGACAATTAGGATATTCTATGCTGAATCCTTATCTGGAGGAACCTCTCACCTTGCCAACCTCAACCAGGCTGAAAAACTTGTCCACCTCTTGATTAAAACCAGTCACTCTTATCTCTCCCTGGAATAAGATAGAAAAGTTGGTTAACATATTAAAGCATGCCAGAGACAGTACAAGATTTCCAACTCATAATATCTTGTAGTTTATTCTTATAGCATAAGAATCAACACTGGGACCACAATAACACTCACACTCTCATCCACAATCTCCATGGAGAAGAGTTTGCCATCACCACGAGAGTTGCTCCATGTACGGATGCTGCCTTTGTTGGTTACACGAGCACGGATGGTCCACCTACGGGACATCAAGAAGTCTGAGGTTACTCGTGTCAGTATTGTTCATTTCTAGAGCACCTCATGGGACGATATTGTAACCCTACATTTGCATGTTTTCATTCATTAATTCATACATCTATTCACCAAAAAAACCTTTTCATGATCTGTGTATGTTGCTCGAACAATATTGCATTTTTTTAGGCCAGCACCACAGCCATTCTTTATAATAGTTGTACTAAAAACATATTTGATCATTTTAATGGTATATTATTTAAGATTTGTTTCCGAGAGCTTTTGCATTTTCCGCTGCTCCTTTCAATTATGTAGTTCATCATGATATTGTGCCTCCCTTTTACAGTCTTCGATGCTTAGCTTTCACATCTGGTGCTTAGTATTGTTTTATTGCTATTTTTTACTCCCACTGATTTTCAATTGTGTTGTTTTTATCATAAATGTGTTAGCATATCAACTGGAAAGCATACTCACTTGGACTGATAGGGGTTGAGGCTGGCGATGGGCACAACTTTAGAGCTGCCCCCTGGAGTACTGGGCATAGCAGATGGGGTTGGGGTCTTTTTCCCAAAGTCTCTATTGAAACTTTTTTGCCCTGTTGAAGGAATGAAGAGTGAAATAAATGATCAATGAAGAGCAGTGATGGAGAGAAGTCAAGAGAGAGGCACATACATTATTCATCAGAGAAGAATTCCAAAAATCCCATTTCTTTGGATTGCAACTGCTTGATCACTGTAATTATCTCACTTCATGAGGGAAGTTTCATCAAAAGAAGAACCTAATGACTTAAAGCAAATCTACCACTGTTGGCTCTCGAGTCGAGCAAGAGGAAAGACTCAAACAGGAAACAAAAATCTTGTCAAGCCAAACTGGTGGAGATGTGTGATCCAGCGTTTTTGGTCCGAAGGATGATTCACATTTCACAGAATCAGGGCAGAGTGTGAAATGCTATAACAAACTGGATATGCTCTTCCCCAGTAGAGCTGTGCTGCCTGACTTTGAGATTTTCCATTTGAACAAGCGCTGCACATTTGATTTGTGCGCGTCTCACACGGAGGATTAGAGTTCAAAGTGTCCACTTAAGTCCTCCTACTTTGCCAACCACTGCACTTCTGGTAATTAAGCCTCCAGATCAACCAGCACACACAGAGAAATGAACAATGACTGTGCTGATGAGGAGGGTGCTTGCCACAACCTCAATTCCCACACGGAAGATTAAAGGGATGAATACCTGCTATGACACACTAGAAGACAGCAAAACCTCTCCAACAGTCGGATTGCACATATCTCCTGATTCAAGTTATTTGCAATGCTGTGATCCGCTGCTTATCTCTGACATGGACAAATTTGAAAAACAAATCTGTTTGCTCATGGGGTTAAAATACACTCTCCAGGTTGTCTGTGCTACAGGGTATTTGTTTGCGTATTCTACTCTGCTCCCAAAAAAAGATAAACACTATGATTGACAGGCACAGACCGCTACCTACCGACACAGGCTCATAGTTGTTAAAGTTTATCATAGCAAGCATTTACATTAAAAAAGGGCAGCTCTGGAGAATTGAGAGTCAATAGCACTGTGGAAAAAAACTTGATAGCTTAAAATGAAAATGGTCCTCAATGGGCCTTACAATTACTGGTGTCATGTAACTGTGGGTTACCCAGATTAGAGAAAGCAACAGAGAATTGCTGCCATCTGGTGGATATTTATGAACTGTGTGCACAGTGTCTTCCATTCACCCATTTTAATTCATGCTCAAGAGTTAAAATAAACACTTGCACTCACCTTCATTTTTAACTTGCTGCTGTAGTGGTTGGCGGGTTTCAGGGTTTGGTGCCGACTGCGGGCCTTTGACCTGACCTGCAAGGAAGATTTGACATTAAGACCCATTAAGACTAATGATCTATATGTAAACATCAACCTCACATCACAAACATATTCACTAACCAGCGCTTCAAGACAAAATGTGATTATTAGGTTGCGTATATCATCATGAAATGTGATTTGAAGGCTTACCCTCAACGAAAGGAGTAGGGTCACCTATTCTTCCAGCAACATCTGCAGCAGGCTTGATGACTTCAATTTCTAAAATGATCACCACCCGTCTGTAATGAGACATCATCGTGAACTACAGACAATAGCATGGTATCCATTTAGTTTTGGAAGATAATTGTGCTCACCATCATCCACACAATTATACAGAGGGTGGGCAAAATCTTGATAGGACGATAAAATGTACAGAAAAACTGCATACCGTTTGTCCTTCAGTATATTGGTCACATGCTTCTTCAGAATGCAGATGCAGTTCGTGGCCAGGAGGTTCTCCTCAGCCATGTAGTTCAGCTGCGTTGAGAGCATGAAGGCTGCAAGGTGTGGAAAAGTGAAAGGAGAAAATCAGACAGGCAGCCCAGGTTCATTCAACTAAGGGCTTCTTGAGAATAACTACTCTCAAGTATTTGAGAAAAAACTTTATTTGTATAGCACATTTAGAGTCAACCGCAGTTGGTCAAAGTGCTGAACAAGCATGATATTGTATTTTATGGATCTTAATCTGCTTTTCTGTATCTATGCCATGTAATAAAAAATAAAAATACAAACTTACAGGACAGAGTGTGCAGTCCGTCACTCATCATCACTCGAAAGCGAGTTGGACCACTTCCACTGTCAATCTTGCGAAGGTTCTGAGAGGTGATATACAAGTGATAGGGTTAATATATATATATATACATTTTTTTCTTTTTAAAGGTTAGTCTTCACAAACATAATGTTGGTCTAATTGTGTCATTCTGCATCCAATGACAGCACTCATCTTGGTTAGCTTGATGTATGGTGCATTAAAACATTTACAGTATGTACATATGTTAGTCCCTTGCCTTCTTATTGTCATTAAAACACTAAACTACTAATATTGTAATATATTCTCAATAGTAAATTGGGGGGAAATGTAGCTTCAGAAGGTTTTCCACACTTAAAATCCAACGTTGGTTTGCATAATGCTTCCTAAATCTGTATGTATGTAATCTAACAGACGAGTTGGATTTAGTGTATGGTGTCAACCTCAGCTCTAAATACAGGACATGTTAGGTCAGCAGTGATGTAGTGGCTAAACACTCATGTGAAGGAAAGCTTGTGTGTTGTTGTTGTTGTTGTTGTTGGTACTCACCACCAACTGAAGCACTGCATCGTTGCCACCAATGCCATTTGATAGCGCCTGGAAGAAAACACATAAATAAATGTCTGCTAAGTGACTATCAATCGCCAAGGGAGGTGATTGAGCATAGTGATGAAATAAATAATATATATAGATTTATTCTAGAGATATATATATATATATATATATATATATATATATATATATATATATATATATATATATATATATATATACACACACACACACAAAAGCATCCACACACACATATATAGCTTTACTTGTATGTTTTCCCTTGCAGGATTAATACACTGTGTGTGTGTGTGTGTGTGTGTGTGTGTGTGTGTGTGTGTGTGTGTGTGTGTGTGTGTGTGTGTGTGTGTTTAGGTAATACGAAGTGGGTGTATATGGTGACATTCACAGCAAAAAAAAAATGCTGCATTACAGTTTTTCTTCATTGTGTTATGCTACACACAAAATACAAACTACGCAACAATTCTGAAAAATAGCCTGATAGTATTGAATTTTGGACGCAGCTTAACTCCTTTCAAATAGAAATTATAGATCAACCAGGACTGAAATCTTAACTTTCGCCTGAGTTCACATTCCACTGCAGAAAGCTGGCTGCGAGTGGTGTTCAGTTGCCAACATTAACGTGGATATTAATGTCACAGTAAGCTAACTAGCGTTCGTTAAATAACAGAAAGCAGTGCCAACAATTAACTGCTAGCTAGCTTGTCCAGGTGGTGAACAAAGACAGCACTTGACGCCGCACCAACCCATATTTAACTTCGGCAGTTTGTAGTTTTAGCGTGTTAGTTGGTCTGACAATGTTGACCTTACCTCTATCGCACCCTCTGAGAGACTCGTCATGTCTACGAGAAAGAGATTTAGCCGCGAAAAAAGAGATAACTTTGGCAAAATATCTGCTGGACAGCCAACTTGACGCTTCCAACACTGTCAGTACTCGTTCAGTAGTATCGTTGGCGCCAACGGCTTGGACTACCGCGCGAAGCGTCGTATGCGCTGCTCTAGTTTCCGTTTCCGTTTACAGATCTCAGTTCAGTGTGCGGTCTGTCAACAGCGTTGATCTATCGGCTTGGTAAACACATTGAAACTGACCGGAGACCAGCTGCATGACTGTCAGCGCCAAACATGACGTGACGTCAGGCGCTTACTGTGATGCATTCACAGGCAGAGTAAAATGGGAGTTTTTCGTCTCCACGATAACGCATACTCTTTAAATTAATAGGATCCTTGACCTTGCGTTATTTAATCGCAAACTCGTTTACTTTAATACTTTTAAATATATGCAGTAGACAACCTGATACAAAAAAAAGAGTTGAATAAAATTTACCTCAAGTATGTAAAATTGCCAATAGCTCTTTGCAGATGTCCTCTATTTTATTATTTCAGTTTCATCAATATCATCAGTTTACATTAAAGACAATAAAACCCATGTCATAACCTTGTAATAGTGTCATTCAAATCAATTCATTTTATTAGTTTTTACAAACTGATGCAATAATGCTTTACCAGAACACGTCATCTAATGCAGCACAAGCTAAGAATGTTTCTTTTTTACATGGAACAAAGGGTACATTTGTGTGTTTATTCCTCAATCAAATAAAGACACACATGAAGCATCTGTTTTCACACACATTTTGATCCAGTTTATTGTCATTGTACATTTAATCTATACAATCATGAAAGATCTTGTTCTGGGTTTTTCCTGGGACGGCAGTATTAGTATAGGTATTAGTCCCTACTTAGGTGGGCCTCTAAATGAGCCAACATTATCCTTATCAATTGGGAATCCCACTTTATCTTTGCTTCCTAATTCTCCTCTCTCCAAAATAGGAGCACCAGGATTTGGGTTGTTAATGACACCCATGAAAATGGGCACTTGAGTTATATCATCCATGAGGGCAAAGAAGAAAGGTTGGCTGAGGTGGAAAACAGGGTTCGATGCCCGTGAGATGACAACAGTGGTGGCTGCAGCAGCCTCTGCACCCTCCTCATTTATCTCCATGCTGGACTTGTGCATCACGCTGGAGACCAGCAGAGGGCCATCTGCTATATTAGCCAGGTTGGAACTGGAAAACATATCTCCGAGGCCTAACATAGAGCAGAGAGGACAGGCTCAATCTCAAAACATGTCATTGAGCCATAATAATGTGTATGTGTGGTGAACATGAATACAATAACAAAGACATAACAACCTCTTACCCAATTTAGTAAAAACCTCTTTTAGGTCTTGAACATACTCCAGTTTGAATTTGGGGACTTTAACTTGAACCGCTCTCTCCTTGGGCAGACGATGATACAAGTCAGAGATATTCAGCCTTGTGGAAAGTGACGACACGTTCACTTGGCCGGACATAGGCATGACCACCAACAAGCTCATTGACTTCAGGAATGGGAAGCACGCTACCTGCACGGGAAAAATAAATGGTGTTGTGAATAAATGGAAGTTTTGTTCGGAATTTATGTTTCTTTCCAAATTGTGTGAAAAGATGCAAGTGTATTTTAGGCCCAGTGATTTAAACCGTAGATAACAAAATTGTGTTTTACCTGAGCCTCTAGGTCATTATCAATAAATAATCTCAAGGGGTGTTTGGCATCTTCCATCACTTCAATATCAACCATGTGCTTGTTGTCAAGGTAGAACACGCCTCTAGAGGTAAAGCGCGGGTCAAATCGAGCTTTCCACTCTCCTGTGGGTAACATAGGTCTCAGTTTTAGTCAGCAGCATAATTCAAACATAGAGTAGCGTATGAAGAGGAAAACGTACAAATATTGGGATATTTCATTTGTTACTTTCACTGGTAGTTTGAGAAATGACTATTATCAACAAAAATGATTCCTTAGAAAATAAGCTAATGACATGAATATGGTGACATTTCACCTTTGAAGTGGACAGCATTGATGAGCATGAGGAGCAGATTTGGTGGTAAAGTAGACAGGAAGTCGGTCATCTTTCCATTTGTTGCATTCCCTACCCAGTCGTTTATCTGCTGCAGGCCCTCCAATACTGCTGGTTCTGAGTCATATAACCTCCGGGATTCATTGATAAAGCCTTGCTTTGGCTCGAACCCTACAACACATAATCAACATTAATAAATGAATGTCTCTGCAAACAGCAGCTGTGTAGACTCAACGTTTAGTATGGTGCAACATTATTTCCAGGAAGTGACCTTGGCGCAGGAAGATGCCTGTCGCAATTTGCAGGTCATTGTTTCTGAGCTGCACTAAGACATTATGCAGAGACTGGTGGTAGCACAGGAGAGTGTGTTCATTGAGATGATGCATCAGCAGCTCCTCCGTCTCATTTACTGCACCTGTAAAGAAGAGGGGTGCCATTATTGGATGAGAACGACGACAGTCCCCAGACGACTTTAAACTCGGCCAAGTTGCTGACACAATTCGTCACATGTAGTAATTGCATACATGAAGGGAGCAAGCGGTTTTGCTCCAGTGTGTGTCATGTAAATGCTGCAGCAGAACATGCGTACCCAAAGCCAGTTGGGAGAGCGCTAATGATATGCTCAGAGGAGATATGATGACATTTGGCTGCTCTGGCGTTGTCTCCAGGTTCTGTAGCAGCTGCACACCCAGTTTCTGAATGGCTGCACCGATGGCCTCCTTTGACTGTTGGCTCCGGCCGACAGTCAGACAATCTTCATCGTGTTCTTCCTCTGATGAGCTCCCATTTGGCCCAGTACTCTCAACAGCCCTAGTTATGGCTGTTGAGAGTACTGGTGCTTCTGTGGTATGCACATTTTCTGGTTGTGCTGTACTTTCATTTTCTACTTTCTAAAAGGAAAGAATATAACAAAATGTTAAGTACAAGGACACATTTTCCAAACTGTGAAATGACCAGAACACAGTGATCCAACAAGCACAAAAAGAGAAGAAAAAAAACTCTCAAACTCTGTTTTGCCTCTAACCTCTCTGGGGTGGCTGGGCATCAAGGGAATAAGAGGCACCAGAGGGATTGAGTCATTGTCTGCCACTTGAGCATTCTGTTGAGAAGGAAGTTGGCATGAGACAACAATCTATACAAGCGTTATATAATCAGCACAGATTAAAATGATCTAGCATTATCTATCTTTTGAGTTAAAAAAATAAGTAATTCCAATGATTTACAGTGACTCCTTGGCTGCAGAGACAGATCAACAGGAGTGTCAGACGAAGGTCCATATCCTTAAAATGGAACTGGGAGAGAAAGAAATTATGTTGGCTTAAAAAAAAGAAAAGAAATATGGCTTGCTCATTTTTATGAAAAAACAAAAGAAAATATATGATTAATGCTTAAGCCTCTAGAATGCAACACTCTTTACCTTTCCCTTTTGTGTATAGTTTCTTCGCTGTATCGTCTGGAGGTTTCCAACACTTCTACTTAGTCGCTCTCTCTTTTAAAGGAGCCCAGATTATCTGGAAATATACCTAAAGCATGAAGCATGAAGCCACACAAAAGATCTTTGAAGACCCTGCATCAAGATGTCCACATAGAAAGTGCAACATGTTCTGCTTTCAGCAGATATCCAAGCTGTCTCCAATCACATGCTAATTACAGTTTTAAAAAAAAGTTTAGTTTAGCTGACTTTAGTTTTGTAAAAAGCAGTTATAGGTTTTATACTTTGAGGGACAGAAAATTGTCATGGCAGAAACAATCTTGAGTATTAATGCATTGTGATGTCTACAGATATCCTCTATTTATAATAACATGTTGAAATGTAAAAAATAAAATAAAAGTGGTACACCACATCCCTGTTTGTAGACCTAACACAAACATGAAAACCATGAATAACTGAGCAGGATTTAGCATATTCCAACAAGTCATCAAATGTACAATAGTATTGCAATAACTTTCTTTTAAATAAGTTTGATCTTACCTTAAATTTAAATTAGAAAACAAATGTGCTGCCTTGTCCAAAAAAAGAGCGACTGAGTGAACAGAATTCCTGAGAGTCAAAGATTGGCATTTGCTCAGCAAACAGTTAAACATCAACTTACATTGATTGGGGCCTCATTTTATGCCACTACTAAATGTAGCTACTGAGGCTCATCCAGGGTTAAATATGGAAGACCCAAACGCTTAGCTACTTTGCATATCAATGGGCAGGTGACAATATCATGACAACGTAATCTTGGACAGAAAATATGTCAGATTAGTTGCAAAAGTGTGGTAAATGCAACACTGTGTGGGAAAACAAACACAGCTTGCTCACACCAAAGTTACACATTTGAGGACGGGGGAACACAAGCCCACATTTCCCAGAATCCTCTGTCTTTGACGTGTTACCAACTTCACAGAAAGGTCATGATTGTCCTGCTAAATCTAGAAACTGACTGTGTTGAAGCATATAGTTATTTGATAGAGGGGGAAAAATTAAGGAAATAAATAACTTTTTCAGTGTATTTGGTCACATTTCACCACTAAGCAAACACAAGCGGGGACTTTGTCCAATCTGAGCTCTAGTGACTCAGCCGGTAAGCAAGGCCGGGAGTCATAATGAATCGGGGGGAAATCACACAAACATAAAACATGGAAGCAATTCTTTTATTAATCCAGTTAATAAATAAGCATTTTCAAAGACTTTTCTTAAAATGTTCAAAGAGATTCTGGATCTATCGTAACCAATTATCAATATGAGACTACAAATTTTATTTTTAAAACAAGGTTTGTCATTTTATGACCATTGAGCTTTCGCTTACAAAAAACACAAAATATCAAAAGGTGTATTATACTTGTCAGAGCAGTTTCAGTTTTGGGCAAATCATTAGAAAAGTAGGCAAACTGCATTTCACAACATGAACGTGATAAAAATCATAGAAAGGGGAGATCTTTGTGATTTGATGCTAATGGCCTTTGAAAACTTTTGATAGATTTATTTAAAGTGTTGTGGGCATACATCTATACTGCATATTCATTTGCATTACACCCTAAAAGGAGCAAATTAAACCACATTCTTATTGAATTACAACTTTTCTCGCAACATATTCATATGCAGTTACATATAAATGATTACATACAAAACAGTGTATATTGGCATTGACTGTTATGTTAGCTTTTGCAGTGAGCAATTAGAAAGCGCTGAGTCTAATAACTGGCATACCCAGACAATGACAACGTTACACTGCCAGTGTAACGTTGCTATAGGGTCTGGCCGCAAGATCAAGAATCTCTAAACATGGTTTAAAAATCCCAACACAACTTCAAGTAACTTATTAGTGGATAAAAACATTCGATCTTTAAAATCTGAGTGAGAATCTAAATGTTACAATTTAGGCCGTACTTGTGCAGTAGGGTAAAGGCTGTGCATCGGTGAGTGACAACAATTGAAGCGTCTCCACGCTGAGAAGATGCACCAAGACTGCCGCCGAAACAGCGAATGTACTTTTATTGTTCATGGCGCATAAACAATCTACTGTGAAACATCTCTTATGAAACACAGAGCAACGCTTACACAAACAAATTATTTGATCTACAAATACTGCATAGTTTAAATCAGTGCATTTGGGTACTCATGTATTCTAACAGTAAGGGAAATGAGAGTTGAGGTCAATGTTTTTTTTTTGGTGTTTTTATGCATCTATTTGGAAAGTGTAAACACTACATAAGAACCGAGTTTGGTTCCACCTTCCTGAGCGCGTCTTCTGATTCATTCTTTTGAACAGAATAACTGACCTAGACAAAATATGAAGTTCCCATTATATACTTTTCTATAGGCTTAAAAAAAATTATAATCATGGTATTCATTGTACGTGATGAACGTTAACTGTGTGACACACCCGGCTTGGTCATCAAATTCAGTGCCGACAGCCAGAGTGGCGAGAGTCGGTCGTCATGAAGCTTATCCTCCGTACAATGCCTTTACTTGGTGCTTCGTTCAAAAAGCGTCTTCAGAGAAAGTGCCCTACCAATACAGTTGACCTCAAGCACAGGACAGGGGACAGAGAGAGCTCAGACAGCTGGCGTCTTCAGGAACAAGACAGATTCAAGGTCAACGTTAAGAGTGTTTAGCGTAGTCGTGAGCCATCGCTTATCTCTAAGCTAGTAGCCGGATGGCCCCGTTCTCAGAGCCCAGCAGCAGCAGCCTCTTGGTGGGCAGGACCGCCAGGCTGGTCAGAGTGCCACGGAAGTTCTCCGAACTCAGCTTTGTGCTGCTAATGGGACTCAAGGAGATATCTGCCATGGAGTACACCCCGATCTTGTTCGCCACTGTTCCGGTCACAATCTCCGAACCATAAAGGTCAAAGGCATGGATGGGGTCGGACTGCGACTTGTACTGGCGAAGAGGCTTGTGCTCCAGATCTTTCCACACGGCGAGTGTGTAGTCAGTGGAGGAGCTGACCACCAAGTTTCCGTCTGCAGCCTGAAAAGTAAAACACAAGAAAGGAAGTTACAGACTATTGATGTCACTTACTTATTAGTGATGGGATGATGTTCTCACAATAGGTCGAGCGTGGCGAATTTTCATTATTGGGATAATCACGAATATCCCTAAAAGTAACTTGAAAAAATAATAATTGTCTAGCTCTTATTTATGATTGTTTGCTTTTCATTAAAAAAAAGAAAGTTCGCTAAAAAAAGAAAGTTGTGTGGTACCCACCAACATAGAACCTGAACTTGTGAGTAAATTACATTTATTTGATTATCTTTATTTAATACAAACGTATTTTAAAAAGATTTAAACGTTTATTTGTTTTAAATTTCTCAGATAAGTGAAAACCGTCACTTGTTGATATACACAAATTGAGAGGGCAGTATGAGTAATACGAATGGGCCAGTGAGAACAACTGTGGTCTTTCTAATGAGTAACCTGTGTCCATATTTGCCTAAACTTGTGCCTTTAAAACTAGAGATACAATCCTTGACCTAATTTGGGGTTAAATAAAGTTTGCTCATGCTTGCGCACTGTTGACAACAGACTGGCTGGGTACAACTTTCACCATCTCTGCACCACTTAGTATCACTACCTTTGGGAAATGTACAAATAAAAGTCCCATGGCTGATCCTCTTCTGGAATATTTATTATCCAAGAGTAGGCTTGCGTGTGTGTGATTGGGTCAAGGAAAACCACCCATAAAACGTATCTAGACAACCAATCAGGAGGTTGAGGTCAGGCAGAGAGACATAATGTGGGTCACTGAGAAAAAGAGTAAAGACAAGTGACAAGAGATTAACTGTCTGATCCACAAGTTTTCACTGTTTACTACGAAGCCCGATTGCGATTCCAGATTCTGCTGTTGATGCATCAGAACCTCCTAAGCTGCTAACGGAAGTCAATATAATGCTCCTCTCCTCTGACTCTCTGTTGCTCAAAAAATATTTTGTAAAAACACATTATACACATATACTGGTTTATAAGTCTTAAGTAAACAACATATGAACAGAAATAAATGACCTTCCTTCCAGTAAAAGCCTACAGGCTTGTTGTATTTGATGTTATACCGATGATGCAACCCCCCTTAAAACCCATACAACCCGTCTCTCATTTCAGAAATCACACCATGCTGACAACTCAACAAAGTAAGTGAAGTACATAGAGAGTACTACAGAGAAGCAGTTCACTTGTGTTTGGCTACAAGTGTATCTGGCAGAAAACAAAGTTGACTACAGCACACAGAGTGACTGCCCACTTATGTGACACACTGAATCACCCACGTCCCCAGTCCACATCTTGACCGTGTAACCTGGGTTAACGTTAGTGTGTGGCCATTATTTAATCTAAGTATCATTTTCTAGAGCAAAAACAGTAACTTGTTCCTCCTAACAATCAGGAAATCAGATAATTATGTTTCCCAACTCCAAGTTGGTTTTACATATTTTATTCCTTTTCTTCCTCCCATTTTCTCTAGTCTGTTGGGACTCCAACACTATAAATGGCCCAATCCCATTTTTCATAATATTCTGAAAGCTCTCATTTACTTATGCATTGAATACAAATATTGTAACTAATATAAATCATTTGCATAAGGTCGTCAAATAGTTGAAATAACGGTTGCAAATGAATCCTGTAATAATAAAAGCTCTTGAGGGCTGCCCTGCGACTCACAGGTTTATCCACGTAGTTGCAACGTCCCGCTTCAGGTCATGCCAGGATGTTGTAGGTCATCCTTCCTCTCTTTCGCTCTCTCTCCCCCCCTCTCTACCTTCATGGAATCTGTTTTACTATAATTGGTAGATCATCTTCCAAAAAGCTGACCACCTATTTATTGGCCCTTCACCGACTACTGACAAAGAAGTAACCCAGAACCAGCCCTATTCAGTGATATAGAGATAAGGTAAAGAAAAAGTATACCTTCATTTGGAGGATATCTCCCTCATGAGCCGGCCAGCCCTTCAGAACAAGTCCAGTGCGTGCATCGAGCAGAACAATGAAGCCAGATGAGAAACCTGCAGCCACGGTGCGTCCTGAAGGGCTCACTGCCAGGTAGCGGATGAGGCCAGCACTCACATTGTTGTATGCCAGACGAAATTCATGCTGGGGACACGGGAAGATTTGTCACTGTCAAGTCTGGAATAACTATAGCGGAGACATCTTACTATGTTGAAAACACACTGATAATTAGAGGCTGTTGTGCAGCAGATTGCTACCTGCAATCCAGGTTTGCGAGGATCGATGAAGCGGAGAATAGAATCTGCACTGCCAAACACAACACTGCAGTGTGGTGCTGGCATGGTGGTGACAGCGGTGATGGGATTCTTCCCATCCACGGCTTCATATGAGCGGATCTGTTTGCCTAAGGAAAATAGATTGAGTATAGTTACACAGAATAGTAGTAGTTATTTCATTTCACCCATTTGTGTCTCACGCCTTCTAACTAAGAACGTTCCGTAAGTTTATGATGCATAGTTCTAATCATATTACCTGTATATTGGTCCCACAGGTGCACAGTTCCATCGCAGCTGACGACCTCCTGCGAAGCCTCGAGCTGTCCAACATAGAAGATTGACTTTCGATGTTCGCTATACGTCACACTGGGCTCCACCTCCTGTGTTCCATCGCCGTGGTTATAGAGGGGCCAAAGCTTCACAGTCTTGTCTTTACTTCCAGACAGGAAGTAATCCTCTCCTGCCAGAGGTGCCAAACACTTTATGGTGCCAGAGTGACCCAGGAAGCTCTGCAGACGTATCTGGTGGAAGTGAAAATGTGGATCCTGTTGGTTGAGGCCAATCTCGTACTGCCAGTAGGCCAGCCAGTTGCCCTGCAGGGAACGGCCACTGCGAGGGAGCTCCTGCTTCAGCGCACTGTCCTCTGGGGTGGGGCCTGTCACCCAGGAGGAGACGGAAGCCGTGCCAAAGGATGGAGTGGTGAAGCTGGAGGCCGTGGTGATGGTGGTGGTGGTATGGCTGGAGCGTCCCCAAGAGTTGGCCAAGCCCAGATTCCGATTATTATCATAATCAGTGTCCCGGGACACTTGGATACGGTTTCCTACCAGGTGGCTCCCAAACGTGCCTGACTCAGGGAGGGAGTCCCCTGGCATGATGGAGTTAGTCGCGGGTGCAGGGAATGGGCTGCAACCAATGCGTCTGCCAAAACCGGAGGAAACACCCGTGGAGGAGGTGGGTTGCTCCACACTCGACGTCTCTGAACTCTCCTGATGCAAACTCTGATGGTAGGACTGGGCCAACTGCCAGACCAGCTCGTGGTTGGGAACCAGTTTCCGTATTGCCGTGTCACCTACAGAAATCACAATACAGAACTGATATATAACACTGTGATTATAGCACAGAATAAATAGCGACTTTCCTGCTGGATATGATATTTTTAATTTGGCACAAGATGAGGCATTTCCTACCTATGAGGCAGTAGAAGGGGATGTAGGAGGCATGGGCCATCTCAGGGTTAAATACAGTCTGTAGCTCCTCCAATACCCCCAACTCATATGTCACATTTGTCTTTTCTGGTGTGCAGACGTCCACAACCGTGACTTCTCCCACAACTCTGCAAGGGGCGCTGTCCAGCTACATTATGAATGAGACAATCACCACATCTCAAAAACATAACTACATGAAGAAAACAACCATCCTGCCATGCTCACACATGCATATAATCTTTCTCTTCCTCCGTCAGTTTGTATTCAACGTTTCTGTCTCATTTCTATTTTCATCTGCCATTCTGTCATTATTTTTGGAAAGCTCTTTCTGATAGATGTGCTTGTTAAAAGCATTCTAGAAAATAACTTGACATTACGGTTGTCAGGCTTGTCATTCTTTTTTCGTGTATGCATACCTGGGGCTGCAGAAAATGCAGCAGAGAGAAAATGGCAAAGAACCGACGCAGAGTGTCAGCCATATGCTGTTGCACCATCTCCCTCCCGATGCGCAGACAGATGAGAGCCATCAGGCTGAGCGTCTTGAGACAGACGGCAGTGCGTGTCTGCACCCCGCTGGGGAACCTGAGTACAGCAGAATGGTTCAAACCAAGCAGAGGATTAATGACAGACCTATTTGTAGCATTATTCTGATTATATTCTAATTTAACACAAAAGTTAAAAGGACAATGCACTTAGAAAAATATGAACAGTTCATAAAAAAGCAAATTTATGTTTGCAATATTTTACAATCCTCCTATTTGGCATGCTGTGTTTGAATATTTGAACACTATCATGAGTTATACCTCAACATACATCTAGAGAATGTGCATGGTTGAATGTGTGTTAATTACCCCATGCGGGGGGTGGTGAGCAAGTCCAGTAGTGGGAGGAGCACATCCTGGTTGATCTTCATAAGCATGTCCATTAGAGTGGTGTCAGAGAGAAAGACAATGATCTTCTGCGTAAGTGCAACCGCTCCAAGCAGACTTGCTTCCTTACGCGTGTTAAGACGCTGCGAAGAAGGTGGCGAAACCTGGAAATATACATATTCGTTAACTTGAAAAGTAATTTGGTACAAATGACTTTTTCCCCACGAAAAAACAAAAAAGAACAATCAAGCTTAAAGAGCCAATGGAGTTTTTTAGTGTGTTACTGTATATTTGCCTTACCAGATATCCTATATAAGGCAAGTACTGGTATGTTAGTACAGGCTCTCCATAAAGTTGAGCTATGTAGATGAGACAGTCCAACACAGGTCCGGCTGTCTGGTCCCCAACAACAGGCTTCTTCTCATACACGCTGCCCATTCCCACACTCTCCAGACCGCTCTCCTCAGATGCAACTGCCACAAACTGGTGTTTCTCAAGTCCTACAGGCAGAGAGCACAATGAGGAAAAGGGGTGAAGCAGTCACCCTCTTGGCTTTTGTCAATATTGCTAAATATATTTTTTTGAAGTGTTAATGAGGCGATTCAACTTTTCTTTATGTTCTGCATTTACGCACCAATGTAACAATTTGTGAGCAAACGCAGCAAATTTCTGGCGACGTATCGAGAAGTCACTGTTGGTCCAAGCTTTGCCGACAGCCACCGAACTGTTTTGCAGACCGTATCTGTGTGTGGAGAAATTAGTCAAATCATTAGACGTTATCAATTAATAAACAAATGATTTACATGAACCTCAATCATTCCCTCACCTAGAAGAATCTTTTGCTCTTTCTCCCCAGACTCGTCAGATGCATCATGGTCATCCTCCTCCTGCTCTCCCACAATGCCTTTCTCAGTCTGTTCCAGTGCTATTCCATTCACAAACTCACCCTCCAGAGTGGCAACTGTATCTTCTGAGGCTTCTGTGCGACCAGAGAGAGTTAGCTCCAGGTTGGCAGCAGTAGGGTCGTCTGTCCCCTCATGACCTTCATTAGTCTCAGTCACCTCCTCTTCCTCCAGTTCTCCTCCCTCCTCTCCCTCACTAGCCTGTTTCAGGTCCTGGCTGCTGTCAGCTGATTTGAGACTGGCTCGATCCCGCATTGAGTCTCCATCACCCAGTGAGAGCTCACTTGTGCTGCTTTTGTCACTTAGTTTCCCCACACTAACAGACTCCTGGTCTGGATCCTTGGCTGTAGAGCTCTGGCTCTGCTGTTTCCCAGCAGCCACCCCTGCTCCAGTGTTGTCATAGAACCCATTCTGAAAGTCCTCTGCCTCTGACAGAAACACTTGATCATTGAGACTGATGCCAGAGGAGTAATCCATCCCCGTCTCTCCCACCCCCCCGACTCCTCCAGTGGCCCCACTGCCAGCTCCCATATTCCCGCTAACAGACCCAGAAGATGGCCGCACCTCGCCGCACTGAAAGTCCTCTTCCTCTTCAAGGTTACATGTGCCACTCCTTAGCCCTTTGCAAGCATCGCTCGAGCCCGAGATGCAGCTCTCAAAACCAGTGATGACCTGCAGCACATGGGGGAGAAGGCTGGATAAAAAGGCCTGTAGGCCGAGCCTCACTATCAGCTGCAGAATGAAACAGTCTGTGTAGAGATAGAAACGTCCACGCAGGCAGTGAGGGTTTTCATAAACGTTGATCAGTGGCTTCAGTAAGTACTTGTTTGCATTTCTGGGACCCAGTACTCTGGAGATGGGCTCAAAAAGGTACCAGGCAGCATAGACGGCAGTGGACTCCTCAAGCATAAGGGCTAGAATGAAGGGCAAGAGAATCTCGAGGCCCTCAGCTGTGATGTTACCCCGTAACAGTGTCTCAAGCTGCTGCCACAGGTGAAAGACAACATCTCTTCCTTGAAGACTACATGTGGTCTCCATCTTGGCGTGGTAGGAAAAGATAAAGCAATGAAGTGCTGCAAAATAGGAAGGGAAAGAAAAGGGCGAGATGATTGAGTTCAATAACTGGCAGGGGTTTGGGGGAGGGAGACCATCGCAGATGGGTTCATATTCGAAAAGGAGTGGACGGGGACAATCTGGTTCTTCTCTTTGTGCTATTCTAGTGTGCTTCTCTATTAGCAGCAGTGTCTTAAGAGCATAATGCAAAGACAGTGGCACATCTCGGAGGCTGGCAGAGCATAGCGTGATAACGGCTTGGAAACGCTGTCTCAGGGGGGTGCCTGGTTTCAGTCTTCTCAGTTTAGAGGGGTAGCATATCTCAGCGATGAGAACACCGAAGGCCTGCATGTCTCTTTGATAGAGATGTGTAAGAGAAGGTAGCGATTCAATTATGACACCGTCTCTCGTGCAGTCAGGATGCCCCACTTCAGCGTGCAGGCTCTTTACCAGGAAATTGTTCAACTTCTCCAGCTCATCCAAAGGCTGCAGCGGATTGAAGCCTTCAGGGAGGAGGATCTTGATTTCCTCTGCATTGGCAGTGCTCACAGTCCCCTCCACATGTTTTTTGTTCGTTGGCCCGCCTCTTTGTAACATGGTACTGCGTAAACCAGGGCCTAAGCCACTTGTGAAGTCCCCAGGGAATGAACTCGGGGACTGCGATACAATAAGTGCTGTGTGCTCTCCTCCCATCTTCCCTCCTGCCGAACTGATGCTCGGCATTGGCACAGAGCAGGAGGTAGAGCTGGCTGAGCCAGTGGACGCTAATGAGTCCAGAGCTTCCATACCTTGTTCAAGCTCTTCATCTCTGTCTACCATGGTCCAGCCACTGGACTCGCACCCGGTTGACTCTGGCACCAGTCCATCCACAGTATCAGCCACGGTGTCGATTTGGGGGATGTGTAGCGAAGGCACATTAAGAGCAGCAAGGCCAAGGAGAGGAGGTTCTGCTGGGGCGTACTGGGAAGGAGATAAACGTGGCGGGTGAGGCTGGTCAAACAGCTGAACTACACCATAGGTAGTCAGATTGGTGTGGTTGTCCACCAGGTGCAGGCACACATTCTTGGCCTTGACAGCTTCTTTACCAGACAGCTTATACCCAAATGTGAGATCTATCCAGTGATGCAAGTATTGGGACACGTCTCTGCTCTCCAGAAGGCGCCGATGGACCTCAATAAACTCCTCACACGACTTGCACCAGGAAGGCACATCCAGGTCTGGCATGTCGGGGTGAATTGAGCGGAAAATGGATGGATCTGTGTAGAACTCTGGAATGCACTCATCGGGGGTCCAGCTCTGCATGCGCTCCATGCTGGCTGGGTATTCATTCGGCTCCCACTGGGATCTGACATGGCTGCACAACACTGACTTGGGTGTCTGTCGCGCTTTGTAGACATAGTAAGTTATGTCTGAGAGCACATCGGATATGTGATGAGGTACATGGAGATGATCAGACGGTCCAGCACCACCGGCACCTACAGAGCCACCAAGGTCCCCACTTCCACCACCTCCACCAACCCCATTACCCACTGCAGCAGCCAAAGCCTCTTTGGTCATCTCATATGTGAAGTCCAGCTGCTTATCCCCTTTGTTGAGCCTGAACTTCGACCTCCTGAGATCTCTGCATTTTCCAAATGGCACAGTAAAATCAACCACCCATGGCAGCACTGGGTGATAATTAGGGTCTCCTTCTCGCCGTCCTGCTAACCTGTTCAGTTCCATCAAGTAGCGGAAGTTACTGACTCGCCCGTGGACCCAGTCCAGAACCAACTTCTTAAGCTCATCAAAGCAGTCTTTGCAAAGTATTTTGTTTTCTTGGCTCACACATGAGTTGTTCCTTGGCAGGACACTTTTTGGCACTTGTCTGCCAGTAACGTCGCTGTTTGCATCCCCTTCTGGCCCCAGTTCCTCATAATGGGCTAGGTTGAGCTTGAGACGACTGCAGAGCTGCTCATCTACAGCAATGTCCTGCAGGGAGAGCTCTCCACAAGACAGACCTGCTGCATGACATCCCTGCAGGGCTGTTAGTAACTGGTAGAGAATGAACAACACTTTGGCATGGCTGTTAGCGAGCTTGGCTGGGCTGAAGGAGACAATATCATGGAGTGAATACTGAGTATAAGGTAGAATAACATAGAGCATCTCTGCTGTCTCCAGCAGACAATCTGCAGGCAGAACATTGGGACACAGATGGTCTGACTGGGACTTGGACAAGCAAGATGAACTGGATGGCAAGTAGTTTTCCTTCTCCCTCGCTGGAGAAAGAGATGGTGATATTCTGTCAGCTGAGATGAATGTGGAATTGAAGAGCTTCTGTAAAGCCTGACGCACTGAATCTATAGCTGCAACATGCATCCGCTCATTGGCTCCCGAATATGCTTGCACAAGTTTGGAATGAGCGTCACGCCACAGATTCCTGAAAAGGGGAAAAGACAAAAGGCAGATTGAGATGGAGTTTACATCTAAAATATATTCAACTCAATGGCTGCATTTGTTTTTCACCATTTCGATATTTTAAACTTAAATATCACAGAAACAGACATGTATTATGACAATTCAATTAACAAGGTAAATGGTTAACTTCAACTTTCTGACAATAGAAACCTTCCAAAAACTAAAAGCAAGAGTGAACCACCCACTGTCATTAAGAGTGCAAGATCGAGCGACACCTCTACGAGTAAATGAAAAACCCTGTCGCACTCATTGAAGACAGCAATGCAATTAAATAAAGCTAATTTAGATGAAAAAAAAAATAAACCTACACAAACATTAAATAATCCATAAAGCCAAGTCGATTCAAGTGAACTTCTAGGTCCACTGATATTAGGGTTCCAACTTCTGATTAATATCAACATTACTGAAAGGAGTCTTCAAATGTATTGTTTTGCCTGACCAACAAAAACACAAAGACAGTAACGTGTTATACTAATATAAATGGACAAACGCTAGATAAATGACTTTAAACAATTGTTCACTTATCAAAATGATTGTAGATTAAAGATATGCCAATCAACTTATAAATGAAGTAATTGTTTCAGCTCTACCTAATATCATGACAGAAAAGCTTCTTTAAGTTCTTTGGATGAGGGTTCACAAATTAGTCAATTGTCATGGGAATAGCATTTTTTTTAAAGCGATATTTTTACTTGTACAAATGTATACTGACATGCATTGCCACATTTTACAAAATAGATAGAATAAAAGAGTATCAAAGTGTGTATCGTACCTGACATTATGTTGTGACACATACTGCATGCTTTTGACATAGGAATCCTGCGACGAGCACTCCATTTGTTGATGTCCTGGGTCTCTGGCCAATCTGTAGCTCAGCTTGCTTTTCCTCAGACCCTGAATGCACACTCGTGTCCAGCCCGGAGGCAACTTTGCCTGGGAACACTGAAGGTAGGTGCGAATTTCTGCTTCACTGACGCAGTCAAAGCGGGCACAGCGCATGATCCTCCTCTCCCTCAGACCCATCACCCAGCGCATGGGAACAAGGGCAATGATCTCCCTGGGACGGGGACCGGGGCCTTGCTGCCGCCGGTCAACCCCCAAGTCTTTCTCAACAGCACGCATCAGCGAATCCATGGTGAGTCTCCAATGCTCGTTAAGAGTCGAACAATGTCCCGCACAATGTCCCACAATGTCGCCTTTCAGACATTCATGATGGATGATGTCAAAGTCATCAAGGGCGGACTTAATCTCCTCTTCCACCAGTCAGTCCCTGTGAGGAAATAATCAAAAAGGACAATTATTGGACAATTAGATTAGCTTCTTCTATAGTGCTTCAACAGTGATATTAGATTGTTTTTGACAGGGGAGAGAAGTAGGTTGCTTGCTGCAATAAAGGAGCGATGTGATGTTGGTGATTGCACAGCACTTCTGCAAGTTCCTGAAGTTCAGCTCTGCTCACATGACCGCCTGCTGCTTCCGCCCAGCGACATACCCGAGTGACAAGTTTACAAAAGTGCAGAGATTTAAACTGAAACGTTACCAATCAAACTGACTTTTAGTGTCGTAATGGCCAGTACCAGAAGTGAATAGTTTAATGGATTTCCGTGAGCCGTCTGGAAGTGAAACCGTCCAAGAACAATAATAATTTAAACCGAAACTAATCAATACTGTAAGCTTCAAACGACACATGCAAAGGTTATTTACCGAGCTAATAACAACCTCTTACGTGTTATACTTAGGAACGACGAAAGTGAGTTTAAATCGTGAAGAAGACTGTTTGCGGAAGTAACGTCAACTTCACGCGAACAGCTAGCTCGCTAACGTCACGAGACCTCACTCACACAGCGCGAGGCGGGTTACCGACAACACCGACATAGAGCTGAACAAGAGCAGCTCCACGGGGTACACGTAAATCCAGTGTGAATACAGCACAACATTTACTGTTCAATAGCTAGGTTAGCTCACCTCGTCCCACTTGTAGCGGTTGACAGCTAGCTAGCGTCGAGCTAGCGGCGCCCCGCGGGCTTCACGCATGATCAGTTTGTGCGACAGTAACTGACAAAACGAGGACGTGCAGCGGGGCGACGTTCACTTCCACCATGCTCCCCCGATGCTTACTGGTGCGTGTCAGCAGACGGACGACAGTCAGTCAGAGGATGTTTTGTTCTAGCTGCTAGCTGCAGCCATGTTTAAGAGAGGACACCTCACGTGACACAACACCGGCCCCATCTCATGTGATTACTGCTGCTGAAGCTGCGAGATAGCGCCTCTTCTTCTTCTGTGACGCGTAAAGTGGTGTCGCATTACTGCCACCCTCTGGAGTTAGCGAGCTCCTGCAGGGTCAAGTTTGTCAGCTGTTTCCCATCAGCCCAGTGCTCCGAAATAATAATATATATTTCTATTAATTAAAAAATTGCACATGTACAATTTCACAAATTGTCAATAAGAAACAGCTAAATACATCCATTCAAACTAACATGCCAATGTTGGAACCGCAGAGGATAAAAAAATATAGACCGAAATTAAAGCATTGCAAAAAAAAAGTAAATAGAAAAACGTCCATATTATAAATATAAATAATATTAAGAGGAAAAATGGGACACTAAGGCACACATTCTGATTGTGTAATTAGATACATATATCACAGAAAATACATACCATTACAGTTATTTTTGTTGTTAAATAATTTAAATATTTCTAAATACAGTACAAACTCTTTGTAAAAAATTAAATAAATAGGTCTTCGGCTGGTAAACTTACACTAATGTATATAGCATTTCAGATTCAGATTCAACTTTATTGTCATTGCACATAGTACAAGTACTATGACAACGAAATTGAGTTTGCATCTGTCCAGAGTGCAAAAGAGAAGCAGTTAAGGTGCAGTGCAATGTGGTGGATAATATAATGAAGACAGTATAAACATATATATATATATATATATATATATATATATATATATATATATATATATATATATATATATATATATATATATATATATATGTCCCTGACAATGCTGTGCGCTCTCCGCAGGCAGCGCTGGAGTTGGATGGCCTTGATGGCAGGGAGTGGAGTACCGGTGATGCATTGGGCGGTTTTCACCACCCTCTGCAGAGCTTTCCGGTCTGAGACAGACCAGTTGCCATACCAGACTGTGATGCACACTGACATTCCACAGGGCTGTGTGATGAGTCCTCTCCTCTGGGTCGAGGAGGTGCTATTGCCTAACCTAACATATTGGGGTCTGTTGGTTAGGAAATCCAGTATCCAGCTGCAGAGGGAGGTGTTGATGCCAAGCTCACCTAGTTTGGTATTTAGTTTGGAGGGGATGATAGTGTTAAATACTGAACTGAAATCGATGAACAGCATTCTCACGTAGGTGTTGTTGTTGTCCAGGTGGGAGAGGACGGAGTGAAGCGCTGTGGAGATGGCGTCCTCTGTACTCCTGTTCTGGCGGTATGCGAATTGGAGGGGTCCAGTGTGGGTGGTAGGCAGGTTTTGAGAGGAGCCAGGACCAGCCTCTCGAAGCACTTCATGATGATGGGGGTAAGTGCAGGGCGGAAATTGTTTAGGATGCAGTGGAGTGCTTTGGCACTGGCACAATTGAGGTGAGTTTGGCCAGGATAATCAATAGATTTGTGATATACCCCCTTTCCTCATATGTTATGTCATATGTAAAGAATCCAAATATAAAATGTTCATAGCAAAATGCCAAATATTTGTACAAAACATCTCTAATAAATGTTTAAACATTTTCCCCTAAGCCATTTCTCCGAAATAGACTGACCAAACAACTTCTGCCTTGTCCCACCACTCTCCAGTGTGCTCTTTAATCCTGTTCTCGTTAATCCTAATCTTTTAATTTCTTTCATCATGCCATTTTTCTCTGAACTTTTCTGCAACTAGCAAGTACATGCCCGATAGTTTCCTCTTGTGTGTCTTACAATGGTACCCACTCTTTTATTGAATTGAATTTAGATATTGGTCCTCTTCTTTTCTCCTCAGAGCCACTTCCCTAAAGACCTGCAAATAACGTTTGATTAATACCAGAAATATTTTTTGCGGCCACTTGACAGAGCAGAATTACTGTCATTGGGCGAAGGCAGGGTACACCCTGGACAAGTCGCCAGTCTTTCGCAGGGCACATATGTATACAGACAACCTTTCACGCTCACATTCATTTAGAGATCCCCTTTCATTAATGTTATTGCATTATACAATAAGGTAACGTTGTAAGCAAAGGGCTGCCCATCCTCTTGGCAAACTACTAGGAAAATATCTTGATGAGCTAATGAAGTGAATAAAATTAAGCGACAATACCACATTTTGCTGATAATTGTATGTATTTTAATGTTCCCTTAAAAAGACCGTACCTGACAATTCCTTAAGGTCACAAAGTCTCTATTGTGTTCAATTAAAATAAATGCATGCTTCTGCGTCAGATTCGTCTCCACAAGGTGGCGTTATGTCTGTAATTTCATAGATAAATCCTTCAGCAGTGTTGTCCAGACACATACAGTCTGTAGATTAAGTCTGTCTTACTATTATGTTTAATGTGCATGATGATTCCTCTTTGACATTACTGTTATATTGAATACCCCCCCCCCCCCCACCAACACCACAATTTCACACCAAATCTGACAATTTGCAGTGATTTTAAATTGGACTTGTGAAAATGGGCTTCATCATAGACTGAATAGGAATGTGTTATGGTCTTTTTATCAGAAAAGAGTGGCATACACAGGAATATATTATGTTGACATTTAAATACCAATATATTCTCTCAGATGGTTTTGAATACACTTGAAGTTGGATTGTACTTTATTACACTAAAAGCTTCTCTCATCTCAGCATATCACCAACGCAGCATAATTACTGTAGGTATTACAGAAAAGATACAGCCAAAGAACATGACATTCCTTGGCTCAGCATTTTGTTCTCCTCTTGGTAGTTTTATAGAACTGACAGGCAGAATGGGGTTTATGTCCCAAAGCACACTTTTGGTTTTAGATTAAAGCATTCTCTGCAAATGGTATATGAAAAGAGGGTGGACACAAATAAGCATAATGCATTAAAAGTCAATGCATTACAGGCTCCTTACAATAAATAATATTTGTACGTTATGTCACATCACTAAAAATAATTTGACTATCATTTTTATAAAACAACATTTCCATAATCTAAAGAGATACAGGTTGTTTCTGCTGGCAACAGGGTGTTTTTTTCTGTAGGTTTGATGGTCTTTTAGTTAGTTGGATGTCTAGACAAACATATTTCAGTCAAATTTTAAGGACAGTTAGGCCACGGGAACAATTTGTTTGTGGTTTGGATAGTGCCAACAGGTATCACTTTATGTCATTCTTAATACAATAACTAGCTTTCCTCCTCTCCTCACAAATTGAATGGAAAGACCCTAAAAAATCCTATAATAACTAGTTGTGTTAATATTCTTGCAGGGATGGCCAATTTGACATAATACAGGAAAACTGTTAATTGCCATACCTCAGTTTTTAAATGAAAATTTAAAAAAATAAGAAATGCTAATCTGAGATGGCACAAATTGCAAGAAAGTTTATTTTCTGCCAGAAAGACTTCAAGCCATCAGTTCACCAGCACCGAGCAAACAAGCACAACACTTTTCCAATTTCCTGTTTCTCCTCTTTACTTTTCCCAGTTGTGTCACAAAAATCCTCTCACTCACTGTTAGTAAATACAGGCATTTCAACCAAAGAGCACGATGTATATCTTTGCCAAGAAATGAAAACCAACCAACACAGAGCAGGGTTACATATAGCCCTGTGACTTACACAATACATAAATCCACATTACTGGCATGTTGAAGACTGCTGACAAAGAAATTTGTTTGTCTGATCTTTCGGCTAGAAATGTGGTCTGTGGGTTTCTTATAGATTTTCTTTGATGCAAACAAACTTCTGCTTTAATCGATTGGTGCACAGTCAAAGTCAATATAATCTGCTTAAACTCTGATATTTTTATGGAAGTGGTCCATTTTGCAGAAAAAGTTCTCACAATTTCTTATTATTATTGTGAGAATCCATTTCACAGTTTAGTGGCCTGTCTGATTGAAATGAACAAACTCAGCGTCATAGTTTATGTGTTCTATGAAATACAGGCATGTGAAACACTTTCAAGAAGGCTTTTTTTTTGGTGAAGGGTAGATGTGCTAAAGTATTCAGGTCAGCAGAAACACACAGAAGAAAGTGTTTTATTACTTGATTTAGTGCACAGAATACAAGTAATTTGGTATGCAGCTACTAGGTTGCAACACATTTTTCAGGTGGGTGCTCCTGGCTCTAGGGCAACAACATGCTGCCTAAAGAGGAGACTGCAGCTTATCTCCCAGCATCCATTGCTTTCTATTACTGTGTGTCTTGTGTGTTTAGGTAGCATCACGGAGAGTTGATATATGCACCTGGCCGTAGCTAGTAGCCTACAATGCTTGAAACCAACTGACTAATGATGATATTTTTAGTCCAACTACTTTTTTAAGACATACATATTTCCTTTTTAAATAAATGTGTGGGGGCACGGTGTTTGAAACAGCATGTAGACCATAAGAGAGATTTAATTGACAGGAACGTTTAGTAACAACAACAACAACAACAATACTAATAATAATAATAATGATAATAATAATGAAAGGTTTCTCAGCTGTGCAGGGTGTCACTGTAACAATCTGGTCTTGTGAACTCAGGATTTATCAAATCCATGCTACTGCCCTGGCTGCCTTATCATCAGAGGTGTCAAAAGTATTCACATTCATTACTCAAGTAGTATAGATACTAGGGTTTAACAATACTTCTGTAAAAGTTGAAGTATCAACTCAAGCTTTTTACTTCAGTAAAAGTGTAAAAGTACTGGTTTCAAAACTACTTAAAAGTATAAAAGTAAAAGTAGTGTAAGGGGATTTTTTTCCATTAAGGACAAACTCTTAAGCCGCACTACCCAACCTCCCCCAAAACAATCATTTTTCTGAAGGCCATAATGACTATAATGTTTTAAAATGTTATGTTGAAAAATGTGGGATGCACTTGGCTACCCGTTTCAGCTGCATATACTGTATGCCCATTTAAAATGATCACATTTTATTACAATGCAAATACATTAAAGTACCATATGTGTACTACTGAGCATTAACATGCGTTTCATGGAGCGGAAGACATGATAACTAGTTACCTATAAGTATTGTAATAGTGCAAAATAGGCGGCGGCTCCGACACAAACACTTAAAGCTGTGGTTCTCAAACTTTTTCTGTAAATAACATAATTGTGTGACTCATCTGTGCTTTTATAAGTAACAGAATAAAGACAATTGCAATCACTTTCAAGTAAATCAGATTGCCCCATCAGACAATGTTTTGTGGAAGTTCTATCTGTGCAAAAAAATACTCATATCTAGTTGCTACTAAATAGCTTATTGTGGAAAACAATAAGCTTTTTAATTTTTTTGCCAAACAAAACAGAATGAGTGCAGATATGTGAGCCATCACGTGGTATCAGTATTAGTGGAGCAGTGACCTGCTTTCCTCGACACATATGTTATAAACGGGGTTGTAGATTTGACACGGCCTCTCTCAATTCATGCTCAATATTGAGCTTAGATCTGTTTTTTTATTTTGAGAAACGCAACAGCAGGAAAAGACGAGCTCACGGAGAGTCGCGCATGCGCAAGCGTAACCTGTTAACGGCGTACCGTAACCATTTACCCGAAAGTACAGGCATTTCCCCATGTATTTATTAATGACTTAGTTTTATGCCCGTGTACTTTGTACATTTGTAATATGTGTGTGAAGCCAGCAGCTCATTGTTGGTAGAAGACACGAGCACCGTGGCTCGTTTCACCTGGAGCAGGAGAGATGCTCCGGGTTCAGAGAGCTGAGGAGAACTCCGGTGCTCCTCACAGGAGAGCTGCTGTTGCATCTTCACCCTGGGAGCGTTTAAAACGCAGATATAGCGGTCTGCTTTTCACGCGACATATTTTTCGACGCTCTCTGTCCACTGCTGTGTGTGCACAGCGCTCACCTGTGTGCGCGCGCACGTATCTGTGCGCAACGGGGCCGAGAGGATTTTGTTGTGTGTTTTTGAACGATGACAAGCCGGAGTGAAAACAAACCAAAATGAAATAGTAACGAGGTTATTTTTAAAATGTAGGGAGTAGAAAGTACAGATATTTGCGTGAAAATGTAAGGAGTAGAAGTAAAATCTTGTCTGAAAAATAAATACTCCAGTAAAGTATAGATACCCAAAAGTTCTACTTAAGTAAAGTAACGAAGTATTTGTACTTCGTTACTTGACACCTCTGCTTATCATTTATGGTTTCCTGACAGAAAAGCAGCGGTAAAGGTCCAAAATAACAAGGCGAGGCAGCAATGAATCAAACAACCGCCCCTGTGCAGCCACATGATTCACCTTTATGTGGAACTCTATTGCATTAGTGCCTCTGGAGAAAACTGTGGGACACAGTTCCTGACACGGGAGTCTGCAGATCTTGTCCTTTCCCGATTACTAACCAACCTGTGACAAACTGCTCTGTTGCGAGGTCTACAGTTATCTATCTTATCTCCGTTCAAACATTAATAATGCACATTACACAATTGCTGACTTCCCCGCAGAGGCTCTATACGCCCCGATTTACAACATCGGAGGTAATGGCCTCGGATGATAACCTCAATATGCAGGAACCTCAAGTTCCTCCAGTGTGTTCACTCAGTGCGGCAGTTCAGCCAATTACGTGCAGGTCTCTCTCTCTCTCTCTCTCTCTCTCTCTCTCTCTCTCTCTCTCTCTCTCTCTCTCTCTCCTTTATGTGCCGTGGGACTCCCCCCCCCACCCCCCCCTCCTCTCGTCTGCTAGTCAAAAGCGCGATCTATGGTGCGAAAGCCTCCTTTTCTCCGTTTTCCTTCAGGATGGGATTCTTCAAATATCTCTGCTCGGCTAGGAATGAGGTTATCCTCTTCACAGCTCCGTTTCTCTTCCTCCCGCTGCCTTTAGTGATCGGGACACCGGTAGGTAACGGTTTTATTTAAAATTCAACTTTGCCAAATTATAAAAAAAAGTGGATGAATGCGACAACTCCTGGTGATTTGGGACATGAAGTAACAGCAGCGTCGGATACCATTTGGCAAAACACCGGCTGCTCCCCTCAGAGTTCTTTATTTTAGTTGAATTAAGGAGGCATTTCACTCCGCGCGCGTACAGTTTTAACACATTGAACTAAATTCACCCGAAAACTTCAGCGCGACAGAGACATGTCCGTATTGCCTTCACACGCCGTTTAAATGAATGCATCTGCTTCTCTCCTGCACCTGTTGATGCACTTGCACTTGCGGGCAAATTGCATGAGAACCGTCCGGTGTGGCCTGAGGCGGGAGCGCTCTGAAGTCTTGTTATTTTAACTCCTTGTTGATGAACATGAGGGCTCATGTCCAGCGTGGGAACACACAGTCAGATCTGTTCACTTTGCTGGCGCTCCATGGGACATGGAGACGCGCACACGGGCGGTGGGCCAAGCGTGTTGTGATAGACATGCACTCCGACGCATGAACTATGGCTCCTATGAGCTCTCACTCTGATAGAAAAAGAAAGTTTAGGAAATCTTTGCTCACTTTTTTTACACGCATAAAAGCAAGGCTGAAAAAAGGCTGAAAAACAATGTTTTATTACTGCATAGCAATAACACATGAACACATTCATATGAGGAAATAATAATTGGAGGGGTGTTTAAGTGTACATGCAGGTGACCAGAAACATTATCACAAAAAGCACACTTATCTTTAACCTTTGAAACATAATAACGTCCCATTCAGAATTGTGTAACAGTCACGCGGATCCAAGAAACTTGTGTTTGTGCACACATGTATGTGATTATTATGATTTTTGTGCAGGAGGCAGAATGTGCCTATGTGATCGCCCTGATGGCGGTGTACTGGTGCACAGAAGTCCTACCACTGGCCATAACAGCTCTGCTCCCAGCCATCCTTTTCCCCGCGTTTGGCATCATGCAATCCAAAGACGTACGTGAAAATAACTGCAACAGTGTGTGGAAGTGGCACCGCAGGGATGGATTTCTGTTCTCACATCTCACTCTGTGACCCAGGTGTGTATGCAGTACCTGAAGGACACAAACATGTTGTTTGTGGGAGGACTGCTGGTCGCAGTAGCCGTGGAGCACTGGAATCTGCACAAGCGCATCGCCTTGAGGGTGCTTCTCGTCGTTGGTGTGCGCCCAGCGCTGTGAGTGGCTCAGATACCCCGCCGCTTCTCATCTTTATGAACATTTCCAAAGCATATCTAATCAACTAAGATAACAAAACACCCAATATAGATAAGGAAACTATGTTCAAGTTGATTATTGGCACAATTAAAGTATTTTTCCCTTTTGTTTTTATTGATTGTCGTAAAACACTCTTGGCGGCCTCTTCCAATCCAAGGCCACTGTCAGTGTTCATGTTTTTTGTGTTTTTTTGTTCATCTTCCTGGCAGTTTGATGTTGGGTTTCATGGCCGTGACGGCCTTCTTGTCCATGTGGATCAGTAACACAGCTACCACAGCCATGATGGTGCCTATTGTCCAAGCAGTGCTGCAGCAGCTCAACAACAGTGATGCAGAGATACCTCAGATCCTCAGCTCAGAGGAGGAGCAGGTCCAGACATCCGAGACTGACAGTAAACAGCCTCCACAGAGTGAGGGCCAAGGTGAGCCGTGGTCGTCTTCATGTGCGGTTTTCTGTTTGGCCAAGCAAAATACGCTTTTACTGCCTATACAACGAGGTCATTTTGTAGCTCTTTTCATAACTTGCTCTTTGTTTGAAGGCCCAGTGGTGGTGACTTTCTTGGATGTGGCCGTGGAGGCTGCCATGCAAAAAGACGCAGCAGAAAAGCGTAAAATGTGTAAAGGGATGACCCTGTGTATTTGTTACGCTGCCAGCATCGGAGGCACCGCCACGCTGACAGGAACCGGTCCCAATCTGGTGCTCAAGGGCCAGATGAACCAGTGAGCTTTGTTTTGTCATGTCCAATTAGTTTAAACTGTGTTCTATCAAATGTTTCGATTAAATATAACGTTTGTATTTTCCCTCAGACTCTTTCCCCAAAACGGGGATGTGATTAACTTTGCCTCCTGGTTCGGCTTTGCCTTCCCTAACATGATTATCATGCTCACACTGGCCTGGCTTTGGCTGCAGTTTGTCTTCATGGGTTTCAAGTGAGTTTGGTGACGATTAAAGCCTAATTACAGTGACATAGACTTGAATCAACATCAAGAAAATGTTGCCACGTCAGGAGTGTGATTGAGTGTGAAGGTGACACAAAGGTTTTCTTCCTCATGTGATCCCTCTAGCTTTAAGAAGACGTGGGGCTGTGGATCTGTGAAGACAGAAAAGGACATTGCTGCCTACAATGTGATCCGTGAGGAGCATCGCCGGCTGGGGCCCATGTCCTTCGGAGAGATCAGTGTCCTGTGTCTCTTTATTCTGCTGGTGGTGATGTGGTTCACACGGGACCCGGGCTTTGTCGACGGCTGGGCGACAGATTTCTTCAATTTAAAAGCAGAGTTTGTATACAATAATAAACCTCATGTTTCACTCACACAGTAACATCATTTAGGACCTTTGTGTTATTTGTTAATTTCCTCAACACTCCACTTCTCAGGTATGTGACAGATGCCACAGTTGCAATCTTCATTGCCGTCCTTCTCTTTGTTCTGCCCTCTAAACCCCCGCGTTTCTGCTTGCGTCGGACTCACAGTTTGGAATCAGGTGAGCCATCATTCTGGAAGTATATATGTTATGTATCATACAGCTATAGCCAAGCTGGAGACTGTGCAATGCATCAATACTGACACTGAATGTATTGGATCTGTAGCACCCCATCAAAATGTTGGTCCAACTCCACCTCTGCTCACCTGGAAAGTGGCTCAAAAGAAGGTACCGTGGGGCATCGTGCTTCTTCTTGGCGGAGGTTTTGCTCTGGCCAAGGGCAGTGAAGTAAGTGTCGGCTGTGTTTCAAGTTGGAAAAGATTTCCATGAAATCAAACCCCTTTTGTTATGCTATTGATTGTTGAGATTTTTCCATTATGTAAAAACCTCTCTGAATACTATTTAGTGAATAGTGTTTTTTATTTGGACACTGGATCAAAATGGTCTTCCTAAACACAACACAGGAAATGATGCAGCATGTAATCCAGCTTTACTGCTTTAATTTGTATCCAAACCAGTCTTGTTATTTACGGTGTATTCTCCTAATGCTGTTTTAGGTTACAGCTATGCAAACTGAAAATGTCCTACTGCTGCGAGATCAAATGTTCCCTCTGGGTGTGTTGCTTTAGTTTGATTTATTTTGCTTACTTATGCTGCAAATACCCCTGAGTAATATTCCAAAGGATGCTGTATATGATGCACAAACCTGAATTAGAGTTTAATCACAGTGAATGAGCGAATGTCGACTCAGATGTACACATCAAAACAATTTTTATTTCCAGAAAATATTCTTCATATATTTCCCTCTAGGAATCGGGACTCTCAAAGTGGTTGGGAGATCAAATGACTCCCCTGCAAAACATCCCTCCCTGGGCAATTGCTATCATCTTATGCCTGCTGATTGCTACCTTCACAGAGTGCACCAGTAATGTGGCCACTGCGACGCTCTTCCTACCTGTCTTAGCCTCAATGGTAAGTTCTCGGGGGAGAATGTGAAATGTGTTAAAAAATAAATGGAAAAAGCAGAAGCAGAGGCAGGATCTCAGACTGAGGAGACAGACAATTATGTTCGGTTCAGTAAGGTGAAGTGCTACATAGAGTAATTTCTTTTGAACCGATTTCCCCAATTGGAGTCTAGCATTGAAACTACTCCCAGTAGGAGCTGGCCTATTTTTTCTTGTTTGGTCACCCATCTAGTTGGTCATTCAGGCTGAATGTGTTTGGTCCCCTTCCCCGGGCCCCTCCTCCCATTAATAACCTGCCAGACTCACCAATGCAGCCCTGTGCCTTGTAATACTGCCCACCCCGCTGCTGCTGAAGAATGGCATCACTGTGCCCGCTAGTCCAGCACTTGAGAGAACGCCAAGGCTGGGTTGCGAAAGCCAGTGCCAAGCAGGGGTATTCAGAAAGATATTTATTGAGGGTGAAGCCCAGTAGGGTGCACCCTAGTGTGAAAACAGAGATAGAAAGAATGTACCAGCATGTGATCAGCTGAAAGTGAGGAGATGACGCTTTATGGCAATCATGACTCGTAGTATGTCACTTTATATGTCATCATGTCAAGAGAATATGCATTATTTGATTCAAACTAAAACCATCAGACAAGACTAAATACTGTCATCGTGGTGACCTGATATACAGCCTGTAGTTTAACCCTAGAACACTAACGTTAAAATAGTCACACTATCACTAACGTCAGGTGAATTTCACTCGATATAATGTACCTGATAAAATATACTTCTCATCGAAATATATTCAAGTACAACAATACAAAGCAAGTTGAAGTACTCTTCTTTTATTTTACCCTATACAACTTCTCATAAAACAAAAAAACAGGTCTCAAGGGGAGACCCTGAAAAAAGGCTCAAAATCCAGTGAAAAATTAGGGAATCGTCAATAAAACATGATTAAAAATATAAATAAAGGAGCTATGCACTTGTTATTTGGTCCACATGTTCCTTAGACATGTGAGTCTTGTTATGTGAAGGAAAAGTTCATTAATGTTAAATGTCAATGTTAAAACCCATCCGGAAAAAATAGTCACATTATCAGTGATCGGAGCAGGAAGACACGCCCACCTTCACTAACATCTGTGAGCAGCATGAAGCTACAGAAGGACCCACGCAACTTAGACAAAAGCAACACAATGAAAATAATGTAACAACAATCGCTCGGGTGAAAATCACCCGACGTTAGTGTTCTAGGGTTAAAGAAGACTAACTATAAACTTTTAGTTTTTCCCCCTTTGTTTATTATAAATGCCAGAAATGACTGTGCACTTGGAAGCTACTGTGCTGCAGCATATGTAATTCAGAAGCAAATTCCACAGAGTGATGTTTGCTGGAACATAGTAGCGTGCCATTATCGTCACACACGTAGAACGTTTCTATTCAAGATGTCTTGACTCAGCCCCGAGCTTGCAGGAATTACATCTTAATTACACCCACCTAATGAGAGTTCTCAGTCCACAAAGAATTGCACACATTTTACTCTGACTCATGAGTCAGTGATTATGGTTGCAAGAAAAATAGCCAGATGGAGGAGTAGAGGATTTCATGATGATGGCTCTTTGACTGTTGTAGCTTTCTGTGTGATTATTGCAGTCTCAGTCCATTGGAATCAACCCACTGTACGTCATGGTGCCTTGTACTCTGAGCGCCTCGTTTGCCTTCATGCTGCCTGTTGCTACGCCTCCGAACGCGATAGTCTTCTCTTATGGATACCTCAAGGTTTTTGACATGGTGAGTATGGCAGCGATTTGTTGTGTTGGTTCAGTCAATGATATGTTGAATGTGCAAAGTTGTCAGTTTTAAGGCCACAGTTACACATTAAGGAGGATAGCTCACTTGCAGCTGTGATCTGAAACTGTGAAAGGAATAACTCTTAATTTTGCCAAAAGTCAGATGAGAAGATCAATACCGTTCTTAAGAACTTTTTTTTGTTGCTCAAGCTGATATGATGATGTCTTCATGTCAGCTTGCAGTTTCCAAACGTGCCTTTCTGTTGATTTTGTGTAGAATCGCTTTTCTTTCTGTCTTCACAAATCTTTATTTTTTAATGGGAAATATGAAGATGCAACATGTTAGTTTAACTTACTTCACTTGTTATTGTGAGAATAATAAATAGTTTGTCACACAAGCCCCTGATAAACGACTGCTACTTGGCGTTTTTTTACACTTATTTCTTTGATGCGAATGTTTGACGAGGTGTAGCGTGTGAAGTAGTTCGGTTTGGAGGTGCTCTTCAGTCTTTATGCTGAGCTAACCAGCTTTGGGCTTTATAGCTTCCTATTTAATTGAAGGACACAAGATTGGTAGCGATCTCATCTAACTCTCAGCAAGAAAGTGAACAAGCTTATTTCTCAAAATGTCCAACTATTGCTTTAATATCCCGACATGCTCTTCTTCTCCATCAGGCCAAGACAGGAATAGTCATGAACATCATTGGCATCCTTTGTATCACACTAGCCATCAACACCTGGGGCAAGGCCATGTTTGACCTGGACACCTTCCCGGCCTGGGCCAACGTCACCGGGGTGTGAGCCTCCTGGTACTGCCACAGGATCCACGCACACTCTGCCCTCCCTATCCACAGGTGCCAGACAAAGCTCTGGTCAGAGCGACAGCACAGGACCGCACGGTGGACCGCCTGCGTCCCATTGCTGTTAGAAAACAAAGCCCTCAACGGTTGTTTTCATTGACACCTGAGTATTGCTTGGGAAAGAAAGTGGTGACGAGTATGATTGAAAGAAGAGTGGTTGAGGAATGGAATTAAAAACGTTTCTTTATTTACATTGCATCATAATTAAGTTATAGCTACACTCATAAAACAGTATCTATACTCTCAAATATGAGATTTTATGATCCACTTAAGCAGCTATGGAAAGGCTATGAATACGGCAAGACAATTCAAAGTGCTTTGTATAAAGCATGAACCATTAAAGGTGTTGCGACAAAGTGCAAAATACTCACATTATATACAATATAAAAGATATATGCATAAGACATATAAGATGTCAAATAAAGCCCACTGAAAAATAATAATTATAATATTAAAATCAGTCTACTTGGTGGAGGTTTTTAGAAATGTTTTACATATTCACATGTAGCGACATCTCAATAGCAATAAACCATATAGTAAAATATAAGAAGCTCACTTTGCACAGTTACTCAAGTACTGCACTTAACTACAATGTTGAGGTATTGTACTTTATTTAAGAATTTACATGTTGTGCTGCTTCTGCTTTTATTTCACTACATTTCCTTTGAAAATATTTTCCTTTTCTACTCGAGTACATTTATCTGACAGCTGTAGTTACTATAGTAACTTTTCATATCAATGTAATATGAAATACTATTAGAGATTAAACTATATATAAAAGAGCCCCATCTTAACCAGACACAACATTATTTTTTAATACATTAGTATCCAATAACATCAATATAACACTGATAAGGCAAATTCAGCTGCCTAATCAGTAATTTTACTACTTGATACATTTCTGTCAAAAATCAATACTTTCAAAAATTCAAGTAAATTGTAAATTCAAGACTGATTGCCTGTTTTTACATTGTGGTGTTGCTACTTCTAAGAGTACTAGCTTACTAAAAAATCTAAATACTTTTTACCTTCCTGCTACCAAGAGCTGAGTGGTTTGCGAGCACATATTTCTAAATAGATTCAAGGTAACAAATGCTGTCGGTTAGTTTTGGCATCTTGGTATTTACAGTTAATGGGAAAATATGAACAGTATGTCAGAAACTTGACAAAAAAGTAAACTTTGGACCCCTCTGTTGACCTACAGGCTATATCAGGATGTATGGTGGTTTGTTGCAGTTCCAGTTGAACTTTGAAAAGCATCAATGCAAAAACCTATGTGCCTTGTACAAACACACCGATGTATTGTAATGTAAACCCATTTTCAATATTTTGATCAATACAGTATGTGATGACATTGTCAAATGTCTCACTGCAATAACTAATTGTGACTGAATTGCAATAAAGTGGTATTTAAGATATGTATCTTTTGTTCTCATTCATTTCAAGAATTTTGTACCTGGGAAATAATTCATTAATTAATAATTAATAATTAAAGTATATTCTCTGTCTAAGCCAATGGGATGAAGATACAATATTTCATTGGTCTGTGACAAACTCTAAAAATAAAAGACATAAGTTTCAATACAGTGAGTTTGAATGTTTCTTTCTTGTTGCCTCCATACACAGCGCTTTATAACATTTACAAAATCTCATTCTTTATCCATCTGCAATGTTATTTCACAATATTTCTAAATTCTACAAAAACACTTGGTTTTAAAATGTAAGCCAATAATTTCACAGCAAGATCTTAACAGTTTCCATTAATGGCCGAGCATGGGCTTTTAAGCAACTAAGAGGCTTTAATAAAGCAGGTGAGAATAAAACAATCATCCAAAACAATTTGATCCCACTTTCCTCACCAGTCTCTTTCTCAACTACGCATGACTATTAACCGTGTTTCTCCACCTCTCGCTTAGGGACCTCTTGTCTCGTGCATAGAGCTGATATAATCCTGTAAACACAGTGCGCAAAACCACAGTAATCCTGCAATGAAAGGCCACACCTAATATATGTAGACAGGAGCTGTGTCATTGTCCTCTCGCCGAGACATTGCGTGAGCCAAGGGTCAAGGCGGTGATGTTGTCCACCGTCATAAACATTATGAGCTCAAAGAAGACGTTTCACATGTCTCCATTTAAATACCGCAAAGCACTTTATTACAACCCTACCCCGAACACCATGATGAGAAGTGTGTTTTACAGCGAGACAAAGGATCATCAATCCCGTGACTATATATGGCAGCAGCAAACCATGTTGGTGGGCTCGTGTGACAGAGGAAAGCATGTTGTACTGCAGCAAAGGTATAATAGATGAAAGGATCTCAGCAATATGTTTTGACCTCAGTTCTGTTGGACAATTAAAATGTTCGACGGTTTGAAAGTGGTTAACAAGCGGTCGGGTGCATAAAGAGGTCCAGATCACTATGATCTTAGGTCCCAATGGGGAAAAAAGCTTATGTAATTATAGTGCCTTTTTTTCCCTTTGCTGCCTCTCAGCCACCCACTCATTATCCAATTGAAACACATCTTCATGTATCCTAGCCTCTATTATTGACTATTTATACATGTAAGGAAGGCTTCAGGAAGGAAATTTAACCTGCAAGTTGTTCTCTTTGCTAGGGTTCCTCTGGTAACCTCCAAAGCACATTTCTATTAGGTCATGTAGAGGCATCAGTGCTACACCGAGACTCTTTCACAACCAGTTAAAGGTTCTTTGAATGGCCGAAGCGAAAAAGTGAAAACGTGAATCGCCCTATAGAGCCTATAGCCTACATTTGGAGGCCTTATTCATTCTTAGACAACAACAACACAATTCCCATTTTCAGGGGATTATTCACTAAAGAATACAAACTTTTATTATTGGCCATGTGTGTGTACACTTACATGGAATTTGACTCCGCTTACACATTGCTCTCATCGTACATAAAATAAATAAACAAGAGAAATATAAAAAAGACAATAAAGACAACAGAGTAGAGCAGAGAAACTAAGCATCGACATTAACATTTAACTAGTATGTACAATATAAATATTCATTGAATAATTTAAATTAACATAAGAACAATGACAATGGACAATGAATTTGGGATATTAGTGCAGAAAGGTTGTAATAGTGCAAGTAGTGCAGATGGAGGTGTCTGATTAATTGTGACTGCCAGTGGAAAGAAGCTGTTCCTGTGTCTGGTGATTTTGGCGTACAGAGCTCTGTAGCGCCTTCCAGAGGGGAGGAGTTGGAACAGCTTGTGTGAGAGGTGTGAGGGGCCTGCAGGGATCTTTCCAACCCGCTTCCTGACTCTGGAGGTGTACAAGTCCAGGATGGAGGGGAGGCTGGAACCAATAGTTCTCTCTGCAGACCTGACTATCCGCTGTAGTCTGACTCTGTCCTGTTTGGTGGCCGATCATAACCACACGGTGATGGAAGAGCAGAGGACAGACTGGATGATGGCGGAGTAAAACAGGATCAGCAGCTCCTGAGGCAGGTTGTACTTTCTGAGCTGGCGCAGGAAGTACAGCCCCTGCTGGGCCTTTTTCAGGATGGTGTTGGTGTTGGAGGCCCACTTCAGGACCCGGGAGATTGTCAATCCCAGAAACCTGAAGGTCTCCACCGCAGACACAAGGCTGTTGTGTATGGTGAGGGGGGTAGTGATGGGGGGCTCCTCCTGAAGTCCACTGTCATCTCCACAGTCTTGAGCTTGTTCAGCTCCAGGTTGTTCTGACCACACCAGAAGACCAGCTGTTCAACCTCCCGTCTGTACGCAGACTCGTCACCAGTCCTGATGAGGCCGATGGCCATTGTGTCGTCTACGAACTTCAGGAGTTTAACAGACGGGTCCCCTGAGGTGCAGTCGTTGGTGTAGAGGGAGAAGAGCAGTGGGGAGAGCACAGATACCTGGGGGGCACCAGTGCTTGTGGTCCAGGTGCTGGATGTGATTTTTCCCAGCCTCACCTGCTGCGTCCTGTCTGTCAGGAAGTTTGTGATCCAGAGACAGGTGGAGGCTGGCACGGTGAGCTGGGAGAGTTTAGGTTGTGGGAGAGTTTAGGTTGTACCTCCGGGATGATCGTGTTGAATGCTGAGCTGTCCACAAACAGAACCCTTACATATGTCCCTGAGGAGTCAAGGTGTTGTAGCTTATGGTGCAGTCCCATCATCCATTGACCTGTTTGCACAGAATGCAAACTGTAGGGGGTCCAGCAAGGGTCCTGTGAGGTCCTTCAGATGGGTCAACAACAGTCTTTCAAAGGATTTCATGACCACAGACGACAGGGCGACGGGCCTGTAGTCATTTAATCCTGTGATGGAGCTCCAGCGGTCGGTTGAAGATCTGTGTGAAGATGGGGGCCAGCTGGTCAGGCAGGAGGGGGACACACCGTCTGGGCCTGGAGCCTTCCTGATCCTCTCTCTGTGAAAGAGCCGACTCACATCCTCTTTGCAGATCCTCAGTGGGGGGTTGTTTGGGAGAGGTGAGAAGGAGGCAGAGAGTGTAGGTGGTTTGATGGTGGGGCAGTTGGAGGGGAGGAGTGGGCTTTTAAAACCTGCAATAGAAGACATCCAGGTCATCAGTCAGTTGGTGATTGTCCTCAGTGGGGGGATGGTCTCCTGTAGTTCCTGAGTACTTCCGTGCCTCTCCAAACCGACGAGGGGTCGTTGGCTGAAAACTTATTTTCCAGTTTTTCAGTGTAGCTCTCCTTGGCTAACTTGGTCTCACTCATCAGTGTGTTTCAAATCATACTATATTTCTGCCAAAATAATTCTTTTCATGCACACAAGAGGTCAAAAAGCAGATTTGTGGACTCGTCCACCTGATGAATTTGAGAGCATTTTTCGGATGGGAAGTCTTTTTAAAGCCACAATGGCCTTCCACCTTTTCTGTATCAGTTACACATGAGGACAATATGCAGCCTGTTTGATACAATCAACCCTTCCTGGCACATAAAGACTTGTGTGTAGAGATGGTTTCAGTTAGCAATGTATCCAATTAACTTGTGGATAGGAGCCCAGGCCAAAAGCTAAAAGATCTAGAAGAGGACAGAGGGCCTTTCTTTGTACTCTTTGGGTCAAAGTACATTCATGCTGACCAGGCTAAACAGTGCCTTCATAATCAATACATTATTTCAGTTCACATTGTGCTTACGATGTTCATATTCCTGAATTAATTTAGCCCAATTACTGCAACACACAAACATGGAGCCATGTCATTTTCCAGCATAGAAAGCAATATTCGGAGGTGGGTTGGCCCTAACGGCAAATTCTAGGTCCGGGCCACTTAATCCGGAGATGCGTATCAAATAATTTTCCTGCCAGTGACCCCTGTAGATGGAGGCCCCTGTCATCTGTTTCTTCTGCAGGATTGTTGCTAGAAAATGCAACAGGGATTATACTCCTTTTAGAAACTTGTTTTCCGTGTACCACACATGTTCAAAAACAGGGTGACGGGTGACTCATTGGACTGTATGACCACAGTTCATGTGTTCTGTGCACCGCTTTACTCGCAAATAGATCATTTTTAGGTGTAATAAGAGGCTAAAGCCGTGCAAACCCTACTATTGTGTCCCTCTCTGAAGTTCTCAATAGACTGTTTTGATACAACTGTCTCGAATTGAAATAAACAGTGAACTGATTTTTTTTTGGATCTCAATACCCCATATGACTCAATTTAATAATGGTACTTGTAGTAAATTAAATGAATATGTCTGTGATTTAAAATGAATACCTTTACAAAGGACTTTGTACTTGTAAATTGTCAACTTAAGTGCAATATCAGGTAATCATAGTGGGCTATTTGGACATTGTTCATAATGTGCTATTAATGCTGACTCATTATTAACCTTGTAAATCATTAAAAGGTGTACAAATCATGAATTAGCCAAAGTTTGCACCATGAAAACAACAATTTAAATTCCACGTTTAAAAGGGTGTTTTAATGGCATTTTAATCATTAAATGTCTCATAATGATTTGATAGCGAACATTAAGACGAGATCAGATTCAGATTCTGAATCATATTCCTAAAACAGCATGTTTTAGTGTGGACCAACATATCTCTTCACTATAAAGGTTTAGTGGTCAATAATTAATGTTGCATCATTTGTGATGTGATTTGTTAATATAAAGACCTTGAAATGCACTAAACGTTTTTGTGAAGCTACAGTATGAATCAATCAATCACACTTTATTTCAGACTCAAGGTCCAGATAGTACAAACACATTAAATAGAATAAAATACATACAAAATCACAATTAAAATACATAGACCTACCAATGCCTTATAAATAGACAGCTGTACCAATGCCTCCACAGCTGGAACTGGTAGTGTGTAGAACAGTAACAGTTCATAGTAGTAACAACAGTTTGCACGTGTTTCAGGGAAATGGCTCCATCTGTTGGTACGATTCAGCATCAACCACAGGAACTCAGGACCTTACTGTGGGAGTTATTGAAGGACATACTTTGTTTTATTGCTGTGTGGGATGACTTGCAACATGTGGACACATTTCAAATTAAAATATGAATTTATTAGTGACATCTTATAATATGAAAATTATTATAAAATAACTAATAAATCCTTGCAACTGAATTTCAGATTCTGAATATTTAATCCAATCTTTACATAGGCTACTTACACACACACACACACACACACACACACACACACACACACACACACACACACACACACACACACACACACACACAAACAACAAGTGAATTAATAGTAGTAGTAGTTTGATTTCACTGTTTTCTGTTAGCATTTCAATTTTACTCTCCGCTTTTCTTTTTTCAGCAACCGTCGACTCGCCTTGTGATCAGCTCCGACCAATCCTCAGTCCTGGGGAAACTGAAAGTCAATGGCCCAGTTCTAGTGTCGCCCTAAGGCCTGAAACCCTGAACCCTCAGGGACTTACTGACGTCACCTGTTAACTGGTGTAAATATGGTACAGCACTACAGCGTCAAAATATATGATGTACACTTGTGGGTATTTATTTTATACTTTTTGATTTGAACATCTTCCAGGCTCTTTCCATCACAAGATGAGAGGTCATTTCAAATAATCTATTAAAATAGAAATGTTTATATATATATATATGTATATATATATATATATATATATATATATATATATATATATATATATATATATATATATATATATATATATATATATATATATATTATATATGAAAACATCAAAACTTTCAAGTTGCACTGAAATAAGCACACCAAGATGGAGAAAATGGGTTTGCAGGTGTGTCTTTGAAGGGGGAGGCTGGTTTGTGAGCCGTTGCAACTATATATATATATATATATATATATATATAGAGAGAGAGAGAGAGAGAGAAAGAGAGAGAGAGAGAGAGAGAGAGAGAGAGAGAGAGAGAGAGAGAGAGACAGAGTCTGCGCTTGCATTCCTCTGATTCCGTGTGTTTTCATGTCCCCTCTTTAATCCTTAATGTTGTTGTGTAAATGTAATTTGCCAGGCTGTGCCCTCCATGCTTCCACTGGTAACTGCGTGTTTAATGACACATTGCAGGGAATTGTGGGTAATTCACACGGGTAAAGTCTGCATCTAATGCTAACTAACAGAAAGGGTTCACAAAGGGCTCAACGTGCTTGCGAGACACTCGAGGAGTTGACAGTGACACGGCCCTAAAGCTGGCAACTTTTCAAAAAATCTTGGAGTGAGATTTTGTCGGGGGTGACCAAAATGTTGCCGCGCACGCAGCCACACACGTTGGTAGCTCAAATATCAGGAAATTTGAATTATTTTGGCATTGTACCCATGTTGTACCCTGCATTCTGGTGGTTTGTGGTGCCCAAAGTCGTTGATAGGGGCGGCCTACTGGAGACGGACAACATTGGTTACATTCTGTGAAGCAAAGACATAGCTGATGGTCCACCCCCAGGACATTTTGGTTTAAGTAGATGTTATTTCATGCATTCTAGTAGATTTTTGGGTGGTAGGCTAAAGATGTAGCCTGGTCCAGCCAAACTTAGCCCCACCCACAACATTTCCGGTCTGGAAGTTGTTGGGGAGAAATTATCCAAAATAAAAATTTGTTCGGACCAATCAAATTGTCAGGGCGGGCTTTATACGATGATGGACAGATGACAGTAACTAATCAACCACGTCACCAAAGAGCGCTTGGGAACCACATGTCATTAACATGCCTTAGTCCAGGGGTGGGCAATTCATTTTCCCAAGGGGCCACATGAGAAATTTGGACCGTTGTGGAGGGCCGAACCAATAGTCTGAACTTAATTCAACTAGCTCAATATGAATGTTAATACTTAATTAAAAAACTGTGAATTATATTGTTTTGAGCTGCTACTGGTAAGAATACATGTTACAATAAGGCTATGAAAATAAGTTAAAAAAAATGTAAACCGTACCTTAAATATGTATGTTAAAGACCAGCAATGTATTAACTTTAAACAAAAGCAATAAGTGCTTTTGATGTTTACCAGTTCAGTTGTTCTTACTCGGTGAGAAAAGTCCAGTCTGTGTTGCTTGAACAAGAGCATGAAGTCTGGTTGAATGAGGAGGAGATGAAGGACAGCTGACAGGTATCAGAGAGAGAGGATCTGATCTGTTGAACTTCATCACTAGAATGTTTGTTCTCATGTAGGTAGATCCAAAGAGAACCAAAATCTTCTGAGCATCTTTCCTCATGTGAGGAACGTTCTCCTCTTTGAGAGAAGAGTGAAGAAGATCCTGACTTAAAGTGCTCTGCTATAGTGGATCAGACCGCAGGTCAGATCCGCGGCGGCTTTGCGCGATTAATTTTCAATCTGGAGGCGGAGACTGCAGCGCGAGGCTCCTTGGGAGGCGGGGGTCTCGCGACAGAAACTGCAGAACAATACGCTTTCACTTCAGTCTCCAAGTCGGCAACACTGCCCGTAGTGAGGCTGAATAAGCGCGTGCGCGTGCGCGCACACATGAATAAATCGCCTTCAAAGTAAAAGCAGTGCCGTTTGTATTGCATTCATGTCGTGCACCTTATTTATTTATTTTTCATTTTTGATCGACCTCACGCGGGCCAGACTGGGAGAGCCGCGGGCTGTAAGATGCCCAGGTCTGCCTTATGCCGTGTTCACACCAAAACAGTTGCGAATTTTCGCAACGCCACTTCGCCTATATCGCGCCGCAGGTGAAAAATTCGCTCTATGTGGTTAATCCGTTTTTTCGCAACCATCGCTGGGGGAAAGGGGGGTATTGATTTAACATGTAATCTGGACGCGCGAATATTTCGCAACTGTTTTGGTGTGAACACGTGTTTGAGATTGAGATTGGATCACTGTGTCCGGTGTTACGGTTTAACAGGCGACCATGTTAACTGGCGACTTTCGGCCGAAAGCGTCTCCTGTCCTCGTTACAGCAGATGTTGAGAATAGCAAGAGAGCACGGAGCTGTCCTCGTGAATGCCGCATTGTACAATTCTGCAGTTCAATGTCTAACCTTCTCGTCTAAAGTCTCTGGTCAAAACATACCGGACTAGACGTTGTTGAGTCTTTTCAGGGAAATAATCCACGCGAGTGGAAACGTCGCTTGTTGTTTATGTGTTGAAGCAAATTGCCTTTCCTTTGAAATAAAGTTGTTACAAATAACACATAATGACTGTGGAGTCTGTTTTGTGCAAATATCTGTCACGTAAACTAGCTCCATAGTACACGAAAAAAGAAGAGAAAAAAGATATACCATTCATTGGGTGGAAAAAGATCACAGGTTAGTGCCATTACCACTACACCATAATAGATATAGTGGATTTTCTTGTGGATTTACAATCAAATCATCTACAACACAGTCAGCAGTCACATTTAAACGGCAGAGAGCCACCAGATCAACGTGCGACCAACTGCGACTCCATGGATCACGTTGACGTGACCTGCGGAGCGCTTTACAATATCGCTGCTTTCTCAAACTAATAGACAGCTGTTTAATATCAGACCATTCCGCTACAGCCACTCAAAAAATGTGACTCACCGGAAGGGACTAACAGGCGCAACTTCCACGTGCTCGCTTAAAAGCACATTTTTACAACATCTTACATCAGCGGTTCCCAAACTTTTTAGGCCACGCACCCCCCTCTACATCACGACCGGGTTCACGCACCCCCAAACCTTAAAAAAAAAACGCAACAGAGCCTATTTATAGCCGCATAAAATCGGACCAATGCCAGAACTGTTTGCTCGCGCGTGGCGTTTGTTACAAGATTTAGTCCGCTGTATACATTTCAGTTACACAAGGCGTCACTTTTAAAGAGCAATAAGGATGGCGAGGACACACGCACAGGCGCAGATTGCATTTCACATTTATTTACTTAAACACAGTAAGCCACGTAAAGAACAAAGAGTGGCACATGCATAGGCTCTGAAACAGATATACATAAAAAAGGAGGCTCCAGGGGTGCGCGCACCACACTTTGGGAATCCCTGGTGTAGACCCAACACATGCATGAGACTGCAATTGTTTTGGGCTGTTTCGTATTCCAATTTTCCAATTTGGATCTAAAAAATGTAAGGGGCTTCTGACTTGCACTGGCATGCTTGGTGTTCAGGTGGTGGCGCAAATAAGAGGCTTCAGACAGCGGTTAGCCAGAACCTCACTGCACAACACGCACTGTGGCTTCGGGCAATCTGCATTGCCAATCCAAGTGAAGCCCAGACCCAGATAATTGTCATCATATTTCCTCTTTTTTTTCCCAGTCTGATGCTCACTCTCGTTTCCTCATTTTTCACCTTGACTCCGCGATGGGTCTCTGTGCTCCCGGTCCGTCTCCTCTTTCTCCGACTCCCGGTCGATTTCTTCTCCCGGTCTCTCCCCAACGCACCTCTCCGTTTCTCTCCCTCCGGTTCCTCACTCTTTCTCTGTCCCTCTCCTCTTTTATTACTGATCGCTTCAGATGTCCCACCTGACAGCTTCCCCGATTTCAGCCAGTTTAACATATTTTCATGGATGTTGCTGAATGAATGAAATGAGGTTAGGTGCACAAGCTAGCTAGTGTGTACGGAAAAGACAGTCTGGCGGCCGGACCGAAAGTGCATATATTTATTAAATTGTACGTTTTTAATTGTAATTAAATGTAAATCTTACAAAGGGATTTTTTATAATTAAAAAATCCTACTTAATCTTTTTTAAATTATGTTTAATATTAATTATTACATCATTAGACCACTATTACATTTTTCCTCTCGCGCACCCCCTAGAGGCAGCTCGCGCACCCCCAGGGGTGCGCGCACCACACTTTGGGAATCCCTGCCTTACATCATTCAACACACTTGGAAAAGACTCCCGACCGAGCTGGAGGCGCCCTGACGGACACACGCAGCCGCGAACGGAGCAGAAACCACCGAGTCATGGAGAGCAGCGCGCCGAGCCCAGCTCTGTCTTCATGGAGGGAAGCTTTTACACTGCGGCGGATCCGCATGCTGGTCCCTGTTGGCTTCAAGACCGAAATAAGAGAGTTGTGTAAACTCGCTGGACCAGTGGTACGTAGCCTGTATTTAATGTACTCTCTGTGTCCAATCATTGCTGATCTCAATGAAACAATTTCAATGAAAAATGACTAATGAAGCCCACTAAATTGTCAGTTACTAATCACTATGTTTCTATCATTTTGATTTGATCTCATCAGGTTATTGCCCAGCTCATGGTGTTCGCAGTGAGTCTTGTCAGTACTATTTTCTGTGGCCATCTGGGGACGACAGAGCTGGCAGGGGTGTCTTTGGCTATCTCAGTAAGTTCAGGATCGGAATGTTCTCACAGTGAAAGACACGCCAGTAAAGCAACAGAACATAATCCATCAATGTTTGTGTTGTATCCTCAGGTTATTAATGTTACAGGTGTATCTATTGGAGTTGGTTTGTCTTCAGCATGTGATACTCTGATTTCTCAGGTATGAGCCTCACACACTATTTTCCATTTGATAAAATGAGTATTGATAAGATAACAAAATGCTCTTTGGTTTTAGACCTTTGGGAGCAATAACCTCATGAGAGTCGGGGTCATTCTTCAGCGGGCAATCCTCATTTTGTTACTGGCGTGTTTCCCCTGTTGGGCCATCCTCGTGAACACAGAGGCCATTCTGTTGGCGGTCAAACAGGAGCCTGAGGTGGCCAGGTAAGCTGTATCCCAACACGCATGTCTTCTTGCGCTTTATTGATTCATTTAATATATGTATGTATTTTTAAAGAGTGTGTTTTTTGTTAATGTTGATGGTGAATCTCTTTTTAGGATGTCTCAGATGTACGTGAATATCTTTATGCCAGCACTTCCTGTAAGTATTTAAAAATGGGAATAAACTGTTCTCAAAAACAAATTGATTCATTGATATTCTTTTTTTTCTGTTTAGGCTACATTCATGTATTCATTACAAGCAAGATATCTGCAAAACCAGGTAAGGTCCATTATTATTCAACATTAAGTAACTGAGGAGTTGAAATAAGGACCATGTAGGATGACTACATGAAAGGGTCGCCTTATAGCCTGTGAATTGCTTCCTCGTGTCCACATCAGGATAAAAGGCTTATATTTATTTGTTTACAGTGTTGCTGTTATGTTTAATGTGAAATTCAGTCAGGGCAAACAAATGTGATTGAGACCACAAACCGTGATTTTGACCAAATGTTTTGTTTCCTTTTTGCATTTGTAAATCAATCAGTTTGCAAAAGGTTGTGGAAAAGCATCATATTATTCTTTTTAGATGTAACTTGTATCGCTTTACTCTGAACATTGTGTGCCTGAGAGTCGGCTAATCCTGACCACACAAACTCAGCGCCATCCAAACTCACCAAGGCCAGATGATGAATGTATCTTATGTCTGACTGGCTGACCCTCTTCCTTGGAGACATTAATGTGCATAAAGACTCTGTCAAACCATTTCTCGTGGTTAGACCCCTGAACCATCTGTGGGTGATTCATTCAGCTGAATTATGCCAAGTGTCTGTTAAATAAATGTTAAATAAATACTTAAAGACATTTAAGAGTTTTCACATCACAGTTGTTTCTCCAAAGCAAATTTAAAAAGGTTGATTTCCACCACACAAAACGCATGCACTTCTTTCCTGTCCAGGTGCTGAATCCCAAAACGGTACCATAAATTCTGTGAATGTATCCCAAGGACTTACCAACACTATATAATGGCCCATTTTTATTTGTATTTTACTAGGCCCTTTATCTGGTCCAAAGGTATCTAATCAGATGTCTTCTGTATGTTGATGCCCTCCATTCATTCTCACTTTACCCGTGTCTAATCTGAATAATATGTGGCTCTCCTCTTTTAGGGCATCATATGGCCACAGGTAATCACAGGCGTTGTGGTCAATCTTCTTAACGCTCTCATCAACTACATCTTCCTTTACCTATTAATGCTGGGAGTAGCGTGAGTATTGCCTGTTGACTCTTTCAGTAACACAATTATTGCTTGTATCACATAACCAACATCATGCAACAAAATACTTTTACAGAGGTTCTGCTGTTGCCAACACCATTTCGCAGTTCACCATGGCTTCAACTCTCTATGCTTACATCATGTGGAAAGGTCTTCACAAGGCGACCTGGGGAGGTGAGAACCATCTTTACATTGGAGGACCGTGAGCCTGCATGAAACTCAAAGGAAGGAGGCTCAAACAAACATCTACTTCATTGTGTTGAAGGAGTTTCAAGAGCACTGTACACCCATCTTCAGAGACAAACTACTATCCATTCAAGGCTGTGTGTGCAATAATGTCAGTAATGCCTAGAACAACCACAACACAGTGAAGGCTTTGTGTGGTTAAGTTCTTTAACTCGGTGGTTCTCCACCTTTTTTCAGTGCTGTACCCCCTGTGGCAGTACCCCCTAACCAGCACAAAGCATTTTTGGTTGGCTTTTTGTTTTGTTTTTATACATATATCAGACATGAAAAAGAGTTTTTGTTTTTGGGAGAGGGGGGGGGTCAACTGTCCACCGTTTCTGAGATTGGAGTGGGACACGGAAAAAAACTGAGGTCGTGATCATCTTAGCAATAGAAGATCTTTGACATGTCGAGTCTTGGCCAATCAGCGTTAAGATGTCTACAGCGGCTTCATTTTCCTCCCACCAGTTTAATAATAGCAAGCTAGTCAGCTTGCTAACACGTTAGCTAACGTTGTTGGAGAGACAGCGAGTGAGATTACTGGCAGCGTAGAGACGTCAGCCAGGAGAGCGGCGAGTCAGCGTCGCTGCAGTTCTACCTACCGACACCTGACTACATATAAGGAGAGGACAATGGAGATTTTATCCAACTTTTATTTTAATAAAAAACCGAAATGAGTTTCCTCCGTAGGGTGGCCGGGCTCCTGTTTATATTTAAGGGTTTAAGATCTACGTGTAGGAAAAAGTGTATCCTCTAGTTCAGTGGTTCTCAACCTTTATTCAATGGTGTACCCCCTGTGAAATATGTTTTCAGCCAAGTACCCCCTAACCAGCGCAGCCCATTTTTGGTATAAAAAAAAGTAGTAATACACAGCGCTGTGTCGTCAGTGTTGGATTTATTAAACTGTCAAGAATGAATATGGCATTGAACTGAATGCTTTTGCATTTACATTTTAGTGAGAAACTCGTGCTTTCACTGAGGATCTTTGTCAGTCTTGGTGGCAGGGAGGCCATTATTGTGATCAGGCTCTTCTCTCTTCTCCAGACACAGTCTGCTTCTTTGCTTTGTTTTGATCAGTCATTGCAGAGAAGGAGGCCTCACATGAACATGTGGAGGCAAAGGGTAGTAGCTGCTCCAAAGCTTTCTGTCCCAGGTCAGGGTGCTCCTGCTTCACACACACACAAAACGGTGTGAGTGTGGATGTGGCAAACTTCATCTGGAGGCCACGGTCAGATGACACTTCCAGGAGTTTTTCCTGATAAGTGACAGGCAGCTTGCTTCCGTTTGCTTCAGACAAGATAAATGGGCTCCTCACCCAATCCAGCTGTACAGATTTATCCTCCATGTCAGGAAAGTAGAAGTGAAAATCTTGAATCAAGTTGGTCAAATGTCCCACTATGACCGACTTGACTGGAGCTCTGTCCACATCCTCACTAGAGAGAAAATCCTCCACCTGAGGAAAGCAGGTGAAATCTCCCTCTGCAGAGGACCTTCTCCACAGCTCTGCCTTCTTCAGGAAGCCACCCACCTCGTCATACAGGTTTAACATGCTGGTCTCTTTTGCTGCAGACACACATTCAATTCGCTATATACATATATATATATATATATATATATATATATATATATATATATATATATATATATATATATATACACACACACACACACACGCCTGCATTGCGTGGTCTTGACTATATGAAGTTGATTGTTTTGACACTGTCGTTCAAAACTTCATGTAACACAGGGCTCATTTTCTTGCACGCCAAAGCTCACTGTGTCATGCACGATCCCTGTGCATGACACAGTGAGTCCACTTCACGTCAGGGTTTTATTTTTTAATGCGCGCTACGAATCCTCTCTTGCTGCCCGTCATCGAGGCCGCTGCGTCCGTGCAGATGTTGCTGCAGGATTTCCAGCTCATTCCGTTTTCACAGAAGAAGGAGATGACAACATGAACAATGACATACAAATCTTCTTTGGCACTTGTCCCTCCGTGTTTTTAGCAGCATTGCTGCTACGCTTCAACCACGACTTCATTGTTTGAGTTTTAAGGCGGCAGTGATAGATAGACGGGTAACGACAGGTGGCGTGTGCCAGGTTGGGTCAAACCATCCTGATATGGGGGAGACTCTAGGTTTTTAGGATAATTAAATTAAATAGCCTACTTAATATAAAATTCAGTTTGTGAACTAACACTGTATTGTTGTTGTATTGAATCTTTGTCGAATAACTATTTTTAAAGGATTTTTGAATGGATGCTAATTTTAAATAGATTTAAAAAAAATCTCACGTACCCCCTGGAGTGCCTTCACGTACCCCCAGGGGTACGCGGACCCCCATTTGAGAACCACTGCTCTAGTTAATTATAATCTATAGAGTTATGCGGTTATAATTGCTGTCACACAGAGAGAGGTGTGCATGTTCAGGTTTACTGGTGGAAACATTATTCAGTGTTCTAGACTAACAGCGACGTCTCCTCAAAGTAAAGTGGTATAACGGTGTGACATAATATGGTCAAATAAAAAGGCTGGTACATTATACATATTATGGCATATAATTGTGTAATATTATGAAGTGAAATGTAGTAGTAGCAAAACAATATTCAGTAGTATTGCATATTGTAAGTATTAAGTTTACAAAATATATATACACACACACAATACCGTTCAAAAGTTTGGGGTCACTTAGAAATGTCCTTATTTTTCAAAGAAAAGCACTGTTTTCTTTCAATGAAGATAACATTAAATTAATCAGAAATACACTATACATTGTTAATGTGGTAAATGACTATTCTAGGTGGAAACATCTGGTTTTTAATGAAATATCTACATAGGTGTATAGAGGCCTATTTCCAGCAACTATCACTCAGTGTTCTAATGGTACATTGTGTTTGCTCATCGCATAGAAGACTAATGGATGATTAGAAAACCCTTGTGCAATTATGTTAGCACAACTTAAAACAGTTATGCTGGTGAGAGAAGCTTTACAACTGGCCTTCCTATGCATAGCATCGCATGTGTGGGTTCCATTATATTCTCAAAATGGCCAGAAAAAAGAAAACTTTCATGTGAAACTCGCCAGTCTGTTCTTGTTCTTAGAGATGAAGGCTATTCCATGCGAGAAATTGCTGAACATTTGTCTGGGTGACCCCAAACTTTTGTATGTATGTATGTATGTATGTATGTATGTGTATGTATGTGTGTGTGTGTGTACACTTGGGTATTGACAAAAGAAGAATTAAACCCCATAATGATCATAGTTTGTCAGCTTCTCGACGCTGTTCGGCACTGACTCGCCCGTCACTCGTTATGCTAATTTTAAAAACATCTCACATACCTCCTTCACGTACCCCCAATTGAGAACCACTGCTTTATCTTATGGAGGAAAGTTTCCATTTCTCCCATCCCTCTTCCTCAACAGCAGTATAAAACATCTTCCATATTTGACATGCTGAGGGCACAAACTATGGTTTAGTTCAGAACCTGGGGCTTGTGTCACTACAAACATAAATACAAGCTCTTTGTCATTATCTTCCTTGCTTCCCTGTTTGTTTAAGACGTTTAAGAAGGATGTGGTAGATTTATAATCTAACCATGTGCCCGTTCTGCCTATAAATTAACAAGAAAGCTCCCTGGTGTCGTTACAAATGTGATTGTTGAGACAAGGCACTGATATAATCTATATGTTATGTGTGAGTGATATAATGATTTATTATTTGACCACACAGGCTGGTCTAAAGAGTGCCTGCGGGACTGGGGCTCATACATCAACTTGGCCATTCCCAGCATGGTCATGATGTGTGTCGAGTGGTGGACGTATGAGATTGGAGGCTTTCTGGCAGGTAATGTCAATGTCCACTTTGTTGTTTAAAGCATTTCTGGTGTCAAATCTAACTGTCGTTTGTCATTGACAGGTCTAATAAGTGAGGTGGAGCTTGGAGCTCAAGCGGTTGTATATGAACTTGCTACTGTTGCATACATGGTAATCTTCCCCCGACCAAAATGAATATACTTGAAATTGTTATTGTGTCACATGAATCACCTATTTGCACACGCAGTGTAACGGCATGTTAAAGTTGCTGTTTTGTTCTTAGTTCCCTCTAGGTTTCAGTATAGCAGGCAATGTAAGAGTTGGAAATGCCTTGGGAGCCGGAGACACGGAGCAGGCTAAGCTGTCTGCTAAACTGACTATATTCTGTGCAGGTTAGTAAACACCATTTTTATGCCATCTTCTAAAAATAGCATGTATTTGGTGAGATTAAGGTGAGTTAATTCTTTTAATAATTGTGAAATAATTATATTTTCACTCGAGAAACTACTTCAGGAGTAGCTTTGAGCAAAAGGTTCTAGACCAGAGGTGGGCAAACTACGGCCCGCGGGGCATTTTAATCCGGCCCGCCGAGTATTATAATTATTATAACATTAAAAAAAAAAAAAAAAAGTTATAGTAAAGACCGCTGTAGCGCTTCTCCGTTCCCAAGTAAAGTTTCCCGAAGCACGATGACCACAACAGACCAGCGTTGATGTTTCTTCATGCTTATTTATTGCACAGCGCTCTTTTAGGCTTTCCGTGTGTGTGTTCTGCTGCAGCAGAAAGACCGCTGTAATGCCTTCTGCTGCGCACACGGCTCTGCTGCAGAAGAACACACACACGAAAAGCCTAAAAGAGCGCTGTGCAATAAATAAGCATGAAGAAACATCAACGCTGGTCTGTTGTGGTCATCGTGCTTTGGGAAAATCAAATCGGGAACAGAGAGGCGTTACAGCGGTTTGTACGCGCCGTGCGGACCGCTGCCTGCCGCGTTCTGCTGAACTAGAGCGCACACAACACTTGCTGTGCTGCGCTGGTCAATTCCACACCCTCCCCCACTGATCCAACAGACAAGGGCGACACTTTTTTTATTTTTTTTTATTACCGTAATATACCGCAAAACACTGAAAAGCTCCACTTCTTAGCGGTCAGAATCCTTTTTAATTATGTCGTAAAGCGTTAACTTTAGAAGAATTACGGTAATATGAATCACTTTCTGTCGCCGGAGACAGGGTTTGTACTACGACAGTTTTAGAGTTGTGAAATGAACTGACAGCTGCATGCAGAGTATTTTTCCTCAGTAAAACTAACATAACTAACCACATTGACCCACGGAACTGCGCCACCCTGCGCGCTCATGTCACGTGACATATAGGGTTCTGTCTGCCAGCCTCCTGCAGTGATCTCTTCTGTCAAATGAGTGGACCCAAGAAAAGAAAAGTCGACAGTGAGTGCAGAGTCTTTAATGAGTGGACTGCTAAGTATTTTTTCACCGAAGTACGATTAAAGGCAGTATGTCTTATTTGCCAAGAAACCATTGCAGTCTTCAAAGAATACAATATTAGCCGCCACTTTTCCGCCAAGCATGCTAACTATGCTAGCCAACAGTCAACGACAGAACGGGCGGGTACTGCTAAGAAGTTGGCAGCCAATTTAAAGAGTCAGCAAAATATTTTTTTTTATTTAACCAGCGAGTTGAACAAAAAAGCTGAGTCATTTACGTTATATTCTCACACCGCCCCCTGTCGGCCTCGCCGTCGTCCAGTGTAGAGCCACGGGTCTCCCACCGCCCAGCACCCCCTGTGGCGGACCACAGGCTCCCCACCTTCCCTTTGGCTCCAATAATCTGTTTTACCAGATACTCATACTCTCATGTGGTCTGCATTTGGGTCCGCAACATTGTCCTCCCGTGACAGGTTCACACAAACACTCTCCATCCATCTGATACTGGCCCGGCCTGTCTATCAAATTTTTTTATTCAATGTGGCCCCTGAGCCAAAAAGTTTGCCACCCCTGCTCTAGACCTTCTCCTGCAGAGCTTCTCCTTGGCCAACATTAGGAGACTGTGGTTGTTCTTTTGTGTGAATGTCAGTTTACAAAAAAAATAAACTAATTTAGCATATTTTGTATGATGTAATCTGTGGAAAATGAAGTCTGTTACTCTTTACCACAGTGTCGGTCTCCCTATGTTTGTCCGTTCTCATTGGGAGCCTGAAGAACCATATCTCTTATGTCTTTACAGATGACGAGTGAGTATATCTTTAACGTGTTTTTCTAACCGCAACTATGTTTATTACTTTTTTTTTTTTTTGGAGGGGAGGGGGTGTATTATGTTGAAATATACTTAAACAGTGTCAAGTCTTCTAGAGATAATCATCTCTTAAGTGACCTTTCAACATGACATGCACTACAGTGAACTTTGCCATCAAATTCTTTTCAACATTAACTGAAAATAAAATGTTACGCTCAATTTACTGATTTCTCTTTGCTCAACAATAATGTGTCGCAATATATAACCCACAAATCTCATGACATAACTTTTTTTTCTTACTATGTCAAACTGTTAATTTTGAGTCTCTATTCCGTCAGACAAATACGGAACAGGGTTGCTGATGTCGTAGTTTTATATGCACCATTCGTCCTCCTGGATACAGTATCGGTAAGTATCTCTGAAATTCACATCCAAACAAGATCCCTTGATACACTAACATATTATTACATTGTCTAACCACCTCTTTATTGTGTTTGCACGACTAGGCGTCCTCGGGAGGTATTATAAGAGGAGCTGGTAAACAGAAGATTGGGGCTATTTGCAACATTTTGGGATATTATGGGATTGGTTTTCCCATTGGCGTGTCGCTGATGTTTGCAGCCAAAATGGGAATCACGGGTAAGATTTACGGCATGTTTTTTAGCCTTAAGCTGTTAGTTTTTTTTTATGTTTTGTCCCCAAAGTCTTTTTTTAGTAAGAGCTCTGACACGGCATAACTTAAAGCTAAATATGTAAAACTCTTTATTTCCCTCAGGTCTGTGGTGGGGCTTGTTTACCTGCGTGTTTCTGCAGTCTTCATTCCAAATTATCTACCTAATAAGAATGAACTGGGGGAAAGTTACAGTCGAGGTCAGTATTCAGAGGTACATCTTCCCGTCAGACTACTTCTTTATGAATACAAGTTCACACATTGTTTTTCTTCCAGGCTCAAATCAGAGCGGGAGTGTGTGAGAAGTTCACAGACACAAGTAAGTAAAACATTTGATCCTGCTAGGGACAAATACAAAATGTATCTTGTTCAGCAAGGGAAATGATTAATTCTTTCCCGAGCCAGTTTAGGCTATAAGACATGTAGTTTAATGGTGGCATATTGCTTAAAACAATGCATGTACTCCTCTAGCACATTTTTAAATTCATGAAAAAGCTCTATATCCTTGTAAAACTATAGACTGTGGGTGTCTATATGTCTATATGTGTGTGTGTATATATATATATATATATATATATATATATATATATATATATATATATATATATATATATATATATATACACATGTATACATGTATATATATATATATATATATATATATATATATATATATAAAATTCATTAATTGCATGTATCCAGGTCCCCAACCGGATGATCCAGAGAACTCACCAGGGCAAACGGACACTGTGGACCTGGTTCTCCCTGAGGAGGAACTAGCAGTAAAAATAGTGAAGGAGACACTCTCTTTCAGGACTCTGGTTCTGTATAGAGGCCTCATTCTGGCTCTCATGCTTTTAATCCTGGCTGCTGGAATCATTCTTAACTTGCTGGTCACTAACTTGATGAGATGACCACAAGCAAAGTCTATTGTGTTAAGTGAAGTACCTCCTTAGTCACGAGTGCACATTATGATGCAGCTGTTTGCATTGCAGGATGTCAAAGCAGGGCATGCAGAAGGAAGACACACATGCAGATGTGCAGACAGTAGGCAGAGCACAGAGGGAGACAATGTTTGTGTTTAATGCATTACATTGTGGTTATTTTTGCTTCCTTAAAGGAACAACAATATATTTAATGTATGAAATAATAAAAAAGAAGGGTAAATATTGGAAATGCTTTTGAGAGATTGAGATGGCTCAGAAGTTTTTAAAACGGATGCAGAGTTGGCATATTGTATGTACCTGATTTAAAAAAAAAAAATAATAATATATATATATATATATATATATATATATACATATATATATATATATATATATATATATATATATATATATATATATAAAATAAAACGATACAAGGCAAATTGAAGTACTCTTATTTTACCCTATAGAACTTCTCATAAAACGAAAAAACACTATCATGGCTCAAAAAAAGGCTCAAAATCGGGTGGAAAAATTAGGGAATCGTTAATGAAACATGATTAAAATAATAATAATGGAGCTATGAACTTGTTAGTGATCTAAACCCCTGTGTGGTTTTCGGGTCTCCTACCAGTTGGACATGAGCGGAAAACCTCTAATGGGAGGCGTCCTGATTCGATGCCCGATCCACCTCAGCTGACTCCTTTCGACACAAAGGAGCAGCGGCTCAACTCCAAGCTCCCTCCTGATGTCCGAGCTCCTTACCCCATCTCTAAGGCTGATCCCGGCCACCCTACGGAGGAAGCTCATTTCGGCCGCTTGAATCCGAGACCTCGTTCTTTCGGTCACGACTCATAGGTGAGGGTTGGGACGTAGACCGACCAGCAAATGGAGCGCTTCGCCTTCCGGCTCAGCTCCTTCTTCACCAAGACCAACCCGTCAGCAGCTAGCAGGTGAAGGAATATGGATGATCTGATCTCAGGGTTCTATGCTCTGATCTCAGGGTTCTATGCTCTGATCTCAGGGTTCTATGCTCTGATCTCAGGGTTCTATGCTCTGATCTCAGGGTTCTATGGTCTGATCTCAGGGTTCTATGCTCTGATCTCAGGGTTCTATGGTCTGATCTCAGGGTTCTATGCTCTGATCTCAGGGTTCTATGCTCTGACCTCAAGGCTCTATGCTCTGATCTCAGGGTTCTATGGTCTGATCTCAGGGTTCTATGCTCTGATCTCAGGGTTCTATGCTCTGACCTCAAGGCTCTATGCTCTGATCTCAGGGTTCTATGGTCTGATCTCAGGGTTCTATGCTCTGATCTCAGGGTTCTATGCTCTGATCTCAGGGTTCTATGCTCTGATCTCAGGGTTCTATGCTTTGACCTCAAGGCTCTGATCTCGGGGTAGTGGGGATGGTGGAGTGACAGTGTTGCTCTTGTCGTAGGTGTCATGTGTTTGTTCTGGTCTATGTTGATGCCATTACCTTGATTTTAATTGATTTTCTTTTTTTATTACATTTCATACAAAATGAAAAAAACGAGTAGCACATTAATTCATACATGTGATCTAACAAAGGTAAAGGGCAAATATTAACCATATATGCTGTTTATTATGCTTGTAATTGGAATGAAGTAAACATCTGTTGAGTATTTTAACATAAAATTGTGTGATTGTGTTGAATAAAACAAATTAAAAAATGCAGCGGGTCCACCAAACCCACGAACACTGTCTGAATAACCAAAACATGAACACCACACAAGGGTTAATGGACCCTGGAAAGTAATACGGCCAGCAGCCACTGAACTGCAACTTCGGAGTGTATATCTTTAAAGCGCTGGGCTTTTGTTTTTAGGATACCGTGTTGAGCTTTGGCGAGCCACACATCTAGTGCAGTGGTTCTCAAATGGGGGTCCGCGTACCCCAGGGGGTACGTGAGATTTTTTTTAAATCTATTTAAAATTAGCATCCATTCAAAAATCCTTTAAAAATAGTTATTCGACAAAGATTCAATACAACAACAATACAGTGTTAGTTCACAAACTGAATTTTATATTAAGTAGGCTATTTAATTTAATTATCCTAAAAACCTAGAGTCTCCCCCATATCAGGATGGTTTGACCCAACCTGGCACACGCCACCTGTCGTTACCCGTCTATCTATCACTGCCGCCTTAAAACTCAAACAATGAAGTCGTGGTTGAAGCGTAGCAGCAATGCTGCTAAAACCACGGAGGGACAAGTGCCAAAGAAGATTTGTATGTCATTGTTCATGTTGTCATCTCCTTCTTCTGTGAAAACGGAATGAGCTGGAAATCCTGCAGCAACATCTGCACGGACGCAGCGGCCTCGATGACGGGCAGCAAGAGAGGATTCGTAGCGCGCATTAAAAAATAAAACCCTGACGTGAAGTGGACTCACTGTGTCATGCACAGGGATCGTGCATGACACAGTGAGCTTTGGCATGCAAGAAAATGAGCCCTGTGTTACATGACGTTTTGAACGACAGTGTCAAAACAATTAACTTCATAATGTCAAGACCAGCATGTTAAACCTGTATGATGAGGTGGGTGGCTTCCTGAAGAAGGCAGAGCTGTGGAGAAGGTCCTCTGCAGAGGGAGATTTCACCTGCTTTCCTCAGCTCCAGTCAAGTCGGTCATTGTGGGACATTTGACCAACTTGATTCAAGATTTTCACTTCTACTTTCCTGACATGGAGGATAAATCTGTACAGCTGGATTGGGTGAGGAACCCATTCATCTTGTCTGAAGCAAACGGAAGCAAGCTGCCTGTCACTTATCAGGAAAAACTCCTGGAAGTGTCATCTGACCGTGGCCTCCAGATGAAGTTTGCCACATCCACACTCACACCGTTTTGTGTGTGTGTGAAGCAGGAGCACCCTGACCTGGGACAGAAAGCTTTGGAGCAGCTACTACCCTTTGCCTCCACATGTTCATGTGAGGCCTCCTTCTCTGCAATGACTGATCAAAACAATATAACTCATAATATGTACTTTGTAACATGTTACCAGAAAGATTATAGTTATTTTACATCATTTTTGTGTTGACCCTGAAATGCAATATGTATAACTAACTAATTAATAAGTTACCTTTTGAAGGTGTTGAAATACTTTGCACAGCCGTGGTGAATTCTTTCCCTGGAGAGCAGCAAAGATGACAGAAAGGACCAACGCTGCAGCGGAAAACCCTGCATTAGTATCTGGTCCTGCAGACATGGAGGGGTCCAGTGACAAGCTTTTCTGCTGCAGGTGGGTGCGCCACAGAGTTCTCCTGGCCCACAGAGAGGAACTGTACCACATCCTGAGGATGACAGGCCCTCTGGTAAGGATTGATACTGTTTAAATACCTTCCTCCATCTGTTAGGGATTGTGTGGATTGAGGCTGTCCATGCTGAAAACCTGATTCATACGACAGAAGAGTGAGTGTTTGGTTGGAAATGTCAAGTAAAAAACAACTTGTGCCTGATATTTAGAAGCACATATCAGTCAACCAAAGACAGTGCTTGCCTAGTTTCAATCAGTGGCTGCAACCTGATAAAGTGGGATGGCTCATTTGCTCTCTCGAATCCTCCATTACCTGCTCCCATTCGTGATCACAATGTTCTGTGGGCGTCTGGGAAATGAAGTGATGGCTGGCTATGGATTAGCTTCTGCTGTAAGTGGTCACCTGTATGCTCCATAGACTTGTGGAGGCTAGCATGAGGGAATGAAAGGTGGAAATGTAATTTTAAAGCTATAAACTCACCTTCTCAAGATTCAGCAATTGTCTTACAATCCTGACGATTTAATCAATATGTAGTATAGTTACTGTTATGAGTCATATACATATTGGTTACATCAGAGTGTATGCATCAGACTCGTTCAAGTCTGTTTCATATTCATTCCAGACCATTAATATTACTACTGCAGCACGAGATGTGGTCTGGGACTGGCATGCGATACTTTGGTGTCTCAGGTTTCAAATCTGGTCCCCACAGATGATGAGCAGATTTAGCATAAACAGATTATCTTCATTCCAAATATTGATCAAATTCTGTGGTGCACACTCACGCCTCTTCTGTGTTGTGTAATTTGTGTTCTTCAGGGATAAGCATACACTATAGTGTACTGTCCTGAAATTATGACATTGAACGGTGTATACTATGCCATGAGCATTTCCAGGAATCTAAATACAGCCTTTTGATTTTAGAATAGCCCAGCTGTATCTTACAGCCTTCCTTCCTGCCGTATCAGTGAGTTGTGATTTTTTCTTCACCTTTTTTAAGTAAATTTAATTTTTTTTCCAGAGATGTATAGAGAAACCACTAACTCTTAAATGTGTGTGTGTTTTTTAATGTCTTTTAGGCAATGTTTCTACATAACCTTCAGGTGTCTTATCTGCAGAACCAGGTGCAGTAATATCCTGAACACAATTCTTTTTTTTTCAGAGAATCAAAACATGTTGTCTTAATTAATGCAACCACTGAGGGGAAAGGTATAAGTGGTACTCACCATTCTTTCTTTCGGACCATTTATTTTTATTTTTATTTGTATTTTTATTCCTTTCTCTCCTCCTACCGGTCACTCCACTGCACAATTCATATTTAAACACTCATGCCACATACACTTAACTTTAACTTTAACTTAAACGCACACGTCACTTTAACATACACTTAACTTTAATACACTTAATACATACACTTAACTTTAACTTAAACACACACGTCACTTTAGCATACACTTACATTAATGTTATCTGTTGTCTGAGTACTTTATCCTTATCTTATTTAGACTTTTTGCACTGTTGCTGTCGTTGATTGTTGTTTGTCTCGTCTAATGTCTAATGTCTAATGTATGCACCTTCCGCCTAACTAAATTCCTCGTCTGTGCAAACATCCCTGGCAATTAACGGTTTCTGATTCTGATTCTGATTCTGATCATCACATCATCTGGTGTTTGTGTACTCAGGGTATAATACTGCCACAAATGTACGCTGCTGCCATGGCAAACATAGCAAACGTTGTGACGAACTACATCTTTCTTTACTGCATGGATCTGGGTGTTAAGTAGGTGTACTCACACCATTTTAGATCTGATTAAAACACATACACACACACACACACACACTGATTAACTTCTCTGTTTTACAGCGGATCTGCAGCAGCCAATGCTCTGTCACAGATTTACATCTGTGCTTTTCTGTTTGCTTACATTCGGTGGAAGAAGCTCCATGTAAAAACATGGGGAGGTGAGGGACAGTTATATTTAGCAGATATTTTTGGTGACCCGATGATCTTATGGTCCACTTTGTTCATCTTCCAAGAATTTTCCTGCACTTTAATAAGTTTCTCTCTCCCCCTGAGGTGAGAGATTTCACATTTGTGGATTCCCTATGTTTTCATGCATCACTCTCTTCAGCTTCCATCTTTTGTATTCTACATACATGAGTTTCTCTCTCCCCCTGCAGGCTGGTCTGTGGAATCACTGCAGGAGTGGGGCTCCTACATGAAACTGGCCTTTCCCAGTATATTAATGACATGTTTCGAGTGGTGGCTTTATGAGTTTGGGGGATTCTTTGCAGGTAATCCAGATATTTTCATGATTACATTAACCCTATTGATTTAAAGCTGAGCAGTACTGACCTGTGTTATTTAAGCCTATCTCTAAGCTCATTCATTTAATCAAATCAGCAAACAATACAAACTTCATCTTTGTCTCCGACGATCAGGAATGCTGAGTGAAGAAGAACTGGCCGCCCAACATGTTGTGATAACGGTGGCTTTCATAACCTACATGGTACTAACAACAAGTCAGATTTATATTAGTTCCAAAAACATTTTTAAGTTTGAACACCCTAGAGCAAGCTCTGTTGTAAATCAGTGTTCATTCTTTCTGACTCCTGAATGTATTTTTTGTGTGCAAAACGATGAATCCACAGTTCCCTCTTGGTATACAAGCTGCAGCATGCGCCCGTGTGGGCAATGCTCTCGGTGCCGGAGACACTGCCAGGGCCATCCTCACCTGCAAGATGTCACTCGCTCTTGCAGGTCAGTTTAAGCACATTCTGTTAATGTAGCCTCAATCAATAAAGCAGCATTTGATGTTTGATTTCTTTACATCCACTTTTTTCCAGCTAGCATTGCTGTTGTTGAAGGTATTGTGCTTGGCTCTACTAAATCAATGATTGGATACATCTTCACCTCTGATGAGTGAGTCTCTGCAGCTGCACTACATTGCACTTATTGAATGTTAAAGTTGTTACAGTACAACTGTGACACACAAAGACACAATCTGAATTACCCTTCCAGGAAGATCATTGGTTGGGTCTCCCATTTGATGAACGCTTACTGTTTCCTCCAATTCTTTGATGGTCTTGTGGTGAGTCTAACGGCCAGCAAAATATATTTGCAGTATGATGCCAAAATCAAGTCATAAATGTCAAATACAAAAACATGTTTTTGCCCATTCTAGTGTGTGTGCACGGGCATCTTCTTGGGCACGGGCAAACAGAAGATACCAGCTCTGGCCAATTTCATTGGATACTACTGCATCGGACTTTCACTCAGCGTAGTTTTAACGTTTGTCGCCAAACTGAGAATTTTGGGTAATAATATGAAATGACCATGCTTTGTTACTTTCAGAGACATTCCAGAGCAATACATGACCGCTGTGGGCGACGCAAGTTCTTATAAGTGAAGCCCGCTTTGTCCTTGACAGACTAATTTGTCTTTGTCTCTGCAGGTTTTTGGCTGGGGCTGCTCATTTGTGTCGTCTTGCAATCTACCTTCTACATCATTGTCATCTTCAAGCTCAACTGGAGGAGAATGACGGAAGAGGTATGCTGCTGGCCAATCAAACAATCAAGATCATTTAGGGCCTCAGCTGTTTTGATATACTGGCAGAATCTGCTTCTTTTCTACAGTATCAGATGTTCAAGCAAATCTGGAAAAGTTCGATACAGATTTGTCAAGTGTATGAATGAGAAGATATTGACAGTTTGGTTTTTGTATCTGCTTGTTTGCAGGCTGTGAAACGAGCTCAGAAAAAGACACGCGTAACATTATTGAGCACAGCTGCCCTGTCAGATGACCAGACAGCAAGTCATGGGGACGTAAGTGGCTTGTTATTGTTAACACTAACAACATAAATTACTTTTCAGTTGTCATACTTAGGTTCACACTGTCATCAATGGACTTTTCTCATTTGTTTTATGTAATATTCTATATCGGACACTTAAGTCCAAGAAACTACATTTCTGACAATGTTTTACTGCACTGTTCTTCATTTGTCTCAACAAAATAAATGAATATGATTATTTTTCTTTTAAGTTGGTGGAAGGCTACATGTCTCTGGGCACTAAGGGGAACACGGAGACAAAGGGTGGACATGTGGTCCAGCAGAAGGTTGTCCGTCTCTCCACTACTCAGCTGATCCTCAGACGAGGCCTCATTGTGTTTGCAGCAGTTGCACTTCTGGCTGCGGGAGCGACTGTGCACTTCCTGGTGCCCTTACCAGAGACCCGGCCTTCAGAGGCCAACTTCACTTTGGACTGGATCAACACGACATATACTCCTGATCAAACTTTCTCCACTGCACTGGTCCCAATAAAAGGATGAGATTATTGATCATTAAATTGTTGTTTGTGCTCAATGTCATAAAAACACAGAATCCTAGACTCTCATGGACTTGTTACCTTTGACAAAGTGACTAAAACAATGGCAGATTTGATGCAAAATTAAGTGAATAAATGGTTGAACCAACATTTAGCTATAAGAGATTCATAAAAGATTACATTTTGTAATGGTCTTTCTCCTTTTTTCTCCCACCTCTTGTGTCATGTCAACTGTGATAAAAGCTTCAGTTATTTTTTTGTTCCCCCTGAATCTTTTGAGCATTTGTAAGTGTAACCCTCATCTGTTGGCAAAAATAAATAATGGTCTGTAACAATTTTAAAACATGTTCTATTTAGTTGAATAAGAATATTAACAGTACGTCGTCTTTTCTTATCTAGCATGTAAGTGTTCCCATTGTCATGCTAAATGCTTATATGCTACTTACAGTGGCTGTAAATACTTGTAAGCAATGTAGACTAATTTAGATGAGCTCTGGGTGAAGAGTGGAAGAACAATTGTCCTCACACAGTACAAAGAGCACCCACTCACTTGACTACACTAAAAGTTAAGTATAATGAAGACATCAATATAAAGGGCTAGAACTCTGCCCGCATTGTCTGTATTTGGGTCCAAGGTCCCAGGTCATCAGGAGCAAAACACAAGTTTATACTATAAGGGTGGGGTTACTGTATGTTGATGGTTAACTTTCCCAATGATCCCGTTCGGTACAATACTGAACAAATCCATCAATGTACAGTCTCGAAGTTCATGTCTCCATAAATATTTTTTCACAATCGCTATCCACTCTACTTTTGCCTCTTTGAATCTCTCCTTGATCATTAAGTGTGATCGATACATTACATGTATTGTACTGAAACTGTAATCAATCACTAAACCCAAACTTTATTTCTGTTACTATTTCTAGCAAATAGGTTAATTGTTCCAAAATATGGGAAAAGGATTCATTATTGCATCCTCCATTAATGCCATTTTGGAAATGGTTTGTCTTTTGAGTGATGGAGACTACTAATCATTGAATCATTAACCAGATCTAACAGTAGTGATTGTGTTTTCAGTATTAAACCACTTAAAGATTAAAACATTCTTGCCTTTATGTCATCCATTTTAGTCTTTGTTGTGATTGCAAGCTTTTTTTTTCCTTCTTGTTTTTCCACTATCTACGTTGTTTCAGCTGGCTTTGGCTTCATGCCAAGGCCCGCTGAGCAAAGATTTCTCTCCTCTCTAATATTATCTCCAAGACCGTGAGATAAAAGACAGACACTCCAGCAGCAGAAGGATCTTCTTGAACATTTTGTCCTGCAGACATGGAGGGGTCCAGTGACAAGCTTTTCTGCTGCAGGTGGGTGCGCCACAGAGTTCTCCTGGCCCACAGAGAGGAACTGTACCACATCCTGAGGATGACAGGCCCTCTGGTAAGGATTGATACTGTTTAAATACCTTCCTCCATCTGTTAGGGATCGTGTGGATTGAGGCTGTCCATGCTGAAAACCTGATTCATACGACAGAAGAGTGAGTGTTTGGTTGGAAATGTTAAGTAAAAAACAACTTGTGCCTGATATTTAGAAGCACATATCAGTCAACCAAAGGCAGTGCTTGCTTAGGACAGTGTGATGGCTCACTTGCAAAGAGAGCCATGCTAATTAATTGCAACTTGTGTTTCTTTTCAATTTACAATGTATCCTCTGTGAGCTGGTAACCGTATCAACTGGACATTGTCGATGTTTGTCTTTCTAGCTGCTCTCTCGAATCCTCCATTACCTGCTCCCATTTGTGATCACAATGTTCTGTGGGCGTCTGGGAAATGAAGTGATGGCTGGCTATGGATTAGCTTCTGCTGTAAGTGGTCACCTGTATGCTCCATAGACTTGTGGAGGCTAGCATGAGGGAATGAAAGGTGGAAATGTAATTTCAAGGGACAACATTAAATAGTAAAGCTATAAACTCACCTTCTCAATATTCAACAATTGTCTTACAAGTATGATGATTTAATCAATATGTAGTATAGTTACTGTTATGAGTCATATAAATATTGGTTACATCAGAGTGTATGCGTCAGACTCATTCAAGTTTGTTTCATATTCATTCCAGACCATTAATATTACTACTGCAGCAACGGGATATGGTCTGGGACTGGCATGCGATACTTTGGTGTCTCAGGTTTGGAAAGATTGTTTATTATCCACTCCTATTTATTAATGCACCCCTTTCTAAAATGTGTATTATGTTGTGCAGACATTTGGTGGCAAGAACCTGCTGCGGGTGGGAGTGATCCTTCAGCGGGGCATCATCATCCTGCTGTTGTTCTGCCTGCCTTGCTGGGGTCTGCTCATCAATGCCCAGGCCATCCTGTTATGTCTCGGCCAGAGCCCTGAGGTGACCAGGTACAGCACCAAACATGCCATGATTCTATCGCTAGCACTACAGGGGATGTGGGTGTGTTTAACCTTTGGAAGTCGAGACCTTTACCTACGTAAAACAAAACAAAAAATCTCTTCATTCAAATCATATCTGGTCCCCACAGATTCAATGTATTGCCCTCATTCTGCTCCGGTATTTTTTGTGTCTCTTTCAAGCATGAATTATGACAACCATGGTCAGAATTATATTTTTTAAATGTTTCTTTAAATGGAAAATTGTCTGTGGCTAAATGGCAGTGAAAATAAATGAGACTTAACGAACATTGCATATTTTCTTAGATGTGCTTCTTTTATTGTTATTTCAGAATAGCCCAGCTGTATATTACAGGCTTCCTTCCTGCAGTACCAGTGAGTCCTACCTTTTCGCTCACCTTTTAGCAACAATACAACATGTTTTTCTATATCTGTTTCGTAGTATTAGTTCTCAATAAGCTTCTAAATACATTTTAAACACCTAACTTAAATCATCTTTCTTTGTAGGCAATGTTTCTACAGCATCTCCAGGTGTCTTACCTGCAGAACCAGGTGCATTGCTGTCTTAAACCCAAGTCCAGTTAGCCCTCTGTATCATCTTAATTTAGTAAATGTTCTAAATTGTATTCAGTCTAATTGAATAAGTGGCGGTAATAATCAGATTTTTGTGTACTCAGGGTATAATACTGCCACAAATGTACGCTGCTGCCATGGCAAACATAGCAAACGTTGGGACGAACTACATCTTTCTTTACTGCATGGATCTGGGTGTTAAGTAGGTGTACTCACACCATTTTAGATCTGATTAAAACACACACACACACACTGATTAACTTCTCTGTTTTACAGCGGATCTGCAGCAGCCAATGCTCTGTCACAGATTTACATCTGTGCTTTTCTGTTTGCTTACATTCGGTGGAAGAAGCTCCATGTGAAAACATGGGGAGGTGAGGGACAGTTATATTTAGCAGATATTTATGGTGACCCGATGATCTTATGGTCCACTTTGTTCATCTTCCAAGATTTTTCCTGCACTTTAATAAGTTTCTCTCTCCCCCTGCAGGCTGGTCTGTGGAATCACTGCAGGGGTGGGGCTCCTACATGAAACTGGCCTTCCCCAGTACATTAATGAAATGCTTTGAGTGGTGGCTTTATGAGTTTGGCGGATTCTTTGCAGGTAATCCAAGTCTTATACAATGTTAAGACATTTGTTTTGAACATACCGGATAATAACTTTAAGTCATGACTTTCTTCTTAAACACTGAGCAGTACTGACCTGTGTTATTTAAGCCTAACTCTAAGATCATTGATTTAATCAAATCAGCAAACAATACAAATTTCTTCTTTGTCTCTGACGATCAGGAATGCTGAGTGAAGACGAACTTGCAGCCCAGCATGTTGTGATAACGGTGGCTTGTCTTACCTTCATGGTACTAACAACAAGTCAGAGTGTGATATTCTCACGTTAAAACTTTTGTCTAAACATAATAAACTCAAGGTTTGTTCACCTCGAGTCCTTTTACTTGTTATCACTCACAGAGCTGACTCTCTTTCATACTTAAAAAAAAATAACGATGAATCCACAGTTCCCTCTTGGTATACAAGCTGCAGCATGCGCCCGTGTGGGCAATGCTCTCGGTGCCGGAGACACTGCCAGGGCCATCCTCACCTGCAAGATGTCACTCGCTCTTGCAGGTCAGTTTAAGCACATTCTGTTAATGTAGCCTCAATCAATAAAGCAGCATTTGATGTTTGATTTCTTTACATCCACTTGTTTCCAGGGACCATTGCAGTTGTTGAAGGTCTTGTGCTTGGCTCTACTAAATCAATGATTGGATACATCTTCACTGCTGATGAGTGAGTCTCTGCAGCTGCACTTTCTTTTAGTAACCCTAATTGGAAATATTGGCCTAAAAAAATACATGTTAACTATAAAATCCTGTTTCAGGAAGATCATTGGTCTGGTTTCACACCTGATGAATGTCTACTGTTTGCTTCAGTTCTTTGATGCTCTTATGGTGAGTGTAACAGTTATTCTTGAAAGCACATCAAATATATTTGCATATTGAATTAGCCAAATATAATAAAATATAACAAGACAAGAATAAGTAAATGGCCAATGGAGTAAGACTGCATAATAATTAGAGATACATCTCTTTACATTCTAGTGCGTGTGCTCAGGCATCTTCTTGGGCACGGGAAAACAGAAGATACCAGCCGTGGGCAACTTTATTGGATTCTACTGCATCGGACTTCCACTGAGCATTACTTTAACTTTTGTTACAAAACTGAGAATTTTAGGTAATTGTATTAAGTGAATTGTCATTTTTCATTTCCAATGAGAAGTTTTTTTTTTTAAATCTTTATGCCAAGCCTGCTTTTAACTGTATAATTGCAGGTTTTTGGCTGGGACTGCTCATTGGTGCCATTTTACTATGCACCTTCTACATCATTGTCATCTTCAGGCTGAACTGGGAGAGAATGACAGAGGAGGTATGTTCAGCGAGGCCTCAGAATCTCTATTTGCTATTTGTTGCATGTAAGATCAGAGAAATAAGACGGTTTGGTTTCTGTTTGTATTTGTTTGCAGGCTTTAAACAGAGCACAGAAAAACACTCCCATGATGGTATTAAGCACAGCTGCCCTGTCAGACGCTGCGGGTAACAACACTGTTGAACAGACAGTGAGCCATGGGAGCGTAAGTGGTCTGCTAAACATAATATTAGCAACAACATCTAAATATATTTCCACAGCTTGTTTCATCTTGTCAATTGGCATTTATATGACTCTATTATTAAGTTTTTGCTATCCTTTGACATTGTTCACTTTTCATATGACTCAACAAAATAAAGTAATGCTCCATTTCTGTCTCCCAAGTTAGTGGAAGGCTACATGTCTGTGGGCACTGACGAGAACACGGAGACACAGGGTGGACATGTGGTCCAGCAGAAGGTTGTCCGTCTCTCCACTACTCAGCTGATCCTCAGACGAGGCCTCATTGTTTTTGCAGCAGTTGCACTTCTGGCTGCGGGAGCGACTGTGCACTTCCTGGTGCCCTTACCAGAGACCCGGCCTTCAGAGGCCAACTTCACTTTGGACTGGATCAATATGACATATACTAATCAAACTCATCAAAACATGCCGGGCTGAGGACACTGCACTGTCATGAATAGAAGACGAGCGCAACATTGTACTTTGACAATGAAGTACAACAATCTTTTAGTTCACTAGATCCTAAAAACAAAAGGACAGCGCTTTAAAGATATACACTCCGAAGTTGCAGTTCAGTGGCTGCTGGCCGTATTACTTTCCAGGCTCCATTAACCCTTGTGTGGTGTTCATGTTTTGGTTATTCAGACAGTGTTCGTGGGTTTGGTGGACCCGCTGCATTTTTTAATTTGTTTTATTCAACACAATCACACAATTGTATGTTAAAATACTCAACAGATGTTTACTTCATTCCAATTACAAGCATAATAAACAGCATATATGGTTAATATTTGTCCTTTACCTTTGTTAGATCACATGTATGAATTAATGTGCTACTCGTTTTTTTCATTTTGTATGAAATGTAATAAAAAAAGAAAATCAATTAAAATCAAGGTATGAGCATCAACATAGACCAGAACAAACACATGACACCTACGACAAGAGCAACACTGTCACTCCACCATCCACACTACCCCGAGATCAGAGCCTTGAGGTCAGACCATAGAACCCTGAGATCAGATCATCCATATTCCTTCACCTGCTAGCTGCAGTCCCAACCCTCACCTATGAGTCGTGACCGAAAGAACGAGGTCTCGGATTCAAGCGGCCGAAATGAGCTTCCTCCGTAGGGTGGCCGGGATCAGCCTTAGAGATGGGGTAAGGAGCTCGGACATCAGGAGGGAGCTTGGAGTTGAGCCGCTGCTCCTTCGTGTCGAAAGGAGTCAGCTGAGGTGGATCGGGCATCGAATCAGGACGCCTCCCATTAGAGGTTTTCCAGGCATGTCCAACTGGTAGGAGACCCAGGACACGCTGGAGGGATTATATCTCCCGGCTGGCCTGGAAATGCCTCGGGATCCCCCGGAATGAACTGGTAAATGAGAGGGAAGCCTGGGTCGGCCTGCTGGGCCTGCTGCCACCGCGACCCAACCCCGGATAAGTGGATGAAAATGGATGGATGGATGGATGGATGGATGTTGCAACCTTGTGCGGGAACGGCAGGAGTTTAAAACAAAACTCACACAACACAACCACAGACTCTCCATAAACAGGCCCAGACAGGGACAGGAGGACAGAGTGAAGGTACACAGGACCTGCAATTTCCACTCTTATTATCAGTGGACCCGAACATCCTGTATGTAATATACATGTGTAGTGGATGTACAGTGTGTGGTCATTGAGAATTTGTTCTGATGTATGTTCTTTACAGAAAATGAGCCAAGGCCAATGAGTCTGCGTTTGTAAAAATAATTAAATCATTTTTCTTTTGATAAAAAAAATGAAAACGGGTCCCACAGACCCGAAAACCACACAGGGGTTTAGATCACTAACAAGTTCATAGCTCCATTATTATTATTTTAATCATGCTTCATTAACGATTCCCTAATTTTTCCACCTGATTTTGAGCCATGATAGCGTTTTTTCATTTTATGAGAAGTTCTATAGGGTAAAATAAGAGTACTTCAATTTGCCTTGTATCGTTTTATTTTTAATATATATATTGAATCAGGTACATACAATATGCCAACTCTGCATCCGTTTTAAAAACTTCTGAGCCATCTCAATCTCTCAAAAGCATTTCCAATATTTACCCTTCTTTTTTGTTATTTCATACATTAAATATATTGTTGTTCCTTTAAGAAAGCAAAAATAACCACAATATAATGCATTAAACACAAACATTGTCTCCCTCTGTGCTCTGTCTACTGTCTGCACATCTGCATGTGTGTCTTCCTTCTGCATGCCCTGCTTTGACATCCTGCAATGCAAACAGCTGCATCATAATGTGCACTCGTGGCTAAGGAGGTACTTCACTTAATACAATAGACTTTGCTTGTGGTCATCTCATCAAGTTAGTGACCAGCAAGTTAAGAATGATTCCAGCAGCCAGGATTAAAAGCATGAGAGCCAGAATGAGGCCTCTATACAGAACCAGAGTCCTGAAAGAGAGTGTCTCCTTCACTATTTTTACTGCTAGTTCCTCCTCAGGGAGAACCAGGTCCACAGTGTCCGTTTGCCCTGGTGAGTTCTCTGGATCATCCGGTTGGGGACCTGGATACATGCAATTCATTAATTTTATACATACATACATACATACATACACACACAGTCTATAGTTTTACAAGGATATAGAGCTTTTTCATGAATTTAAAAAATGTGCTAGAGGAGTACATGCATTGTTTTAAGCAATATGCCACCATTCAACTACATGTCTTATAGTCTAAACTGGCTCGGGAAAGAATTAATCATTTCCCTTGCTGAACAAGATACATTTTGTATTTGTCCCTAGCAGGATCAAATGTTTTACTTACTTGTGTCTGTGAACTTCTCACACACTCCCGCTCTGATTTGAGCCTGGAAGAAAAACAATGTGTGAACTTGTATTCATAAAGAAGTAGTCTGACGGGAAGATGTACCTCTGAATACTGACCTCGACTGTAACTTTCCCCCAGTTCATTTTTATTAGGTAGATAATTAGGAATGAAGACTGCAGAAACACGCAGGTAAACAAGCCCCACCACAGACCTGAGGGAAATAAAGAATTTTACATATTTAGCTTTAAGTTATGCCGTGTCAGAGCTCTTACTAAAAAAAGACTTTGGGGACAAAACATTAAAAATTACCAGTTAGTGGCAAAAACTAACAGCTTAAGGCTAAAAAACATGCCGTAAATCTTACCCGTGATTCCCATTTTGGCTGCAAACATCAGCGACACGCCAATGGGAAAACCAATCCCATAATATCCCAAAATGTTGCAAATAGCCCCAATCTTCTGTTTACCAGCTCCTCTTATAATACCTCCCGAGGACGCCTAGTCGTGCAAACACAATAAAGAGGTGGTTAGACAATGTAATAATATGTTAGTGTATCAAGGGATCTTGTTTGGATGTGAATTTCAGAGATACTTACCGATACTGTATCCAGGAGGACGAATGGTGCATATAAAACTACGACATCAGCAACCCTGTTCCGTATTTGTCTGACGGAATAGAGACTCAAAATTAACAGTTTGACATAGTAAGAAAAAAAAGTTATGTCATGAGATTTGTGGGTTATATATTGCGACACATTATTGTTGAGCAAAGAGAAATCAGTAAATTGAGCGTAACATTTTATTTTCAGTTAATGTTGAAAAGAATTTGATGGCAAAGTTCACTGTAGTGCATGTCATGTTGAAAGGTCACTTAAGAGATGATTATCTCTAGAAGACTTGACACTGTTTAAGTATATTTCAACATAATACACCCCCTCCAAAAAAAAAAAAGTAATAAACATAGTTGCGGTTAGAAAAACACGTTAAAGATATACTCACTCGTCATCTGTAAAGACATAAGAGATATGGTTCTTCAGGCTCCCAATGAGAACGGACAAACATACGGAGACCGACACTGTGGTAAAGAGTAACAGACTTCATTTTCCACAGATTACATCATACAAAATATGCTAAATTAGTTTATTTTTTTGTAAACTGACATTCACACAAAAGAACAACCACAGTCTCCTAATGTTGGCCAAGGAGAAGCTCTGCAGGAGAAGGTCTAGAACCTTTTGCTCAAAGCTACTCCTGAAGTAGTTTCTCGAGTGAAAATATAATTATTTCACAATTATTAAAAGAATTAACTCACCTTAATCTCACCAAATACATGCTATTGTTAGAAGATGGCATAAAAATGGTGTTTACTAACCTGCACAGAATATAGTCAGTTTAGCAGACAGCTTAGCCTGCTCCGTGTCTCCGGCTCCCAAGGCATTTCCAACTCTTACATTGCCTGCTACACTGAAACCTAGAGGGAACTAAGAACAAAACAGCAACTTTAACATGCCGTTACACTGCGTGTGCAAATAGGTGATTCATGTGACACAATAACAATTTCAAGTATATTCATTTTGGTCGGGGGAAGATTACCATGTATGCAACAGTAGCAAGTTCATATACAACGGCTTGAGCTCCAAGCTCCACCTCACTTATTAGACCTGTCAATGACAAACGACAGTTAGATTTGACACCAGAAATGCTTTAAACAACAAAGTGGACATTGACATTACCTGCCAGAAAGCCTCCAATCTCATACGTCCACCACTCGACACACATCATGACCATGCTGGGAATGGCCAAGTTGATGTATGAGCCCCAGTCCCGCAGGCACTCTTTAGACCAGCCTGTGTGGTCAAATAATAAATCATTATATCACTCACACATAACATATAGATTATATCAGTGCCTTGTCTCAACAATCACATTTGTAACGACTCCAGGGAGCTTTCTTGTTAATTTATAGGCAGAACGGGCACATGGTTAGATTATAAATCTACCACAACCTTCTTAAACGTCTTAAACAAACAGGGAAGCAAGGAAGATAATGACAAAGAGCTTGTATTTATGTTTGTAGTGACACAAGCCCCAGGTTCTGAACTAAACCATAGTTTGTGCCCTCAGCATGTCAAATATGGAAGATGTTTTATACTGCTGTTGAGGAAGAGGGATGGGAGAAATGGAAACTTTCCTCCATAAGATACAGCAGTGGTTCTCAATTGGGGGTACGTGAAGGAGGTATGTGAGATGTTTTTAAAATTAGCATAAATTCAAAAATCCTTTGAAAATAGTAAATTCATCAATATTTAATAAAATAGATAAAAAAAATAATAATAAAAAAGTTAATACACTGAATTGTATATATTCTTTATTAAAGCAGACACTAATATGTATAAAAACAAAACAAAAAAGCCAACCAAAAATGCTTTGTGCTGGTTAGGGGGTACTGCCACAGGGGGTACAGCACTGAAAAAAGGTGGAGAACCACCGAGTTAAAGAACTTAACCACACAAAGCCTTCACTGTGTTGTGGTTCTTCTAGGCATTACTGACTAATTGCACACACAGCCTTGAATGGATAGTAGTTTGTCTCTGAAGATGGGTGTACAGTGCTCTTGAAACTCCTTCAACACAATGAAGTAGATGTTTGTTTGAGCCTCCTTCCTTTGAGTTTCATGCAGGCTCACGGTCCTCCAATGTAAAGATGGTTCTCACCTCCCCAGGTCGCCTTGTGAAGACCTTTCCACATGATGTAAGCATAGAGAGTTGAAGCCATGGTGAACTGCGAAATGGTGTTGGCAACAGCAGAACCTCTGTAACAGTATTTTGTTGCATGATATTGGTTATGTGATACAAGCAATAATTGTGTTACTGAAAGAGTCAACAGGCAATACTCACGCTACTCCCAGCATTAATAGGTAAAGGAAGACGTAGTTGATGAGAGCGTTAAGAAGATTGACCACAACGCCTGTGATTACCTGTGGCCATATGATGCCCTAAAAGAGGAGAGCCACATATTATTCAGATTAGACACGGGTAAAGTGAGAATGAATGGAGGGCATCAACATACAGAAGACATCTGATTAGATACCTTTGGACCAGATAAAGGGCCTAGTAAAATACAAATAAAAATGGGCCATTATATAGTGTTGGTAAGTCCTTGGGATACATTTACAGAATTTATGGTACCGTTTTGGGATTCAGCACCTGGACAGGAAAGAAGTGCATGTGTTTTGTGTGGTGGAAATCAACCTTTTTAAATTTGCTTTGGAGAAACAACTGTGATGTGAAAACTCTTAAATGTCTTTAAGTATTTATTTAACAGACACTTGGCATAATTCAGCTGAATGAATCACCCACAGACGGTTCAGGGGTCTAACCACGAGAAACGGTTTAACAGAGTCTTTATGCACATTAATGTCTCCAAGGAAGAGGGTCAGCCAGTCAGACATAAGATACATTCGTCATCTGGCCTTGGTGAGTTTGGATGGCGCCGAGTTTGTGTGGTCAGGATTAGCCGACTCTCAGGCACACAGTTTAAGTTAAAGTTAAGTGTATGTGGCATGAGTGTTTAAATATGAATTGTGCAGTGGAGTGACCGGTAAGAGGAGAGAAAGGAATAAAAATAAATGGTCCGAGAATAGTCCTGTGATGGTAGAGTCAGTCAGTGGGGAACCCGGGCTCTGTTGATGAGCCCGACTGCCGACGGGAAGAAACTGTTAGTGTGGCGTGAGGTCTTAGTCCTGATGGACCTCAGCCTCCTGCCAGAGGGGAGGGACACAAACAGGTTGTGTCCAGGGTGAGAGGGGTCAGCTGCGATCTTTCTTGCCCGCTTCAGTGTCCTGGAAGTGGACAGGACCTGTAGGGATGGCAAATTGCAGCCAATCACCCTCTCAGCAGAGCGGATGATGCGCTGCAGCCTGGCCTTGTCCTTGGCAGTGGCTGCAGCGTGCCAGACGGAGATGGAGGAGCAGAGGATGGACTCAACGATGGCAGTGTAGAACTGCACCATCATTGTCTTCGGCAGGTTGAATTTCCTCAGCTGCCTCAGGAAGAACATCCTTTGCTGGGCCTTCTTTGTGATGGAGCTGATGTTCAGCTCCCACTTGAGGTCCTGGGAAATGATGGAGCCCAGGAAGCGGAAGGACTCCACAGCGTTGACGGGGGAGTCACACAGGATGAGAGGGGCGGGTGGGGCTGCATTCTTTCTGAAGTCCACAACCACCTACACTGTCTTCAGAGCGTTGAGCTCCAGGTTGTTCTGGCTGCACCAGGTCTCCAGGTGGTCAGTCCCCCACCTGTAGGCAGACTCGTCCCCACCAGAGATGAGTCCAATGAGGTTGGTGTCATCCGCGAACTTCAGGAGCTTGACGGACTGGTGACTGAAGGTGCAGCTGTTGGTATACAGGGAGAAGAGCAGCGGGGAAAGAACGCAGCCTTGGGGGGAACCGGTGCTGATGGTCTGAGAGCCTGAGACGTGCTTCCCCAGCTTCACGTGCTGCTTCCTGTCAGTCAGGAAGTCTGTGATCAACCTGCAGGTGGAGTCGGGCACGTGTAGCTGGGAGAGCTTGTCCTGCAGCAGAGACGGGATGATGGTGTTGAAGGCAGAGCTGAAGTCCACAAACAGGATCCTGGCGTAGTTTCCTGGGGAGTCCAGATGCTGGAGGATGTGGTGGAGGCCCATGTTGACTACCTGTTGAACACTGTAGGCAAAATGCAGAGGGTCCAGGAGTGGGTCAGTCAGGGTTTTGAGGTGGGACAGGACCAGGCGCTCAAAGGACTTCATGACCACAGAGGTCAGGGCGACGGGCCTGTAGTCATTGAGTCCTGTGATCCTGGGTTTCTTGGGGACGGGGATGATGGTGGAGGCCTTGAAGCAGGCTGGAACGTGACATGTCTCCAGGGAGGTGTTGAAGATCCCTGTGAACACCGGAGACAGCTGATCGGCACAGTGCTTCAGGGTGGAGGGGGAGACTGAGTCCGGGACCGCTGCTTTGCGGGGGTTTTGTTTTTTAAACAGTCTGTTGACGCCCCTCTCCAGAATAGTGAGGGTCGTCACTGGGGAGGGCGGTGGTAGAGAGGCGTGAAGCCCTGATGGACTGGGGAGGGTGGGCTGATGGGTTGTGGCTGGCTGATGGGCCTGTAGGGGATGGCGTCAGGACTGCTCCATTGTCTATCAAAGCGACAGTAGAACTTATTCAGCTCGTCTGCCAGGCGGAGGTCGTTCATGGCGTGGGGGGTTTTCGGCTTGCAGCTGGTGATCTGCCTGAGCCCTCTCCAGACAGAAGCAGAGTCACTTGCTGATAGCTGTTGTTGCAGTTTCTCAGAGTACAGTCGTTTAGCATCTCTCACCGCCTTGCTAAACCTGTATTTTGACTCTGTATACAAGTCCTTGTCCCCACTCCTGAATGCCTGGTCCTTTTGCAGCCGTAGCTTCCTGAGTTGCACTGTAAACCAGGGTTTGTCATTGTTATAACTCACCCTGGAGCTGGTTGGGATACAGCTGTCCTCACAGAAGCGGATGTATGAAGTTACAGCCTCTGTGTACTCATCCAGACGGTTAGTGGCAGACCTGAATACATCCCAGTCGGAACAATCCAGGCACGCCCGAAGATCCTCCAGAGCCTCACTGGTCCACTTCTTAAATTTCCTCACCACAGGTTTGCAGAGCTTTAGTTTCTGCCTGTATGAGGGAATCAGGTGAACCATGGCGTGGTCAGAGTTTCCCAGTGCAGCGCGTGGAACGGCGTGATAAGCCCCACTGATTGTGGTGTAGCAGTGGTCCAGAATGCTCTTCTCTCTAGTAGGGCATTTAATAAACTGTCTGTATTCAGGGAGTTCGTGGCTGAGTTTACCTTTGTTAAAGTCCCCAAGGACAATAACTAAGGAGTCCGGGTAGGTCCGCTCCACACACCGTATCTGCTCGGCGAGTGTCCGCTGTGCGTCCTGCGCATTGGCCTGCGGCGGCATGTAAACACCAACCAGGATGAATGAAGCGAACTCACGTGGGGAGTAGAAGGGTTTGAGGTGGATGATGAGGGATTCCAGCTCTGGCGAACAGTACTGTAGAATCACTGTTACGTCGTTACATCAGCCGTTGTTGAAGTAGAAACAGATTCCTCCGCCCTTCGCCTTGCCGGAGAGCTCCGTGTCGCGGTCCGCTCTGAACAGCTGGAAGCCAGCCAGCTGGAGCGCGGAGTCCGGTATCGATCCACTGAGCCAGGTCTCCGTGAAGCATAGAACGGAGGAGGAAGAAAAGTCTCTGTCTCTCCCTACAAGAAGCTGGAGTTCGTCCAGTTTGTTGCACAGTGAGCGGACGTTGGAGAGAAATATTCCCGGCAGCGCTGTACGAGATCCACGTTTACGGAGACGGACGAGCGCGCCGGCGCGTTTTCCTCTCCTGCGGCGTCTCACTGCGTGAGCCAAGGTGAGCGCATCTTTCACAATAATGTCCAGTGTGGCTGCCACAGTTAAAAAAGTTGGAAATAAATCCACTGGAGTTAATCCCCTGATGTTAATAAGTGCATCTCTGGTGAAAGAGATCCAGAAATCGCAGCCGAAAACAGTATGCAACACAAAAACAGAGAGCACCGACCAACCGAGGCAGCCATCTTTGGCGCCATCTTGCAAGAAGAATTGCAAGAATTGCAAGAATTTCACATTAAACATAACAGCAACACTGTAAACAAATAAATATAAGCCTTTTACCCTGATGTGGACACGAGGAAGCAATTCACAGGCTATAATGCGACCCTTTCATGTAGTCATCCTACATGGTCCTTATTTCAACTCCTCAGTTACTTAATGTTGAATAATAATGGACCTTACCTGGTTTTGCAGATATCTTGCTTGTAATGAATACATGAATGTAGCCTAAACAGAAAAAAAAGAATATCAATGAATCAATTCGTTTTTGAGAACAGTTTATTCCCATTTTTAAATACTTACAGGAAGTGCTGGCATAAAGATATTCACGTACATCTGAGACATCCTAAAAAGAGATTCACCATCAACATTAACAAAAAACACACGCTCTTTAAAAATACATACATATATTAAATGAATCAATAAAGCGGAAGAAGACATGCGTGTTGGGATACAGCTTACCTGGCCACCTCAGGCTCCTGTTTGACCGCCAACAGAATGGCCTCTGTGTTCACGAGGATGGCCCAACAGGGGAAACACGCCAGTAACAAAATGAGGATTGCCCGCTGAAGAATGACCCCGACTCTCATGAGGTTATTGCTCCCAAAGGTCTAAAACCAAAGAGCATTTTGTTATCTTATCAATACTCATTTTATCAAATGGAAATTAGTGTGCGAGGCTCATACCTGAGAAATCAGAGTATCACATGCTGAAGCCAAACCAACTCCAATAGATACACCTGTAACATTAATAACCTGAGGATACAACACAAACATTGATGGATTATGTTCTGTTGCTTTACTGGCGTGTCTTTCACTGTGAGAACATTCCGATCCTGAACTTACTGAGATAGCCAAAGACACCCCTGCCAGCTCTGTCGTCCCCAGATGGCCACAGAAAATAGTACTGACGAGACTCACTGCAAACACCATGAGCTGGGCAATAACCTGATGAGATCAAATCAAAATGATAGAAACATAGTGATTAGTAACTGACAATTTAGTGGGCTTCATTAGTCATTTTTCATTGAAATTGTTTCATTGAGATGAGCAATGATTGGACACAGAGAGTACATTAAATACAGGCTACGTACCACTGGTCCAGCGAGTTTACACAACTCTCTTATTTCGGTCTTGAAGCCAACAGGGACCAGCATGCGGATCCGCCGCAGTGTAAAAGCTTCCCTCCATGAAGACAGAGCTGGGCTCGGCGCGCTGCTCTCCATGACTCGGTGGTTTCTGCTCCGTTCGCGGCTGCGTGTGTCCGTCAGGGCGCCTCCAGCTCGGTCGGGAGTCTTTTCCAAGTGTGTTGAATGATGTAAGGTGTTGTAAAAATGTGCTTTTAAGCGAGCACGTGGAAGTGGCGCCTGTTAGTCACTTCCGGTGAGTCACATCTTTTGAGTGGCTGTGGCGGCCTCAAAGCATATGGTTCATTGTCCTTAAACGTTCGGCCTCAAGTCGGACACAGTGATCCAATCTCAAACACTCAATCACACACGGATTTTGAGTAAAACCGGTGATGGTTTTAGGGCCGTGTCACTGTCAACTCCTCGAGTGTCTCGCAGGCACGTTGAGCCCTTTGTGAACCCTTTCTGTTAGTTAGCATTAGATGCAGACTTTGCCCGTGTGAATTACCCACAATTCCCTGCAATGTGTCATTAAACACGCAGTTACCAGTGGAAGCATGGAGGGCACAGCCTGGCAAATTACATTTACACAACAACATTAAGGTATAAACATTTCTATTTTAATAGATTATTTGAAATGACCTCTCATCTTTTGATGGAAAGAGCCTGGAAGATGTTCAAATCAAAAAGTATAAAATAAATACCCACAAGTGTACATCATATATTTTGACGCTGTAGTGCTGTACCATATTTACACCAGTTAACAGGTGAGGTCAGTAAGTCCCTGAGGGTTCAGGGTTTCAGGCCTTAGGGGGACACTGGAACTGGGCCATTGACTTTCAGTTTCCCCAGGACTGAGGATTGGTCGGAGCTGATCACAAGGCGAGTAGACGGTTGCTGAAAAAAGAAAAGCGGAGAGTAAAATTGAAATGCTAACAGAAAACAGTGAAATCAAACTACTACTACTATTAATTCACTTGTTTTGTGTGTGTGTGTGTGTGTGTGTGTGTGTGTGTGTGTGTGTGTGTGTGTGTGTGTGTGTTTTAATCAGATCTAAAATGGTGTGTGAGTACACCTACTTAACACCCAGATCCAGCCAGTAAAGAAAGATGTAGTTCGTCACAACGTTTGCTATGTTTGCCATGGCAGCAGCGTACATTTGTGGCAGTATTATACCCTGAGTACACAAAAATCTGATTATTACCGCCACTTATTCAATTAGACTGAATACAATTTAGAACATTTACTAAATTAAGATGATACAGAGGGCTAACTGGACTTGGGTTTAAGACAGCAATGCACCTGGTTCTGCAGGTAAGACACCTGGAGATGCTGTAGAAACATTGCCTACAAAGAAAGATGATTTAAGTTAGGTGTTTAAAATGTATTTAGAAGCTTATTGAGAACTAATACTACGAAACAGATATAGAAAAACATGTTGTATTGTTGCTGAAAGGTGAGCGAAAAGGTAGGACTCACTGGTACTGCAGGAAGGAAGCCTGTAATATACAGCTGGGCTATTCTGAAATAATAATAAAAGAAGCACATCTAAGAAAATATGCAATGTTCGTTAAGTCTCATTTATTTTCACTGCCATTTAGCCACAGACAATTTTCCATTTAAAGAAACATTTAAAAAATATAATTCTGACCATGGTTGTCATAATTCATGCTTGAAAGAGATACAAAAAATACCGGAGCAGAATGAGGGCAATACATTGAATCTGTGGGGACCAGATATGATTTGAATGAAGAGATTTTTTGTTTTGTTTTACGTAGGTAAAGGTCTCGACTTCCAAAGGTTAAACACACCCACATCCCCTGTAGTGCTAGCGATAGAATCATGGCATGTTTGGTGCTGTACCTGGTCACCTCAGGGCTCTGGCCGAGACATAACAGGATGGCCTGGGCATTGATGAGCAGACCCCAGCAAGGCAGGCAGAACAACAGAAGGATGATGACGCCCCGCTGAAGGATCACTCCCACCCGCAGCAGGTTCTTGCCACCAAATGTCTGCACAACATAATACACATTTTAGAAAGGGGTGCATTAATAAATAGGAGTGGATAATAAACAATCTTTCCAAACCTGAGACACCAAAGTATCGCATGCCAGTCCCAGACCATATCCCGTTGCTGCAGTAGTAATATTAATGGTCTGGAATGAATATGAAACAAACTTGAATGAGTCTGACGCATACACTCTGATGTAACCAATATTTATATGACTCATAACAGTAACTATACTACATATTGATTAAATCATCATACTTGTAAGACAATTGTTGAATATTGAGAAGGTGAGTTTATAGCTACTATTTAATGTTGTCCCTTGAAATTACATTTCCACCTTTCATTCCCTCATGCTAGCCTCCACAAGTCTATGGAGCATACAGGTGACCACTTACAGCAGAAGCTAATCCATAGCCAGCCATCACTTCATTTCCCAGACGCCCACAGAACATTGTGATCACAAATGGGAGCAGGTAATGGAGGATTCGAGAGAGCAGCTAGAAAGACAAACATCGACAATGTCCAGTTGATACGGTTACCAGCTCACAGAGGATACATTGTAAATTGAAAAGAAACATGAGTTGCAATTAATTAGCATGTCTCTCTTTGCAAGTGAGCCATCACACTGTCCTAAGCAAGCACTGCCTTTGGTTGACTGGATGGAGGAAGGTATTTAAACAGTATTAATCCTTACCAGAGGGCCAGTCATCCTCAGGATGTGGTACAGTTCCTCTCTGTGGGCCAGGGGAACTCTGTGGCGCATCCACCTGCAGCAGAAAAGCTTGTCACTGGACCCCTCCATGTCTGCAGGACAAAATGTTCAAGAAGATCCTTCTGCTGCTGGAGTGTCTGTCTTTTATCTCACGGTCTTGGAGATAATATTAGAGAGGAGAGAAATCTTTGCTCAGCGGGCCTTGGCATGAAGCCAAAGCCAGCTGAAACAACGTAGATAGTGGAAAAACAAGAAGGAAAAAAAAGCTTGCAATCACAACAAAGACTAAAATGGATGACATAAAGGCAAGAATGTTTTAATCTTTAAGTGGTTTAATACTGAAAGCACAATCACTACTGTTAGATCTGGTTAATGATTCAATGATTAGTAGTCTCCATCACTCAAAAGACAAACCATTTCCAAAATGGCATTAATGGAGGATGCAATAATGAATCCTTTTCCCATATTTTGGAACAATTAACCTATTTGCTAGAAATAGTAACAGAAATAAAGTTTGGGTTTAGTGATTGATTACAGTTTCAGTACAATACATGTAATGTATCGATCACACTTAATGATCAAGGAGAGATTCAAAGAGTAGAGTGGATAGCGATTGTGAAAAAATATTTATGGAGACATGAACTTCGAGACTGTACATTGATGGATTTGTTCAGTATTGTACCGAACGGGATCATTGGGAAAGTAACCATCAACATACAGTAACCCCACCCTTATAGTATAAACTTGTGTTTTGCTCCTGATGACCTGGGACCTTGGACCCAAATACAGACAATGCGGGCAGAGTTCTAGCCCTTTATATTGATGTCTTCATTATACTTAACTTTTAGTGTAGTCAAGTGAGTGGGTGCTCTTTGTACTGTGTGAGGACAATTGTTCTTCCACTCTTCACCCAGAGCTCATCTAAATTAGTCTACATTGCTTACAAGTATTTACAGCCACTGTAAGTAGCATATAAGCATTTAGCATGACAATGGGAACACTTACATGCTAGATAAGAAAAGACGACGTACTGTTAATATTCTTATTCAACTAAATAGAACATGTTTTAAAATTGTTACAGACCATTATTTATTTTTGCCAACAGATGAGGGTTACACTTACAAATGCTCAAAAGATTCAGGGGGAACAAAAAAATAACTGAAGCTTTTATCACAGTTGACATGACACAAGAGGTGGGAGAAAAAAGGAGAAAGACCATTACAAAATGTAATCTTTTATGAATCTCTTATAGCTAAATGTTGGTTCAACCATTTATTCACTTAATTTTGCATCAAATCTGCCATTGTTTTAGTCACTTTGTCAAAGGTAACAAGTCCATGAGAGTCTAGGATTCTGTGTTTTTATGACATTGAGCACAAACAACAACTTAATGATCAATAATCTCATCCTTTTATTGGGACCAGTGCAGTGGAGAAAGTTTGATCAGGAGTATATGTCGTGTTGATCCAGTCCAAAGTGAAGTTGGCCTCTGAAGGCCGGGTCTCTGGTAAGGGCACCAGGAAGTGCACAGTCGCTCCCGCAGCCAGAAGTGCAACTGCTGCAAACACAATGAGGCCTCGTCTGAGGATCAGCTGAGTAGTGGAGAGACGGACAACCTTCTGCTGGACCACATGTCCACCCTTTGTCTCCGTGTTCCCGTTAGTGCCCACAGACATGAAGCCTTCCACCAACTTAAAGGAAAAATAATCATATTCATTTATTTTGTTGAGACAAATGAAGAACAGTGCAGTAAAACATTGTCAGAAATGTAGTTTCTTGGACTTAAGTGTCCGATATAGAATATTACATAAAACAAATGAGAAAAGTCCATTGATAACAGTGTGAACCTAGGTATGACAATTGAAAAGTAATTTATGTTGTTAGTGTTAACAATAACAAGCCACTTACGTCCCCATGACTTGCTGTCTGGTCATCTGACAGGGCAGCTGTGCTCAATAATGTTACGCGTGTCTTTTTCTGAGCTCGTTTCACAGCCTGCAAACAAGCAGATACAAAAACCAAACTGTCAATATCTTCTCATTCATACACTTGACAAATCTGTATCGAACTTTTCCAGATTTGCTTGAACATCTGATACTGTAGAAAAGAAGCAGATTCTGCCAGTATATCAAAACAGCTGAGGCCCTAAATGATCTTGATTGTTTGATTGGCCAGCAGCATACCTCTTCCGTCATTCTCCTCCAGTTGAGCTTGAAGATGACAATGATGTAGAAGGTAGATTGCAAGACGACACAAATGAGCAGCCCCAGCCAAAAACCTGCAGAGACAAAGACAAATTAGTCTGTCAAGGACAAAGCGGGCTTCACTTATAAGAACTTGCGTCGCCCACAGCGGTCATGTATTGCTCTGGAATGTCTCTGAAAGTAACAAAGCATGGTCATTTCATATTATTACCCAAAATTCTCAGTTTGGCGACAAACGTTAAAACTACGCTGAGTGAAAGTCCGATGCAGTAGTATCCAATGAAATTGGCCAGAGCTGGTATCTTCTGTTTGCCCGTGCCCAAGAAGATGCCCGTGCACACACACTAGAATGGGCAAAAACATGTTTTTGTATTTGACATTTATGACTTGATTTTGGCATCATACTGCAAATATATTTTGCTGGCCGTTAGACTCACCACAAGACCATCAAAGAATTGGAGGAAACAGTAAGCGTTCATCAAATGGGAGACCCAACCAATGATCTTCCTGGAAGGGTAATTCAGATTGTGTCTTTGTGTGTCACAGTTGTACTGTAACAACTTTAACATTCAAAAAGTGCAATGTAGTGCAGCTGCAGAGACTCACTCATCAGAGGTGAAGATGTATCCAATCATTGATTTAGTAGAGCCAAGCACAATACCTTCAACAACAGCAATGCTAGCTGGAAAAAAGTGGATGTAAAGAAATCAAACATCAAATGCTGCTTTATTGATTGAGGCTACATTAACAGAATGTGCTTAAACTGACCTGCAAGAGCGAGTGACATCTTGCAGGTGAGGATGGCCCTGGCAGTGTCTCCGGCACCGAGAGCATTGCCCACACGGGCGCATGCTGCAGCTTGTATACCAAGAGGGAACTGTGGATTCATCGTTTTGCACACAAAAAATACATTCAGGAGTCAGAAAGAATGAACACTGATATACAACAGAGCTTGCTCTAGGGTGTTCAAACTTAAAAATGTTTTTGGAACTAATATAAATCTGACTTGTTGTTAGTACCATGTAGGTTATGAAAGCCACCATTATCACAACATGTTGGGCGGCCAGTTCTTCTTCACTCAGTATTCCTGATCGTCAGAGACAAAGATGAAGTTTGTATTGTTTGCTGATTTGATTAAATGAATGAGCTTAGAGATAGGCTTAAATAACACAGGTCAGTACTGCTCAGCTTTAAATCAATAGGGTTAATGTAATCATGAAAATATCTGGATTACCTGCAAAGAATCCCCCAAACTCATAAAGCCACCACTCGAAACATGTCATTAATATACTGGGAAAGGCCAGTTTCATGTAGGAGCCCCACTCCTGCAGTGATTCCACAGACCAGCCTGCAGGGGGAGAGAGAAACTCATGTATGTAGAATACAAAAGATGGAAGCTGAAGAGAGTGATGCATGAAAACATAGGGAATCCACAAATGTGAAATCTCTCACCTCCCCATGTTTTTACATGGAGCTTCTTCCACCGAATGTAAGCAAACAGAAAAGCACAGATGTAAATCTGTGACAGAGCATTGGCTGCTGCAGATCCGCTGTAAAACAGAGAAGTTAATCAGTGTGTGTGTGTGTGTGTTTTAATCAGATCTAAAATGGTGTGAGTACACCTACTTAACACCCAGATCCATGCAGTAAAGAAAGATGTAGTTCGTCACAACGTTTGCTATGTTTGCCATGGCAGCAGCGTACATTTGTGGCAGTATTATACCCTGAGTACACAAACACCAGATGATGTGATGATGAGTACCACTTATACCTTTCCCCTCAGTGGTTGCATTAATTAAGACAACATGTTTTGATTCTCTGAAAAAAAAGAATTGTGTTCAGGATATTACTGCACCTGGTTCTGCAGATAAGACACCTGAAGGTTATGTAGAAACATTGCCTAAAAGACATTAAAAAAAACACACACACATTTAAGAGTTAGTGGTTTCTCTATACATCTCTGGAAAAAATATTGAATTTACTTAAAAAAGGTGAAGAAAAAATCACAACTCACTGGTACGGCAGGAAGGAAGGCTGTAAGATACAGCTGGGCTATTCTAAAATCAAAAGGCTGTATTTAGATTCCTGGAAATGCTCATGGCATAGTATACACCGTTCAATGTCATAATTTCAGGACAGTACACTATAGTGTATGCTTATCCCTGAAGAACACAAATTACACAACACAGAAGAGGCGTGAGTGTGCACCACAGAATTTGATCAATATTTGGAATAAAGATAATCTGTTTATGCTGAATCTGCTCATAATCTGTGGGGACCAGATTTGATTTGAATGTAGAGGTGTTTGAGGGGATGTGGTCTCATGCTTTGACCGAACACCATTCATGGACAGACGCAATGAGTTTTTTTACCTGGTCACCTCAGGGCTCTGGCCCAGGCATAACAGGATGGCCTGGGAATTGATGAGCAGACTCCAACAAGGCAGGCAGAACAACAGCAGGATGATGATGCCCCGCTGAAGGATCACTCCCACCCGCAGCAGGTTCTTGCCACCAAATGTCTGCACAACAGCACAGACCGTGTTTATCAGTATAGAACAGGGTGTAATGAATGAACAATGGGGATCTTGAGTTTGTGAAATTGAGGAGGAGAAAATTGCATAGGGACAACCTGAGACACCAAAGTATCGCATGCCAGTCCCAGACCACATCCCGTTGCTGCAGTAGTAATATTAATGGTCTGGAATGAATATGAAACAGACTTGAATGAGTCTGATGCATACACTCTGATGTAACCAATATGTATATGACTCATAACAGTAACTATACTACATATTGATTAAATCATCAGGATTGTAAGACAATTGCTGAATCTTGAGAAGGTGAGTTTATAGCTTTAAAATTACATTTCCACCTTTCATTCCCTCATGCTAGCCTCCACAAGTCTATGGAGCATACAGGTGACCACTTACAGCAGAAGCTAATCCATAGCCAGCCATCACTTCATTTCCCAGACGCCCACAGAACATTGTGATCACGAATGGGAGCAGGTAATGGAGGATTCGAGAGAGCAGCTAGAAAGACAAACATCGACAATGTTCAGTTGATACGGTTACCAGCTCACAGAGGATGTGTTTTTAATTTACCAGAAACACAAGTTATAATTAATTAGCATGGCTCTCTTTGCAAATGAGCCATCCCACTTTATCAGGTTGCAGCCACTGATTGAAACTAGGCAAGCACTGTCTTTGGTTGACTGATATGTGCTTCTAAATATCAGGCACAAGTTGTTTTTTACTTGACATTTCCAACCAAACACTCACTCTTCTGTCGTATGAATCAGGTTTTCAGCATGGACAGCCTCAATCCACACAATCCCTAACAGATGGAGGAAGGTATTTAAACAGTATCAATCCTTACCAGAGGGCCTGTCATCCTCAGGATGTGGTACAGTTCCTCTCTGTGGGCCAGGGGAACTCTGTGGCGCACCCACCTGCAGCAGAAAAGCTTGTCACTGGACCCCTCCATGTCTGCAGGACCAGATACTAATGCAGGGTTTTCCGCTGCAGCGTTGGTCCTTTCTGTCATCTTTGATGCTCTCCAGGGAAAGAATTCACCACGGCTGTGCAAAGTATTTCAACACCTTCAAAAGGTAACTTATTAATTAGTTAGTTATACATATTGCATTTCAGGTTCAACACAAAAATGATGTAAAATAACTATAATCTTTCTGGTAACATGTTACAAAGTACATATTATGAGTCACTATATAATATTCATAAGTGGAACCAGAGATGACACTTTCAAATGCAGTTAAAATTTAATTTTGCGTCTCATTGCATTCACTGAGTAAATGATTATATGGCCAAGATTCCATTGTGGGCAGCATATTAAATAACCATAACCTGCCTTCGTTCTACCTCTGTGTTGTCAGTTATGATATGTGAACAGACAGAAGGTGTGAAGTCATGATTATTCATGAACATCTCTTGCATATTATTGACCGACACAGGTTTCCTTGAAGAGGAGAAATCAGTCCAATCCATTAATTCAGATAGACATGTTCATTAAATTGTTTGATATTGTAACACCCTATGGGTTGTGTTAATTGTGTGTGTGTGTGTGTGTGTGTGTGTGTGTGTGTGTGTGTCTTGATTGTGATTCCCTTCACCTGCCCTCAGCCACTCCCATGTGTGTCCCCTGATTGTAATGCCATACACCTATGTTTCCCCTCTCTTATATATACTCCCCCGCTTCCCCTCGTCTAGACTGTCTTTGTTCCTGTGTGTTCATGTTGGTGTGTTCCACGTCATGTGCCACCTTTTTCAAGTACCTAGTTTTGTTTAGTTTTCAAAGTTTTACTAATTAAAGAACGTTTTGGATTTTTCCTCAAAAGTGCCTCCTGTATTTGTCTTCTGCGCTTGAGTCTCTGCGCATCACACCCGGGTCTTGACAAATATTTATCAGACACAGATCTGCATCCTCTCCTCAGGCTGGGTAGCCACTGTGGGCACAGAGCCCTTGGAGGGCTGGTCAGGGTGGCCTCAGAGAAACTCCCTGATGCGAGGGGCACCCAGAATGTGTCGAGCCAAAACCCAGGATCATTCCTCTGGACCGTAGCCCTCCCAGTCGACCAGGTATTGTAGCCCTTTCCGACGATGGCGGGAACGAAGCAGGCGGCGAACCGTGTAGCGAAGACCTCCATCGTTGAAACGCGGTGGTGGCAGAGGCTGTAAAGCAGGAACCAGTAGACACTCCTGAACCGGCTTCAGCCTGGAGACGTGGAATGACGGTTGGACCCACGTGGTCCGGAAACCTCCTTCTCCAGGGCTGAAAACAGTGGAGTTTGAAACCCGTAGGCACACGGAAACAAGGATATTCCAGTGGCAGAGCTGGTCAGGGTGATGTGGGCATACTCCACCCACAGGAGCTGCTGGGACCAGGACGCTGGATGCTCGGAGACCAAACACCATAGAGCCATCTCCATCTCCTGGTTCTGCGCTCAGTCTGGCCGTTAGACTCTGGGTGGAATCCAGATGACAGGCTGGCTGTGGCCCCGATGAGTGTGCAGAACTCCCTCCAGAATACTGACGTAAACTGAGGTCCCCGGTCAGAGACCACATCCGTGGGGAGACCATGAAGCCGGAAGACATGCAGCAGAACCAGCTCAGCAGTCTCCTTGGCCGAGGTGAGCTTGGGCAAGTGCACAAGTGGGCCATCTTGTTGAACCGATCTACCACTGTCAGGATGGTGGCATGTTTGTTGGACAGTGGGAGACCAGTAACAAAGGCCAAGGAGATGTGAGACCAAGGCCGATGGGGCACACATAGAGGTTGCAGGAAACTAGCGGGAGTCTGATAGGATGGTTTGTGCGGTTTGCAGACATTGACGAGCTCCCGGGTATCTTTCTCCAGAGTAGCCCACCAGAACCTCTGCTGCAAAGCATCCCTCATACGCTGTCTCCCGGGGTTGCAAGTGAGTTTGGAGCTATGGGCCCACTGGAGGACTTCAGACCTCAGGGTCTGAGGGACAAATAGACCATTAGGAGGACAGGACCTAGGACCGGGCTGGTCCTCCAGGGCGGCCTTGACTCTCTCCTCTACCTACCCAGATGATCGAGGCAACCAAGACGGGAGTCAGGGATGGGCCAAGACATAACAGCTGACACCTTGGCAGGATCCCACGATGTACCCCAGGAAGGAGACAGATGAGACATGGTATTCACACTTCTCTGCCTTAACGAATAGAGAATTCCTCAGGAGGCATTGAAGGACTGCTTGGACATGGTGAATATGCTCCTCTCGGGACCTGGAGAAAATCTGAATGTCGTCTAGACGAACACCTGCTTGTTTAACATGTCTCTCAGCACATTATTCACCAGAGCCTGGAATATGGCTGGGGCATTGATAAGACCAAAGGGCATAACTAGGTATTCATAATGTCCTGTGGGGGTGTTGAAAGCGGTCTTCCACTCATCACCCTCTCGGATCCAGAACAAGTCGATGCGTGCCTGGTTGCAGGTTAATGACGTTGTTGTAGGGGCGATGTGGAGGCAGAGATGAGCCTTGACCTTACTGAATACCTCCCAATAGTCATGGTATTCAGTATGCACCCCTAACAGGTCTGAAGCTGGGAAAGGCTGACTGCTGGGGTACAGCAGCCTGTTTCAGGCAAATCAGTTGACAGGATGAACTCCACCTCAGGATGGCTCCTGTGGCCTAGTCAATGTGGGGGTTATGGCGGCAGAGCCAGGGGTACCACAGGATTAATGGATGCTGGGGTGTACACAGGATAAGAAACCGGATGGTCTGATGGAGATATTAACGCCTCTTCAATGCACATTACTAACTATACTTCTTCCAGGGAGTCTCTGTGCTTCCTCGCATCAAGTTTCCATGGATCGTGGCTGTGTCTGGAGCCGGTCCTGCCTCATGCCATGGTGGCCCTGCATCCTGGACCCTACCTCCTGCTATGGCGGCCCTGCTGATGCCCCTCCTCTCTACAAAATAATAATAAGACAGAGATTCTAGTTATTGCACCTGATGATGCTGTCCCTATGATCAAGCACAGCATTGTTCAACTCTCCTCTGCTGTCCACCTAAAAATGTGTTATCTCCGAGTAATATTTGACAAATCCTTGTCTTTTGACCCCCATGTGAAGCAGCTGTCCAGATCCTTCCATCTACGAAACATTTCCAAATTGAGATCTGTCTTATCTACGGTCGAATTGGAGATGATAATACACGCTTTCATATCTTCACGTATTGATTACAGCAACGCACTTTTTTCTGCACTTAGTAAATCTGCTAGAAAACCGGTTGCAAGTAATTCAAAATGCTGCTGCCAGATTACTGACGAGGACAAGTAGACGGTCTCATATCACCCCCATTCTCAGGTCTCTTCACTGGCTCCCCGTAGAGCATAGGATCCAATTTAAAATCCTCACCCTCATCAAACAGCCCGCAACCTCAGGTCCAATCAGCTGAACCTCCTCTCCGTCCCACACACTCGCCTAAAGACCCGTGGTGAGCGAGCCTTTGAAGCAGTAGCCCCTAGGCTCTGGAACGCTCTGCCTGCACCCCTACGGTTTGCTGTTTCGGTCTTTTAAAAACAACAACTAAAGACCTATCTGTTTACGCTGGCGTTTGTTTTAAACATCTGAAATGACCCGCTTTTTATCTGTTTCTATTTATTTATTTTTCACGACTTGTTTAATTGTGGTTTTTACTCCATATTGTAAGTGTTTTTTAAACTGTACAGCACTTTGTGACCTTTTTTGTCTGCGAAATGTGCTTTATAAATAAAATGATTATTATATTATTATTATTACCTCCTTCTGCTGACATGGATTGTGGTTATCTGGATCGTGGTCCATGCCTTCTACTCATTATATGAATCATTTCTGTCATATTCATTAAATGTGCTGTAACCCTGTTACGTTGTTCATTCTGTACACATGCCACTATTGCTTCTGAGTTTTTCCTGATCCGATGTGAGGTCCCGGGACAGGGATGTCGTATGTGTACAGATTTTAAAGCCCTCCGAGGCATATTTGTAATTTTGGGCTATACAAAATAAACTGAATTGAATGATGGTTACCAGATAGGAGCATACAGACTGGGGTGGTCTGGAGTCACTGTCCCCAGTAGAGGGCCATCCAGGGCGTTGGCAGGAACAGGGCATGGCAGGGGTAGTGAAGGAAGTTAGACTGACGAGAAGGGAGTGACTGACAAATAGAGTGAGGAGGGTGTGGAGCTGAACTGTGACATATGCAAATCTCAAAACAAGAAAGGATGAACGAAGCTGTGGTATTTCTGCTCAGAATGTGTATCCTCTGCAATGAGACAACCCAAAGCCCGGGATGCCTCATGTTAGATGAATCAATCAGCCTGTTGGAATGACTGCCATGGACACCATATGCTGCAGCGCCAGTGATTTGTATCTGTCACTTGTTATTTTCCCTAACACTGCTCTGTGTTTTCTAAGTCCATGTAATGGCTCCTCATACAGTATCTCTGCTCCCCCAGCCTCTGGTTGGTATCGCATTCCATGCTTTATTTACCCTCTCTCATTTGTTTCTGCTCGTCCAGACTCTTTTTCATGTGAAATTCAAAATGTTTGGCAGGCATGTTCATTCTCATCTTGATGTGACAAACTTGATAGATGATTGTGTGACAATAAGTTAGCAACAGAGTTTAGTTTGGGCTTCAGCTCCAAAGCTGTCTAAATGTTGTGGAGGGTGAACACAGTCATACAAAACAGAAAGACTTAGAAACTAAAACACTTCATCAACGATACTTTCATTAGTTTGATTTGTAATTTTATATGCTTCTTCTGGAACAAAAAGTGTGATCAGTGTGATTTTTTTATTGAGCGGTTTCACCACCACACACTTATTTTTACAAGTTGTGAGCAGCTCTGCCATTTCCTTTATGCATTGCATTGTGGGAGAATAATAAACCGTATTCAATATGCATCATGTCTGTTTTGTGTATGCCAGTGCGAAAACAATACATGCTCTAAATCTGCTCTGAATCAGAATGTAATATGGAATTGGTGTGATAATCCTGCCAATGGATTCATGTTATACTGTTGCTCTTAAGGGGGCGGTGATGCAGCAAGAGATGCAGCAATTTGCCAGCAAAGGCAGTGGAGAAGTAGACCCGTAATAATGGATGCAAACAATGATGCTTTCAAAATGTTCAATAAATTGGCTCTGAAAATGTTCTAAGGGGAAAGACATGCATTCAACACGTGTCCCAAAAAACCCTCCAGGGCACCTTTGAGGTGTTGCTGGTTGTGTGTGAGTTTTTACCATGCTCGAGCTGCGCCCCATTTTTGTTTATCCCTGATTTATGGTTTGTACCGTCCAAAAACACATTAGTGAGCTCTGCTGAGCTGTATGATAATTCTGAACTTTGTTGATGTAACTAAGCATTTTAGTGGAAGCATGCATCATTACTAAATCATTACTCAGCATGACAGCAGGTTTTTAAAAGGAAGTAAATAACTATGACAAATGTTTTTTAAATCACATTTATCATCATTTCTGTATCCAAGTCTGCAGATTTCTCTAAAAATGTAAAAAGAGATTCATTAAAGCATTTATTTGAAATATAAGGGTTTCATTGATGTACACTAGCACAGGTTGATCTTCATATTCCGCTCCACCTGTCAGCCCATCCGTTTCTCGCAAGCTCCATTCAGAGACTGTGGCTGTGCTTAGTGGCATTGTGCTGTCATCTGCTGTTTATACACATCCATCTGGGACACTACAGGATAAGGAGAAGAAAACCATAGACCATAAACATATTGTTGACCTCTGCACTGGGTCATGCACAATGCTGATAGAGTGCACCTGAGTCATCTGAGAGCACAAAGTAATTTATGTTAAAAGTTTGAAAGTAAAGTTAAACAGTCCAAAACAAAAGATGATTTCAAAACTCTACCAGCTCGTTTCAGAGTTAAACATTAATCTGCCGAGTTTATAAACGTATCTTGGTTTAACATTACTTGAGCTGCAGCATCTCATTTTAATCCTGCTTCCTCCTAAAAGATGATGAAGAAGCGTGCACAGCGACACTGCCTGTGGTTTCCTAGGGAAAAAAAAAAGAAAAAAAGATCAAGAGGCAAATATCTCTTTTCGACAATTTTATTCCACTGATGATACATGTTTGAATGAATTATACCTCTGAAGGAGGCACATGCAGTTTATTCATTCGGTTCTCCTTTAATCATTCACTTTCATTTTGTCTTTCACAATGCTGTGAATAAAACTGATATTGCGTTAATGATTTACTAAGTTGACAACGCTGGCTGGATAGATTGAATAAAAGATGCCCGTATATCTACCATCTCGTATTTGAAATGAAATAGCAAAGCGGAGGAAAATATGTGAAATAAACATGCAAAACGAACCTGAACATGCAGCAGAATCCTGTGTTTTAGAATTGTGAGACATCGTGTTTGCAGCTACCAAACAGACAAAATATCTTCATCCACTCTGTCACGTAAAACAAAGAGTAGGAACGGTTCATCCCTTCACAGAGTGGTCTGACCCTTAGCTTCAGTTAAATATTGAATGTCTGTCATATCTGTTGCATTTTGGATAATTGCTTTCTCAAATTTGATCTATAGATTGCACCCCCCCGACCCCCCAAAAAAAATATTCTAAGGCAGCGGGTTTCCAAATTCTTTATAATTTCTTGTGACTCAGAACTGGATTTAGAGGCTGGGTTGTCGGCTGCTCTAACAGGATTTTGTACGCATCAAAGCAACCGAGCATCCAGCCAGTGCTGTGCCCTCCAGAACAATTTGGAGACCTATTTTTAATCTTGCTGCAGTGCATACTTTTGACTACCACCAAACAGCTAAATAATTTATTCCAGAGTCACCACAGCTAAGGTCAACTACATTAATCCTCGTAACCAGTATCACGACATACATTACGCTGCAGCAACTACTTTTGGAGTGAAATTAATTCAGATGACCATGTACAGGATTTAAAGCAAGACAGATTTCAATTTAATAAGATGTGAAACCAGGCTTGACCTAAACAGCAGAGCGTTGCTATGCCGACTTGCCAGAGGTACACGTTATTATCTCTGTCTCTCCTTGCTGACCTCAGGAATGTGTGGACTGTTATTTACACCTTCTGAGGCTATTCTCACTGTGCAGAAACCAGGCATCCTGGCTCAAAGAAATGTCTCACTATATATCTCTTTCCCTCTGTTTCTGGACTGCTCTGATGCGTTGATCTAATCAGATTTTAATGCATTCCTGTCCAGTCCCTGTCCTGGCATCCATATATCACCTGCCAGATCCTAGGACGAATTAAACTAACTCTGCTGTTTTGGAATAACAATCAGGGTGATTCACTGGGTGCTGCTGTGAAGCAGAGCTGGAGGTCACGGCAAGCATTAAGTTGCTGCTAGGTGACTAACTAACTTGTTTTGTGTTGCAGTGTAAACTGGATAAACTCAATTACATAAGGATGATGGTTTCTTTCTTATGCAAGCATTACTTTCCATAAACAGCATTACAGATTATACAGGTGTTACCAGGCAGCACACATCTAACACAGCACTGCTCCCACTTACAAAGACAAAAACCCTGCAACAATAGCATATATCGATTCACAAGCAAGGCCCATTCATCTTTACTTCACAATTATAATTTGGAACTTAGAAATGCAAGACAGGCCTTCTTCTCTGACATCATAACCAAAAACAAAAACAATACACGCGCCTTATTTGCTACCGTGGACAGGCTAACAAACCCTCTGGTGTCGGTAACGGCTACGCTCCAATCCACCTCGGCATGCAATCAATTTGCCTCCTATTTTGCTGATAAAATTCAGAAAATTAGACAAGCAGTCGGTGGCTCCACACCAACCACAGGATATGTGTTGTCCCCATCTTTAAATAGCATCCATTCAAATATCATGACACAATTTCCCTCAATTAACCAAAGAAGCCATTATACAACATCTGAACACATCCTCCTGCTGCTTGGATATTCTACCAACACACTTTTTCAAAAATATTTCACACTGCATGACCGCTGATCTTTTACAAATTGTAAACACATCCCTTCTCTCAGGTGTCTTCCCACAAGCCCTAAAAACTGCAGTCGTTAAACCACTTCTAAAGAAGGCTAGTTTAGACCCCAAAATATTGAAAAACTATAGACCAATATCAAACCTCCCATTCTTAAGTAAAATAATGGAAAAGGTGTTTTTTCAACAGCTGAACAACTTCTTTTCTGAAAATAACTGTTTTGTTGTCTTCCAGTCCGGCTTTCGTCAGCACCACAGTACTGAAACTGCTCTTGTTAAGGTTTTCAACGACATCCACTTAAACACAGACAGTGGCAGAATCTCAGTCTTAGTATTATTGGATCTCAGTGCTGCATTCGACACGGTTGATCATGACATATTACTAGACAGACTGAAAGTCTGGGTAGGACTCTCTGGCGCAGCACTTAACTGGTTTGAATCCTACTTGAAGGACCGACAATACTTTGTGTTGGTAGCTAATTACACATCAGAGCTGACTAGGATGGCATGTGGTGTTCCCCAAGGTTCAATACTGGGGCCTCTTCTGTTCAACATCTACTTGCTTCCACTGGCTCAGATTATGAAAAACAACAAAGTGTGTTATCATAACTATGCAGATGACACACAACTCTACATAACTATATCACCAGGGGACTATAGTCCCATACAAGGGCTGGCTAAATGCATTGAAGAAATCAATAACTGGATGTGCCAGAATTTTCTTCAATTAAATCAAGATAAAACAGAAGTAATTGTTTTTGGTCCCAAGGACGAACGATTTAAAGTCAGCGCTCAGCTTCAATCACTAATGTTAAAAACCTCAAACCAAGCCAGAAATCTAGGTGTAGTTATGGATTCAGACCTCAACCTAAACAGCCATATCAAGACAATTACAAAATCAGCCTACTACCACCTGAAGAATATATCAAGGGTTAGAGGACTTATGTCTCAACAGGATTTGGAGAAACTTGTCCATGCATTTATCTTCAGTAGACTTGACTACTGTAACAGTGTGTTCACAGGCCTCTGTAAAAAGTCAATCAGAAAGCTGCAGCTGATTCAGAACGCTGCAGCTCGAGTCCTCACTAAGACCAGGAAAGTGGATCACATCACTCCAGTTCTGTGGTCTTTGCTCTGGCTCCCTGTCAAACAAAGAATTGACTTTAAAATCCTGCTGCTGGTTTATAAAGCACTGAATGGTTTAGGGCCTAAGTATGTTTGCGATCTACTGCTACCTTATGAACCATCCCGGCCACTCAGGTCGTCTGGGACGGGTCTACTTTCTGTTCCAAGAGTCAGAACTAAACATGGAGAAGCAGCGTTCAACTTTTCTGCTCCACATATCTGGAACAAGGTCCCTGAAAGCTGCAGGTCTGCTGAGACCCTCAGCTCCTTTAAGTCCACATTGAAGACTTTTCTGTTTGCTGCTGCCTTTAACTGAACCAGATTCAATTACTGCATCTCACTACTGCATTTTATTTCTTAAACTGCACTGCAACTTTTATTCAACTTTTGTTTTTTATGTTGCTTTTTCTACTTTCATTTTGCTTTTTGACTGTTTTCTTAACTGTTTTTAAATCTGCATTATGTTTTGATGCTTTTAATGGTTTTATGTGAAGCACTTTGAATCGCCTTGTTGTTGAAATGTGCTATACAAATAAACTTGCCTTGCCTTGCCTTTAATAAGATTCAGACTATGTGACCTGCAAAAGCCTCAGATATCCAGAAGCTTGAGATAAAAGCAAGTATGAAAATTAGGGATGCACCAATCAAATCCTTGGGATAAGCATTCTAACAGCTCTTGCAAAGACCTGGTTAGGCAATGTGAAGCAATCCATTACATGTGTATAAGGTGTTGAGCCTCGGCCCCTGGCTAGCTTTTTACATTCAACCCCTAGTCCTCCATCTCACGAGAAATACTATGCAACATGCTTGGAGACTAAGAGCAGCCACTAAAAGGATTGTTTTCTAATTTGCTGTTTGCAGGGTCAAGATTCCCCCTTAAACCTTGCTTAAAAATGATTCTAGTTTTGTGAAGTGCTACTACCAACACAAGTGACAAAGACTTTCAAAATCCTTGATAAAGGCCTTGTACATAAGCAGGCGGTCTAACTAAAGAGCACACTCTCCAAGGATTGGAAGCAGTTACTTAAGCACCTAGTTGATTAATGAAGTAGCTACAGTACACTCTTACCAAAGAGGAAAATTACCTTGATTCAATATATTAATCAGCTGTGATAAGTGACTTATAGGGATGAAAAAAGGATAAGAAAAAGAAAAAGGACTGATTTCTTCTGCCCAAACGAGCATGACCACAGGGAGGATAGGGACATAAATGAAGTGAGCCAGAAACGGTTGCTAAGTTTTTAAATCACATCTTCCATTGTGGCTGACTTCAACCTTTCATGTGAATCAGTATGATAAACCAGCAGTCCTTCCCTATGCAGGGGAGCAATTTCTTGAATCTTTTCCCAGACCATATGCTACATGTGGCTTGGAAAATCACTGCTCCAGCTGATTATACCACATGTCTTGTGTAGAATAAAACTCTCTTTAAACAGACTCAAGATAGAGGTCGTTTTCTTGTCACCTTAACTGTGATCAAGACAATTCAGTTTGATGAAATCCTGTATTTTCTTAGGCTCAACCGTTAAAGAGTCAACATGCTTCTGGCTCTTGTTTGTTTAACATAATGATCTACCTCAACTCTTTATTTTGACAATTGTCATTGTGACGTTAGCATTAAGCTCAAAGCTCTGCTGTGCCCAAGTACAGCCTCAGAAGCGCTGGCAGGTAGACTCTTGTTTCTGAGCAGAACTTCTCGTCCTTGTTAGTTCGAAAGTTCATTCACAAGCTTGGAAACAGCTGTCAAGAAAATAATCTCAACACTATTAACCCTGTGAGACCCACAGAATCAGCAACATTACTGTTTTTAAGAGGCTGTAGCGAGCTCAGTTTTAATGCCATTAAGATATTGATAATATAAAAAACTTGATCTGGTCGGGAAGACAACCTCAAGCATCCCTGTCTCACAAAATTAACGTTTCCAGACAAGGAAACTGCATTGTGAATTATGTTTTGAGGGGAAAGTGTTATGTTGTGGATAATGTTTGCCTTTGACGTATCATGAATAAGTTTCAAATGTCTCAAAAGTCTGTGTTGGGAAATACCAAGATAGCTGAATGAAATGGGTTTTATGGGTACCCGGAAGTCTCCCCGTTACAGACATGCGATTCAATGCTAATCCCATGCAGTTTTTTGTTGTTGTTGCGTGCATGTATTTGAATATGTCTGTGCACTGGTGTCCCTAAACAGTCTTGGAATAACGTAAATTGAGAATGAGTGTAAAGCTGAAGCTATTGTGGATTTAATGAGCTCAATTGTATTCATTTTTAGTTACCATAGGGGGTTTCTGAGCATTTTCCAGAACAGGAGCTCATCATTCAATGTCATTCTTGCAGAACTTTTTTAAATACCAAAGCACAGCATGAACTTTTCTATGGGGTTCATCAAGGTCTTCATGTGGTATTTTGTAAGGATCATTAATAAATCTTTTAAATGGTCTAAAATAGTAACATTTGCACCAAATCAGTGCAATAATAGGTCTAAGCTCAAAAAAGGCTGCAACAAAATTTGGCCATCACAGACTTTATGCACTCCTAACGAAAACACAAAATGTATTACAGATTCGTGACTAGAAATTATGATATACACTGCTGACCTGCTATCTACCCCTACAGATCCTGTTTCTAAGGCTTAATGGACCTTGTTGACCTTGATTGTTTTTAACTGTTTTCAGGGACAAGAATGTACTGCAAATGTTTAATGCCACCTACATGTGTGCTATCAACACTACAGTCTAGTGTAGCGCTGGAGAGAGAAAGGAAAACCTTTTATTGGTTATGTTACCGCCTGGCTCACGGCTGGCAACAAAAAGGGAGGCCACACTTCGATCTTCAACTCAAACCCTGTTTATTGTCAGGCCCAAACAATTCATGCCATCAAAACCAAGGCTGGTGCAGCAGGTCCTGCTGATTGCGAGAGAGAGAACCTCCCACTTGGGCCGCCTTTTATTCCCTCTTGGAGGCGGACTCCCACCAGGCAGCCATTTTAGGCTGGGGACCCAACTGTGGAGTGGGAGGGTCGTCACACCCCCACCCTTAAGATTGGGGTCCTCCCTGCGGATGATCTCAACCCAGCAACTCGGAAAACTCCCCTCTGCCACTTTGGTACCTAAGCGATTGAAGAGAAGAGAAAACAGAGCAGACTGGAAGAGACACTGCAGGGAATAGAAGAACATAAGTTAACTTAAACACTTACAGCCCGGGACATGGCATCAGCCACTGTATTTTCCGTGCCTTTTACATGACGTATATCTAAATGATATGGCTGCAGGAAAAAACACCAGCGCATCAGCCTCTGGTTTGGGTTCTGGAGTGAGTGGAGAAAGGTTAGGGGGTTGTGATCAGTATATACCACCAAAGGTCTTACCCCACCACCCACATAAACCTCAAAATGCTTCAGCGCCCAGATCAGTGCAAGTGCTTCTTTCTCGATGAGGGAGTAATTTAACTGGTGAGAGTTGAACTTCTTGGAAAAGAAACTCACCTGGCAGTCAACCCCACTTCCATTATCCTGCATCAATACAGCCCCAGCTCCCACCTTGCTAGCATCCGCATACAGGGAAAACGGCTGGTCCATCTGGGGGGCTGCTAAGACAGGTGCAGAACACAACATCAACTTGACAGTCTCAAAGGCTTTTTGACAAGCGAGAGACCACCCAAACTTGACCTTTTGGCTGAGAAGCGAAGTCAGTGGGGCAACTACTGTGGAAAAGTCCCTGCAGAACCCACGATAGTACCCCACCATGCCCAAGAAACGAGACAGTTCCTTCTTGGTAGTAGGAACAGGAAACTGATCCACCGCCAACACCTTTGCTCTCACTGGGCGCACTTGCCCTTGTCCCACAACCTTCCCCAGGTAAATTACTGTTGCCTTAGCAAACTCGCACTTAGCTGGATTAATGGTTAGACAAGCCCAGGCAAGACGGTCAAACAACGCTCTGGCGCGCTGTAGATGATTCTCCCAAGTGTGACTGTAAATCACCACATCATCCAAGTACACAGCACACCCAACCAACCCCGACACGACCTTGTTCATTAGACGCTGGAACGTGGCCGGAGCATTACGTAACCCAAACGACATAACTGTGTAGGAATACAACCCACTGGCTGTAACGAAACTGGCCATCTCCCTAGCTCTGGCCGTTAAGGGAACTTGATCACCAGCACTAAACTCCCGGCGTTCTGCCCGTCGATCATACAGACTTCATTTTATGTTGAACTGCATGTAGGTTCTTTTTCGCCATTTCATTCGCCCGGTGCAGCCGCTGCTTAAAACCGTTTACATGATCTATTAAGTTTTTTGGGGCCTCCTCAGTTTGCCAGTCCCTGTGTAAGGAAGCTAGGGGACCTCACACCGTGTGACCAAAAACCAAGTCATTAGGACTAAACCCCAAGCTCTCTTGAGACACCTCCCTGGCCGCTAACATCAGCCAGGGTAACCCCTCCTCCCAGTCACGGTCCAACTCAGTGCAATATGCACGGAGGAGGGACTTCATAGTTTGGTGAAACCTTTCTAGAGCCCCTTGGCTCTGGGCATGATAGGCGCTGGACTTAGATTGTTTAACCCGTAACTGCCCCAACACCTCTGCGAACAACTTTGAACAGAAGTTAGACCCCTGATCAGACTGAATTACTTTTGGGATGCCAAAAATAGATATAAACAGTCAGCGCCTTTACCACAGACTTTGTTGTAATATTCCTGAGAGGATATGCAGCAGGATAGCGTGTAGCCTGACACATCACTGTGAACAAAAAGTTACTACCAGCTTTAGAGCGTGGCAGGGGACCAACACAGTCAATGATCAGATGTTCAAACGGTTGGTCAGCAACGGGAATTGGATACAGAGGCGCAGGCTTTATTGTCTTATTTGGTTTTCCAGTCAGCTGACATACGTGGCAGGTCTTAATGAAAGCTGAAATGCCTCTTTTCATAAGAGGCCAGTAAAAGTGTCGCTTCACCCGGTCATAGGTTTTTCTTACCCCTAAATGACCTGCAACTCCATCATGAGCCGTCTGCAGTACAGCCAGCCTTGCACTAGAGGGCAGAACAATTTGCAAGGTTTCGTCCCCCATAAAACATTCTCCCTGGGGAACCCATTTCCTCACCAACAGCCCATCCTGGAGAAAATAGCCCTGAGCTGCACTGTCCATGTCCTCCTCTTGCAGAACCTGCTTGTTCAGGGCCTGCAGTGTGGGATCCTGTTTTTGCTCTTCCAGAAGCTCCCTGCGAGAGACAGGCAAGGGGAAAACAGGCACCGGAAACGCAGACTTCTTTTTACTTGACTGTTCGGAACGGGACTCACCCTTGGACCGACTCATAACACGAGTCACAGCACAGGAAGGAAGTACCGCCGCAGGCGTCATGGAGTACTCAACCTCCTCTACCTGGGAGGGTAGAGTATCCAGCAACACATCAGGCCATACCTGACTGCCAGCCAGGTCATTCCCCAAGATGACATGCACCCCCTCCATAGGCAGCGAAGGGCGCACACCCATGACCACGTCGCCTTCCACCAGACTTGAGAACAATGTCAAATGATGTCTTGGGGCAGAAAAGACTGTTAAGCCCATGCCTCGGGCCGCAGCACTGGAACCAGTGTCTGTTTCAGCAGAGAAATCCAACACAGACTCCAAAATAAATGATTCCAGAGCCCCTGAATCTCTTAAAATCTTAACTGGTACTTTTGTCTCATGTCCGACCAGTGAAACATAACCGTCGGATACAAACGCAGCATAACCAGGATCACTCTCATGTTGAGTTGAGGAACCCGTCAGCTCTTGATCCAAACCTGGATCTTCAATCACTGACTGTTCCAAAGACGGCCTTCTGTGTGCCCGCACGGCAGCAATGACACGATCCCTCTCTTCCCCACTCAAAGACACCGCAGCCCCAGATGACTTTGCTGGTAACCCTCAAGGCTTTAACTTTTTTTTTAACACCGGACACTCATTTCGCCAGTGACCCTTGCCAAAACAGTAATTACAGACACGATTGGGGTCCATTCTACCCCGGTCTGCTTTCAGCCTGTACTCGGTGCTAAATAGAACCGGCTGGGCTGATTCAGCCATTCACATTCAGGTCAGACCGTTCAGTGAATGGTGATAAAAAGGGTAAGCTGGAGTGAGGTTTCTAATACTGACTTTGCAACACAGTCGTACGCAGGCCTAGACTGGGACAAAAATTCGGCCCTGGACTTTTTGGTCCAGACTGACCCACCACAATCCGCGCGCAGATACTGTGCCAGCTCAGTCCGCTGATGTACTGTACATATAATCACACAAGCCCTTAATAACACTACTATACTGGAGTGGGTCATTGTCTCCTTGTCTCTTATTTGATGTAATTTAATCTGAAAATGTCCATAAATAAGCTTTCAAAAAAAAGAAAAGCAAGGACAATAAACCATAAACACTGACAGAAACACTTAAAACACTTTAACTCTGGTGACCTGATTTGTAATTATAATTAATCAGCATAGTATATTATTTTCCAACACTTTAGAACTAGATTTACACCACACGCTATCTATTATGTCAAGTAAAGTTCATAGACAACGTTTCTGAACATTTAGTGAATGAGTTAGTGAATGTTTATCCACAACATGTTAGCTAGCACACTCACCTGCTATCACCACCACCAATCTCCTCCTCCCCCTCCCCTATGTTGTAACTTGTTTTATTACATTATTTACTCTTATTGTGAAGAGCATGGAAACAGGAAGTGATTTTACTTTGAAGGCAGAAAGTACAATGATACGTGCTTGTTGACGCTAACTAATGTTGAATGTTACGTGTGGAAAATATATACATGTCGGGTGCAAGAGCGCGTTCTCAATGCTTTAACAGTTGTAATACTGCAGTTCACCAGTAAAGTCAGTCCGTTCATACAGACGTGTCTTGTCCTCATTAGAAGCTCCACTTCATGACACTGTGCCACCATGGCAGCGGGAGCCTCACTTTCACTGTCCGACACCTCCTGAGAGGGACCCGCCGCGCCCGGCGCAGCCAAAGCCCCGGAGCCGGAGGCTCCGCCACCGCCACCGGCTCCCGCAGCAGCAAACATCTTTATTATATTTCTGCTCTCAGCAGTATCAGTTGCGAGAGCTTTTTTTGTTCTTTTCCCTCAGTTTTTCTGCACCGCCTTTTCGTTTTTTCTCCATTTTTGCTTTTTCTTCTCTCACAGATTGCTAATGATGTGTCATTAGCTCATCATTAAAGGTGATTGGAGAGGGGGGGTCTGGAAAATGCGTGGGCGGGACTACTGGGCCTATCATAGGGCCACTGGGCCTCTTATGCGTCTTTACATACAAAAAAAAAAAAAAAAGGTCAGCCACTGCCGGTACTCCATATGGCCAATCCACCACTGGTCGTACGAAATCCAAATAAGAGGATATCCCAGTCATGTCTGATACTCAAACTCTGACCTTGAAGTGAAATAAAGCGTATCAGGGGATTCAGTTTCTCTGCAGATGAAAAACATGTGGAAGTAATACTAACACTCCTGGAGTAAAGCAAAATTATTCGACTGTGAAATATCTTTATTTATTCAATAATGAATGACGGACTGAGTCCAATAAACACAACATGTTCATCATTACAGGAGATCTGTACAAAACAATACATTTTGAAGCAATTAAACCATTTTGTGTCCACATTGGCCAAAGGGAAAGTGTCAAATACTCATAAGACCAAGATTAAGACCACAAAAATAAATATTTTTTTCCTAAAATGAGACTGCAACGCCATGTTAGTTACCAAAGCCGACTTAATAAGTCATACGAACTGTTAATAAATGGCAAATTAGGTCAACATCCAATAGTTAAGTCGTGATTAGGTGAATACTAATCATTTCAAAACATGAATTTGTACTTAGTGAGAGAATAATTATATTAATTTGATAATAATTGTAAAAACACTTACATCTCCAAACAAAATGCAACCATTTTACATTGTATAATATATTCTCTGTATATATACACATCCTTTTTTTCTGTGGTATTATAATTCTGATTTGCATTTCACCCATGTGGTGTTTAATTAATTATTATTCTCCCCTTATTTACAAATAACTATCATTAGTTGAGAGTATCTCAAATATGACAAATGATAGCCATTACTTAACTACTATTAAATTATAACATGCACAGAACAATCACCATTTATCCATTAGATCATCATTTGCCATTTACTAATATTGTACTAAAATGCTTCCCAGCATAAATATTCCACTCCTCTAGTGTATTGTCACGGAGAAAAATATTACTACGTGTGAAACATACTTGATTATTGTGTAGCTTATGCATTGATGGAAATGATCATTGTGTTGTTTGGAAAACAATCTCAATTTGTATTTCAGTTAAATTTCTAGAATATTATACATTTACCAAGGAATGTTAATCGGTGCACTGCAATTACAGGGGCGGCCCGACAGAAAGTCATACATACTTAGTAGTAGTAATCAAACAGCTAATTACTGGACCACATATCGTGTGCAGGCGGGGAAAGAAAAAGACAAGCCTGCTCCCTCCTGGCTGACACGCTCCACTCTGCTACGCAGGGTTTCAGTTGAACCAAGACACTGAGAACTCAGAAGCCTTTTTTCATTCATAACAGGTGAAAAAACCTTGACTAAGTAATCCTGTGACGCAGTGCTTGATCCATATCTATAAAGAACACGCTCAGTGAGAACATGATGGTGTGTCAACACACAGACATTAACTCGTCATAGCTGTTGTCATGTTCACAACTCTACGAATAATACCTAGACACAGTTGCGCGCTCACGCACGCACGCACGCATACACACACAACAATATCTAAAACCTTTCAAAGCAACAATATCAACTTGATAAAATGCACTTTGTCACAAACGCAACACTTTGGTTCAACAAATAAAAAAACTGTATCTCTACACAACAACAAATACAATTTAAGGTCAAACAACAAAAGGTTCAAAAACATACATTGAAAATATTTTTATTTACAATATGTCCTCATAGAAAAATACGTTTGACTTGCACAGTTTTAAACATGGACTCAATTCAACCCAGAGTGCACAAGACAGCATCAGATTTAATCACAAACGTATTAGTTCCAGTGCAGCTGTATTCAATGGATGCAAGGGCATCCGGGTGGAATTTCAACTGGCATGTGGTGTGTTGTACAGTACAATATCCTGCAAGCAACTGCAACTACCAAGCAATGATACTAATGTTGCCAATGATGATCATTTCAATTACGTAGATAAACAAGTTCTGATCACTTTTTACATCCGAGTCTGTCAATCTGTAAAAAAAATGGTAAAACCAACAAACTAGTGTTTAATCTTCCAGGAGTCACAGAAGCCAACAAGCTGCGAAAGTGCACAATCTGCAGGAAAAACAAAAACTACAAACATACAACTCTTTGATTCTGAAGCGAGTGCTGCAGCTGAACTGAGAACCACTGCGGTGTACTACCATAGTGCAAGTGTAACCTCAGGGGCTGAGTCCCGGACCTGATCTGAGGCGGCTGTCGAAAGGGGGTGGGGGGAAGTAAACCAGCCACAATGAGAGGGGGAGGCTGGCGAGGTCGACCCATTGGAGCTGCAGATCTCAGAGCGTGTGTCGAGCTTGAATCTAAATGTCACAGTGCTTCTGTGTCCAGAGGCCCGAACAGGGATGACAAGCGTTGAGTATTTACATCAGCGGAGGGTTACTGCAGGAGTCGGTCTACATGACCACCCGTCAGCAGCAGTCTGGTTGCATCGGGGTAATCTGTTGCAAAGGTCTCAACAGGTTCAAAGTTACCACCATCGCCACATCTTTCACCCCCTGAAGCTCGTGTGTGTGTGTGCATGAATATGCGTGTACATCTACTATCTCAAGTACATTTTGTTTTACTTTACAATTAGACACAATTTTAGCGCAATAGGGACATTCGCAAAAATCCTTGCCATCCCTCAGAGACTGCCTAAAAATTCCGGCACAAAGACTAAGTGACATAACCCACCGAGCAGGTCAGGAGAAAAGGGCCGAACAGGTGGAACAGTGTAGAGGGCCGAGCAGGAGGTAAAGCTGAGCGGCGAGGGATACCAGCAGAGGATCCAATGTACATGTATCTACATGGTGGTAGAGGTGACACTGTCAAAAGAGAAAGGGAAATTATTGTCTCACATTTGATAAGCATGTTCTGTGTCAGGATATTTTGTTTGCATACAGCCTCTCAATGGTGACACAGCTTCAGTTTCCATAATTGCACAAATAATATTTCCAAACATGGAAATGAGTGGATTTCAAGCTTGGAAGGGCAGTTTTAGCTCAGCAGTAGGCCTACTTGCATAATCATCACCATGGGCAAATTTACATTCAGTACTCCAAAGGCAGCTGCTGCTAATAATAGCATCTCTTACTCAGGTTGCCACAGGAATATTACATATGGAGAAGAAGTATTCATTGTTTGTTACTTTCCTGTTTTGCTGATTTTTTTTCTTCTTTCGTGCTCTTAGATTCTACTTTATTTATAAAGTATTATGACGCCTGTGACTGAAAGTATCGGCACATCAAAGAACACAATCTAATCCAGGCGGACGTTTATTGACTTTGTCGGAACTCAACAGTAGCGAGCAAAATCAATCTGTGTTTGCGTCAAAGCTTTGCGGAGCCTCCAGCTCTTAAAGGCTTAACAGACCATGCAGCGAAATAAAAAGGTGAGCGGCTCATTATTCCACGATGCAACAGCGATTGTGATCCTTAAGTGGGAAACCATAAAACACGACTCTGACAATCTTTAACGCTTTGATGCTCTTACCCAACGCCTGATGAGAGGCATGATTAAAACAGGAGAGAAGATGTTTGCTTTGCACGTCATCAAAACCTTTCTGAAATAGCCCTGATGATGTCAAAAGATGGATCTGTTCACTGCAGATTATCTATTTTGTGCATGAGAATAAGATTTACAACAGAAAGACTGTGTTACAAACTGGAGGTGTGGATTGTTCATTATAAGGAGCAGTGTGTAACATTTAGGGGGACTTACTAGCCAGAAATGGAATATATATTGATCACTATGTATTTGATAGTGTACAATCACCTGAAACTAAGACTCGTTGTGTTTTTGTGATCTGTGATCTGGTTCCACAGAGGCCGCTATGTTGCATCAACATGTTTTTACAGGAACCCAGAATGGAAAAAGCCATGCATCTGGTTGTGGAGAAAGCCTTTCACTTTCTTAAGTTACTTGAAGACCACCGTAACTCTTAAACACCCTTTGAAAATGAGGGGTGAGCAGAGGGGTGTTCAGGTGGTTGAAATATGCAACCCTCACTGGCAGATGCCACTAAATCCTACACACTGGTCCGTTAAAACCCCATATTCAAACAGAAGATGTCACCTTGGCCCTAGACAACTTTGTTCTCCCCCTCTTCTTTCTTTCTGCAATCCTTCCATCTCTTTTTTGACGTCAGGGAGTGGTGTCTCCACGGTGAATGGAGGGCCGTCCCCATGTGCCCCCCCCTCCTCCGTGGTCCTTATCTGACTCAGGCTGGCTCTGAGCTCGCTCCGGTTTGGGGTTGGGTGTGCACGGTGGGTCGGGTTGCTGCACTGACATGGTCCTGCGCAGGTGGGAGCGCTTACACAGGAAGTCAGGCTTCGTCGAGAGACCGAAAGAGCCCTTCCTGAGGACCATACGGACTGAAGGGGATTTCTTGGGTCTGGCTCTGTGCCCAAATTGAAGGGTGGAGAGGTGTGCTGCATATCCCTCGCTCAGGAACTACATATGCCACACAGAGAAATGGTTAAAACATAAGAAAGAGTAGGTACAAAACTTTTCAAGTAAAATAGAGAGACAGAAACACTATGAAATACTTATAATAAGAGAGATGAAAGACAATGAAAATGAAACTACCTGGCACTGATTTTGGTACTTCTTCGAAGGTCTGCCAACAATATAAATCTGTGAGGGGCAGAGGCCGAGCATGTTGTAAACGGAGATGTCCTTCATGGAGCCATAAGCAGAGTTGATCTTAATGTGACACTGGTAAGAGAGAGAACAATCAGTCAGAGATGTGTATGGCATATTTGATGCAGCACAACTCAAGGCTACAACGCTATGAGCCTGTGAGTGATGAATCGAATGACAGAAATCAAGATCACTGACGGTGGGAGAACAAAATGTTTCACATGCTTTGTAAGAAAGATGAACGGCCCGGTTAATGTCAGAACAAAGGATTGTCTCAGGAGCGTACCTCCTGCATGAGGTTCCTGAGGAAGATGGTCTTCTGTCGAAGGGGATCATGAACCAGGCCTTCAGAAAAGAAGATCATCCCGTGAGGAAAATTGTGCTGCGACAGCCAGGATACCACACGCTGCTTCTGCATATCAGGGCGGCCTGTGATGTAGATGATCAGATAACCCAGGTCCTGCCAGTGCCTGCAAGTGAATACATAACATCAAACACACTTTGAAGGCTTTCATTTCGATCAGTAGTGGCATCATCATACGGGACACTCTTAAATGCTTCAAGTGCTTGGTGTGTACACCCTCCACAACCTCTTCGTCAATCTCTGAAGTGGGGAATGTCATTTACGGCCACCGCCACACACATCTGGAGGCTGTTAACCGGTTACCTGACAACATCGACAGCTCCAGGGCGAACCTTGGGGTCACTGCCCATGATTGACACACTAGCAGCAAAAGAGCCATCGATGCTGAAGACCACACACTCCATGCCCCGCGGCAACACAGTCACGTAGGCCTCTGCACTTGTTTGATCGCCCCTTGGGAAAGAAAAAGAGGGAGAAACGGCATTTGCTACACATGGTTGTAACTCCCTTCAAGGGACTTTACACCCTCTGGCTAGAAGCACACGCACTTCCCAAATACACAACGTATCATCTTATTTGATAATGCATCACTCTGTAATGCTGCATGGATGCTTACTTGACCACCATTTTAATCGGATAGACTCCCAGGCCGAGCTTCTTGCTCTTGGGTATCGTATATGTGACTCTGCCGCTGCTGTTGGTCACCTCTGTGTCGAAGTGCACCCAGCGGCCGGACTGAGGCTGTGTCATTAGCAGGATGTCCACCTAAGAGGGGCAGGGTGGGTCAACAGCTTGGAGATGCATGTAGGTTTTTCATACACAAAGGTATAGATAGAACAATCTTGTTGCATGTTTTCACCTTTTCTCCAGTCAGAGTGACCATGTCCAAGGGGCCGTACATGAAGCGACCAACCAGAGTTTGATGCCCATCCTCAGTGGCAATGACATCATTCACCCTGTGGTTGGCAGTGACGTTCTGCAGTAGATAAAAGAGCACACAACACAGTTCAGTCAAGGTTTTTATTGCTGCTTATGTGACGGTTTTCAACCTTTTTTCAATGATGTACCACCTGTGGAAAATCAATTTCAGCCAAGTACATCCTAACCAGCACAAAACATTTTTGATTGAAATTATATGTAATACACCGTGCTGTGCCATAAGTGTCTGGATGCTAATTTTAAATATATATATATATATTTTTAAATCTCACATACTTCACGTTCCTCCATTTGAGAACCACTGCTTTAGAGAGATTTTAAAAAATCCAATTAAACCACCTCAGAAGAGCCAGAGATACACGTTTTTTGAACATGAACACATATCTAAAGCTGCTGCAATCTATATTTCAATATTTTCAATGGATCTAATAAACAAGGTTCAATCCCCTGCTCTTACTACCCACGTGTCCTTGAGCGAGACACTGAACCCCAAGTTACAGCAGCCCAATACTCTTATTGTTAGGATGGGTGAAATTTCATGTGTAAGAGCTAAGTTAAAAAAAAAAAAAAATCACCTGACGCAGTTTCTCTCAGCCCTAAGCAGCAAAACTGATCCACTCTCACTGCTCTCGTCAGTGAAACATGATGAAAGAGTTGGATGATGAGGAGGAGCTCCTATTCCTAAAATGAATAAGGTTGCTTTGGTTGTTCTCACGGATGTGAAGTACTTGTCCCAAAATGTTCTGTAGCCTAAAACCTACCCTACACTTTCTTCTGCTTAGCAGCAACTGCTTGCTAACTTGAAGGCGATAGATAATATGTGAATGTTGTGTTTCCAGACTGTTTCTGCGAGCCAAAAGTTAATAAAGGGTCTAAACGTAATGTAACGGAGAAGGTGCATGAGCCAATGCTAAAAGCATTTTATATGGACCGCCTAAAATGTGACAAACATTGTTCACCTGAAAGCCAAATGCTTCAGGGACCTTCCAGAAAAGAGTGTTACCTCTACATTGCTCTTCTATGTCTCATTCTTTTCTCCACTTGGCACAATTCAGCGAGTAGCTCCAAGTGAGTCAGCAGAGAAACCGTAATCCCTAAATCTCTTCTCGCTGAAATGGCAGCATTTCAAAAGCACATTATAAGCACACTAATGAACAGTTCTCCACTCTGTTGTGGGCCACCATAACAGGATTTCAAATTCTCTGATGAACTTCTCTTCTTTTCTGTAACCTAGACTTTATCCGGGAAAGTTTTGCTCGCCACACATGCACTTTTTTTCCACTCCCTGCTTCTCTCCTAAGTAGTATGAAAGCTCTAAATGTGTTTTTTTTCTCTCTGTAGATAGTGTGACAAAATATTACATTTCCTCCACAGGCTTGTGCAGGATTCATGTTTAGAAAGAGCTGGTGAAATGTACACTTTAAAAAATATATAAAACACAAGCATATATACATATACTATAAACTAGATCAGTGTTTTTTAACCTTTTTTGAGCTGCGGCACATTTTCAACAATAAAAAAATCCCGCGGCACACCAACAACCCAAAAAGTTACAGAATGTCACAGTATTCAGTGTTTCCCCTAGGTTTACTGCTTTAGGGGAGGAGCGACTGACGGACATACTACATCGTGGCACCTCACAGTACTACAAAGTAATACTTCACAGTACTAGTGACTCCATCTGTGCTTTTATAAATAATAGAACATTGAAATCACTTTTAAGTAAACACGATTGCTCCATCAGACAAAAACAAATGTGTTATCACTTTGTTAGAAAAATGAAAATAAAGTTATATCCGTGCAAAAAATAACTAATATTTAGTTACAACTAAATAGCTTATTGTGGAAAACAACAAGCTATTTTTTTGCAAAACAGAATGAGTGCAGATGTGTGAGCATAACGTTGTATCATTAATAGTGGCTGCAGTGAGCTTTTGGCGAAATGACAAGAATCGGCGAGTCGTACATGCGCATTAACGCCGTACGGTAAAATCAGCATTTCCTCTTGCGCCCCACCTGTAATACGCCCCAGTTTGATAAATACTGACTTAAAGGAAACATAGTGTTCATTTATTTTAATGATGACCACAAAGTGAGCAGGCTTTGTCACTTGAGTGTGTTTTTCGGGCTTTTGGAAGAATATTTCCAGAGCCTCAGAAACGTCAGAAACGTCATTGATGGAGCGCCAGGCTGCATCCTGTTGGATGTTTGTCTTGACCTGCAAATACCTTAACTGTTGGGCTTTAAACATGAGAGCTCATAGCTTAAAATAGTGATAGCTTAAAGCAGCAAATCCCATTGTGAAAAGCACGCGACATATTTTTCGCCGCTCTCTCTGTCCACTGTGTCTCTCCTGTGTGCATCGCATCGGGGCGGAAAGAGTTGTAGACGCGACTCAGAAATTACAAGCTGTCGTGTACGATCAATAACATACGGCCGTTTAGTTTGTTTAATAGCAGAACAAGGTGCAGACCTGTTCTATAGGAAACTACTAGGCCAGCCACTATATTGCAGGCTCAGACGCTCAACAATTGAAAATTATTTGCGGCAGCTAAATTATATTTTTTTGGACCAATTAAGTGAAATTGGAAATTTTCTCACGGCACACCTGACGATCTGTCACGGCACACTGGTGACAGTGGTTGACAATCACTGCACTAGATTACACCCGTGTCTGTCCAAAGTGTCATCACCTCATCATTTTATCCTATTATATATTTGTGAAATTGTCATAAATAGCAAATGTTCTTGAGTTATAGCCAAAAACATGTGTTTGAAGGTCACAGTAACATTGACCTTTGACCACCAAAAATCCAATCAGTTCAACCTTCAGTGGAAGTTGATATTTGCGCTAAATTCGCAGCCTTCTTCAAAGAGGATTAGAAATATTGCAACAAACAAAAGCAAAACATATCATCTGTTGCTTCCATCTTTGTTTGTTGAAGTAATTTTATCAGGAGCGAGAGGCTGTGATGACATTTTGTTTACTTGAATGCACTGCTGTTTATTGATAGCACTCACCCAAAGATAATGGAGCATCTGCACATTATAAATATTGCTAAGCACTGATGTGATCCAACATGTTGTGGTTGTATTTTACTGTTTCACCTCATCAGCTGATGATAACTGATTTAAAAGGAAGGAAGTTCAACATTTCCAGCTGTTATCCTGGTATTAGCTTTGACAACAATTCATTTTCTGCCAGCACAAAGTCTTACTTACTGATCCAGTGATGGCACGCATGCAGAGTAAGCAAACCATATATGCACACCTGGGCACAGCGCAAAAAACATCACAGCTACTGTGTGGTTTGAGGAGTCCTGACAGTGGTCAATATCTACTTAAATTTCCCAGTCGCAGTTTTCTAGGTTCTCTGTATGGTCATATGTGAAAATTCCATGCACCCCAATATCCCCATCAACTCACAGGCAAAGTGTGAAAGATATGAGTTGGGGAGTCAAACACCCGCCTGCCAGAGAGCATCATGTACAAGAAACAATTGCCAGACTTGCAGTCCCTCTCCAGCCGTCACAACACCTCTTACCAAGGTGAGGAAGATCAGATGAGAATAGAAGCCTCCTCTCTCTGAATAGTACCACTCTGCAGCAGATATGCCGGCTGTGCCCAGATTGAATCAGCACAGAGCGACTCTAAATCTCCACATACTGAAACATATTTAGGATGAGGCAACTTTTTCAGAGCTGCTTTTTTTCTTTGAGCACTTATATCAGAAACGCAGCACTCGGCCAAGGCATGAACAAGATGACAGAGAAAAGAAAACCTTCACGGACTTAAATATAGATGTTTTTATATTGTACTCTAGTTACATAGTTCTATTTGCAGCCTCATGAAAAGCAGGCAGTCACTAAATTATAGTCTTCAGAAAATGCCAGAAAAAAGGAGCACTTGGTGTACAGCCACATTACCTTGATTGTTCTAATCTGCAGGGCTCAGAAGTATCAAGTAATTGTGTGCTTCTGCCTGCTTCTCTGTCTCAAGGTGAGAGTATAGGAGTATTTAAATAAATGTAGGTCTCTGATCACAAAGTCAACAGCAAGCACTACAACCTTAGCAGTTAGCGATAGCTTTATATGTATTATGAATGAATGCAAGGCCATTGCAGCAGAATGACAATATCTGCTGTGTGGGTGGTTGTTTCTCTTTTGAGTTTCCTGAGAAAGAGGGAGACCTTCAAGACAATGTCTCAGGTTGTGCTACAACTGGTGTCTAAGCCAGAGCGCTTTGTTAAAATATTGACAAATTTGTCCAGATAAAGATCGAATGTGCCCCTAAAAGTTAACCGAGTAGCCATAAATCAGATTTTCTGTCAGCAGAGAAAACGTTGGCAAAAGTATCTTTATGCAAAATTAACCAACCAAATAATTCATTACCCTTAGTTTGACATGTGTCCTCCTTCTGAGCCATTTTTCTCGTGGACTGGAGGGAGAGAACAAAGCAGAGCCCAAATTGTCCGCTTCCTGGGTCTTCACACAGTCACATCCCATGAGCTGTCAACAAACACATGCATGTATGAGAGCAGGCATTTCAACACACAGACCTTTGATCTCACATCCTTCTGTTCAGCAGACAGAAGGGATTTTTTTATATCTGTCATAACTCCAGTCTCACCTCAACACTTTCATGAAGTGAAGAATAATAACATGGAAGGCTTACCATCTGAAGCCTAGAAAGAAAATCAGGACTCGTGTTTAGGGATCGTACATCACAATTCTGATGGGACGCTTTTGTGACAAGGGGTGATATTGTAGTATAAATAAAATGACCACACAGAAAGAATCCATGCATATCATTCCTGGCTCTTGGATGTCAAGAGGCTCCTTGTTTCATGCCACACATGTCTAGACATTTCCTTACACCCTGAGCTTGGATTAAGAGAAAAGCAGCCCTTAAATTCCAAAACAATCCTTTAATACAACGCTGCATCCAGTGGAGCTGTAAACCGCTGGACCAAAATAATGATCTACAGGGTTATTAGCTTCCTGATGGCGTCGATAGCACTTATTTTTCCCTGTGTGCTCTCCTTATTTCCCTCACGTTTCCTCACAAAGACGCCATGCTGCAGCAGACAGCGGCAGGGCGTTGTTTTCTCTGGGAGCCCTGCTTTCTAATGACCAGGTTGAAAGAATGCCAGTGTTCCCAGGGGCTTTTAACAGGACATGACGTAATCAGCATTGGTTATTTCTTAATGTCACAATCTTGGTTTTGATTTAGTTTGTTTCCTTTTTTATTTTTGATATTGCCTGCCTCCTGTGTCCTGTGGTTATTTGCCTTCCTGTCCTTGTGGTTGTTCCTCCTTTGTCTGTGATCACCTGTGTTGCATTAGTCTCGTCAGTCTCGCTCTGGTCCCTTGTGTTTCTTCCACCAATCAGCTTTCAGGCCGCCCTCGTGTCTGCATGTTGATACTGGTTACAACATATTCAGTGCTTCATCAGTTTATAAGGAGCCCTTGAACAGCTAAGATTTATATATATATATATATATATGTGTGTATAAAATATATAAAAATGTTTGTCATACATCTTACAAAAAGCTCAATGTATGATGCAGTGACAGCAAAGGGCTTCCTACTGCTCTCATTTGGTTATAACTACATGTCATAAAAGCAATCAAACCTGGAGGCCGTGGGCTTTGAACAGATCACAATTGTCACATCAAAAAAGACACAGTGCCTATGCAAACTTGTGGCCTTAACAAGAGACTGGAGATGTGCCATATTTCGTCACATTGTTTCATCTACTCCCAGAGCAACGTGCTTGGAGAGCCTCTTCATATTTGATCTGACAAGTTCAGTCTTTTTGAGATACCAGGCAATAATTTCAGAGACTACGATTCACACAGCTTCTTTACCCTGCAAAGGGCTTTGTCTTGGTGTGAAGGTTCATTTTAAAACGACCTTTAGATGATGCTCGTTGGCTGCCACTGTTGAGAATAAAGTATGCTAATTATGCAAAGAGTAAATCTTGGTTTTAGCATGCTAATTTATTTAATTTTTTACTCATTTGCGTACTAATTACGGAGACAATACTTTTCTCGAGGGGTGAAATTTGCTGCAGAAAAAACAATAGGTGTCAATAAGGCTTTCCCACCTGCCGGAGAACAAAGGCTGCTACGTCAGTGGACTCCCAGTAGGAGGCATGAAAAAGGTGAGGCAGAGCCACCGTTGGGAAGGCAGTCAGCACATCAGGACAGTACAAAGCATAATCCAGCCTCTTGGAGCCCCACCAGCTGCTGGAAACTGAAACGCACACACATATACAAGCATACATGGGGAAATCTGAGTTGAACTTCAGAGCTGTGAAACTTCATGAACCTGAAAGCATCGACAGGACATAGTTGAATAATGAGAAGGGACAGCTTCTAACTGTCTCCTTCCCTCCCACTCACTGTTCGCGATGGTGTTTCCCAGCTGGCCCACTGAGCAAACTGACATTTCACTTTCCACACTGGTCAGGCTGGCTCTACGGCCTCCTTCTTCTCCGCCTCCTCCTTCAGTCTTAGTCTCAGAGGACGTCTGTGAAGCTGAGCCTCCAGGAGTTTGCTCACCTTCCAGAAACACATTTGAATGACCTTGGATACTCTCCGCTGAGGAGGGTGAGTGAAAGAGAAGAGGCAAGGACAAACGAGGAGGGAAGAGGAAAGGAAATGCTTTGATCACACAACAATTGACTGGCCTCAATCGTAAAATCAATGCTGTTATTGTGCCTAATAAGATAGCCTCTTGCTATGCATCGACTTGCTTTGTGTGTTATCAAACCAAAGACAAGCACCAAGAAGAATGACAGAAACTGCTTCTACTCTTGAATCCAAATGTATTGACTATAACTTTATTAAAAACATCAAGATCTTGGCACCTGTTGACAAGCAGAATCACTTTATCTGGTTTGGTTTCCCTTTCCCATCTCTACGTAGCTCTTTCCTATTTGTTCGGCAATAATATTGTATCATAAGAAAATGAAAATGTTCCCGAGGAAACCTAGTTTCACCAGACATCATGGATCTACTTGCTATTTCCTAAGACGTACGGCATAGAAGGAGCATATTTCATCAATAATTCAATGGCTACCTGCTCAGTTCAATAGCACATGTATCTTACAATTCATAGGTGTCGTTATGAATATTTCTATATTGTCATGTGTAATACACATATTACATTATTTTCATTTAAATATTTATACTTGTGTATATCATATGTATGTTTATTTTTGTATTCCCTTTATCTTCAATATTTGCTTATTTACTTTTAATGCTATGTTCATTAAGTTTCTCTTTTCACAAATGTTGAGTTATTAGGGATGGTAGAGAGGATGTTTGTTTATTTAAAATGAACAAAAAGCCAATGGACATGACATGAGAAGACACTACAGTACATCCTGAGGGCAAAAGGAGACTCACACTGAGTGTAATACAGCTTCCACTAAACAGCAGGGCCTAACATGGCTTTTCCAAGCAGACAGCTGAGCCACACAGGTATGAGGCCCCTTCTCTTTCTTTGAGAACACTCCAACACTGATTTACTCTTCTTAACTCACAATGTTTTTTTTCCAGCCAGACTCTGGAGGGTGCTCATTATCCTGACACCTAGGCCCTGTATGTTGCTGCGGATCTATTATGGCCCTGGATAAGGCTTGACTCATGTCTGAATGAGTCTCTTCTCCACCGCTGCGATACACAGTGTGCTACAGATTAAATGTTGAACTCAGTGATAGCCTACAAACAATGTAATCTATATTTGTACGCATGTCACAAACAAGCCCAGACTCAAGGGCCCCACTTCTGTACCATGTCCTTTACTTTGCTCACAATACTATAATATATATCAATCCAAAGGGATGTCTGCTGTTGTGACGGAGCAGATATAAGGTACAAACGGGGAGCTGAAACAGGGAGCAGCAGGTCTGAGGAGAGCAGAGATAAAAACGGGAGCAGGTGTGCCTGCTAATGTTAACCAGAACACATCGTGTCTGGGTTTGAGAGGATCTTGCTTCATCTCTGGGAAAAAAAACAGATTTTTCAGATTTTTACAGATTTTTCCCAATTACATTCACAATGTACACACAAACATCAGCATTGTTGTTTTATATCATAAAATGACGTCTTACATCTTGTGTCCTAAGTGGCTTCGGTCTCATGTATTTATATCTTCTTTACAGTGTTACGAAAATGAGTGAGCTGTGACCATTAGAGACGTTAGTTGACGCCAGCTAAAAGTTTGACACAGTTTGGCTCACGTTAACACTCGACCAGACCGATGGTTCAGCATCAACAGGGAGAAGAGATATCCGTGTTGCCAGATCTCAGAAGAATGTGTTGCTGAGACAGAGAGAGGTTTTGAACGTTAAGTTAAAGTCAATCTTCTCCGGATTTACGTATTTGTCTGAAAATTGCCATTTTAGTTTTCGAATGTTCGGAATATATGTGGCTTGTGAAAATTGTGGAATATTTAAGAGATAATTTTTTAATATAGACTATGGGGAGAAAGACTGTGCTCACTTCACTTCTTAACATCGGAGTTAATTGACTCAGGACCTGCCACTGTTTTTCTAAAGGGATTTGGTAATCGTGAAATCCACGTGACGCATAAAGAAAATTACTCCAAGTGTGCCATCTTCTTTCTGAACCGTCACTGCGGTTATTTCCCTTGTGTCAGGCATATTGTGCCACTTGACTGGGACTGAGCTGGGGGTGGGGGGGAGATCATCTTGTCATCAGTCAGATTTGCTTCATGAAGCATCCCATTATTGGTGGATTAACCCTTTTTTCAGCTGCCTGCTGGAATGTTTATAAATAAACCGCCAGATGCAGCCATAGGTTGCGTATTTGGTCTTTGAAGGATCGACAACCGTCACAGGAAACATTAGCAGCCGCCCTCTGAGACACGAGGGAGGATCAGGAGGTTAATGAGGCAGGACTCTTAGGATGATGAAGATGATGAAATCTGACACACACTGCGTTCATATCAATGATGCTAGATTACTAGATTGTCTAAGGGTCTGCTTTTGAGGGGCAGAAAATATTACTTTTGTGTTATCTAACCAGAAAATTATTTTTTTGTTAAAACAAACTTACCCTTTAAAATGCCCAAATTCACAAAAACTAACTGATTGAGGCAGACCAGAAACCTCCCTGTTCTGCAAGGGAAATAATACTGTTTTGATACAGTTTCAGTTCCCTGACAGCAAGGTAAAGGGGACAACGTGTTCTAAATATTGCATACACTAAAACTGATTGAGACTACTTTTGCACGGGCTCTCCCAGACCTCATATAACCCTACTTCAAAACATTCAACTTATCTCTTTGAGTGATTCTTTCGGTAAACATGGAAACCATGTTCTATGCCTATATCTCATATAGGAATATTTTCTTTCTCTTGTCTTAACTGTAAACTGAATATCTTTGGGCATTCGACTGTTGGTTGGACCAAAACAAATAATTACATCATTATGGGCTTTTCTTGGATTTTTTTTCCCTCGGATTTATGGACTCCAAAAACTAATCTGAAAATGTAATCTATTTTGAAAAATAAAAATAAATAATAATATAACATTTTTGTTAGCAAAATTCCATGGTGGAAGGCATAGTATTACATTAAAACAACCAGTTGGAGCCCTATGGGAACCACCTTTGGTGCTAATCATTTTTGTTTGTTTTGTAAAATATTCGGACAAAATTTAGAAAGAAAACAATTACTGTAATAAATCACAATCAGGTGACGGTGTGATGACATTGTGGTGCCCAACCACAACAGGTTTCAAAATATCTCAGTAGATTTGTAAAAGACGAGGCAGATTTTCTTAAATTACTGTTCCTGTGGAAAATGGTGGTGAAAGATTGGCATGCACAACAGAATACAGATTATCTCTCTCTCTCACTCTCTCTCTCTCTCTCTCTCTCTCTCTTTCTCTCTCTCTTCCTCTCTCTCTCTCTCTCCCTCCCTTGTGTTAGACATAATCAGGTGAGGCTGATTACTCTGTCCTAAACTCACCTGGTTGGACTGTTATGATGGAAATTGAATGTTACACAAAACCCATTCAATCTCTAATCAAAATGTTGTTTACTTATAACTGAAGACTGGGTCATTGAATATAATGCATTCTGTTTGCAGTGGTACACACACACACACACACACACACACACATCTCTGGAATACGAGCACAACTCCGTCTTTCGTTTACAGCATAATAAACAGAGATAGGCAAAAGGGGAGGGAGAGACTCTTCTGGCTGAGAGAACGATTCACTGGCTGACACATTTTTGTAACATTTCCCAAGAAGGTGAAGAAGCAGAGACGGAGAGTGACAGGAGCATTACAAAACTGCAAGGGCTCGCCTTGAAGATAGGGCGAGTGACAAAGACAGATGCAAAGGCGAGAAAAAAGTACAAGCACAAGCATGCAAGTGTTTTAGTAAATCAGAGAAGAAAAAAGACCAAAAGATTGTGATTTAAGCACAAGGCAGGTGGGAGTGAAACCGCTGATGACAGTGGCAAATGGAAGGACAAGCAGATTATTCATAGGGTGAGGGAGGATGATTGCACTGTGGCCTTGAAACGTCTTAGTGACAAAGAGATTTTTAACTCAGCCCCTTTCCTCCAGTCCTCGCCACGCTCTCAGCCTCCACATACACTAGCACCCCGCTAGGGAATCATTTAATGCAAAAGACACATGTTAAAGCTTAGTATGTTACTTACACGCTTAGCCATGTGATCGATACTGATATAAATTACTGTGATTCCATGTGTATTTGCTGTCTTGGACGATCATATTTCCCGTTGAACCATAGCTTGAAATCAATAGGAAGAGGGCTCGTTCCCTCTATATTAGCAACATTCATCGTAATAAAAGCTCCACTGTTGACGGGTGTTGATGTCAAAGTCATTCGCACAGGAGCCGGATTTGATTGTCTTTTCATGCCTTCATAACGACTAATTACCGTATTACAGAGCAGGAAATTGTTGATGCGTGCTGTTGTTGCTTCTGTGTGTCTGTGTGAGCGCGTGTGTTTGTATGTCTGGCTCTGTCCGTGCGCACCTGTCTATGTTTTTCAATTTAACACATAATTTGACAGCATCCAGGCCCAATCAATGGAACAGGGATGCAGACCCTTAATTAAAACCCGGTATAGCTGGAAGCCTTCGCTGTGCGTCTGCCTTGACACTCCATCACCTTTATCTGCACTACTGGCTCTGAGTTGCGTCAAGCATCTCGTTATGTGAGTGACTGAACCAACCTGATTGAATTAATAAAACACATCTTGGACTTCTGAGTTTACTTGGGTAAAAACACTGATATGTATTACCTTGTGTCAGACATTTTGGGTCACAAACAAGTAAAACATGCAAATTATTTAGCACTGAATTGTCTGCGCCTTGTCTTGTTTATTTTAGAACAACATTACTGTGATTGCTCAGCGAAAACAAAAGACAATTCGACATCACCGGATCTCAGTTTAGCTGGTCCTGATGAAAACACTGCATGACAGCATTCAATTCAGTTGTACTGGATTTCAGATTTGAAAGGTTAGTGATGTAACTGGTTATAAGATAATTGTCCTATTTATACAATAATTTGGCAGTTGTTCGATGTGTGACAAATTATTCTCAATTTTTATTTTTATTTTGGTAAAACGCTACGGAGCTAATTTGTAACTAGCTTGATCTATCAGAATCAGAAACCATTTATTGCCAGGAATGTTTACACAAACGAAGAATTTTGCTAGGCGGAAGGTGCATACATTAGACGAGACAAACAACAATCAACAGTCAACGACAGTGCAATGATATTTAAATCAAGTATAAGATAAAGTGCTCAGACATTAGATAACGTTAATGTAAGTGTATGTTAAAGTGACATGTGTGTTTTAAGTTAAAGTTAAAGTGTATGTTAAGTGGCCTGAGTGTTTAAATATGAAGTGTGCAGTGGAGTGACCGGTAAGAAGAAAAAAAAGAAGGAAAAATAGCCCGAAGTCAGTAAAGAAGGAAAACTGATCATAGATCTGCCATAAATTATCTAATTAGATCTCTACTGTGGTCTTGTCAGAGAAGTCACTGTCGCCACTCACAACCACTTCCAAACTTTTTTAGGACTGTATTTCACAACCTTTTCGTCTTTGTTAAACTGTCAACTTGTAATGTTTGGTAAAGTATGGTTGTCCTCAAGTTTTGTTTGGTATGGTGTATGAAACATGATTATTCTGAAGTCTTTGCATGGATATTTGTTTCAGGCACCTGACAAAACTGCTGTGTCCACCGATAAGATTATCAGAATGACATTAATTTGTAATATATAAAATTCTACCACATATACATAACATTGTGCATGTCTGAGCCAATACTTTTCAATGTTTAAACAATCGGTTTCTGCTCTTGTTGTATGAAATGCGCCATACAAATAAACTTGACTTGAATAAATAACCAACTGTAGGGCTGGGCGGTATGTCCAAAAATTCCTATCACGGTATTTTGTAAGATTCTGGCGGTTTCACGGTATATCACGGTATTTTTTCCCCGAGTAAACACATTCATTCATTGACGCCGAAAAGGACCACTGGACAACTGAGCAGCTGTTCACCGCTCTTTGTTCACAGCTCCCTGTCCAACTCACTTGCAACTGGCAAGCAAGCAGTGAACAGCTGTTTGTGTGGCGTTGTTTTTTTCACCTACATTCCCCTGGGTCCCAAGTCCCTCCATGTTCAGCTTCTTATCACCCTCTATGTACCAATGTACATTTATAGCAAATACCACACAGTAATCGGCGTTGCATATGTGTCTCTTTGGTACAAGTTGTATTGGTGCATCTACGGTCTTTCGTTGTTCCTCCTGCATCGCTGTTTTCCATTTTTTAATGTAGCGACGGAGTTTCTTCTTGTTGTGATAGTGGGCGAGCTGTACCCAGCATGCAGTTCGGCGGTGTAATTTTATAAATGTACAATTATTAGTGTTACAAATTGTTTGTCACAAACTGTTGTGTGGCGGTGTTTAACCCTGTTAAATGGCGTTAGTTGTGGGTTATTAATTGTTGTTATAAAGTTATAACCATGACTCAATCTCAATACATGTAAGACGAGTAGCTCCGACCACTGCGCCCTCAGCGGTGAGTGGTGAACAATAAATTGTGATGCCTGCCAAAGAGCGACAACAGTTGTTGCGGCTATGCACCGGTATGACGGTATATGAAAAATTCATACCATATGGAAATTTGAAACCGGTACAACCGGTATACCGCCCAGCCCTAATTACTACTGTATTGCCCAGTAAAAAGGCATGGATGGAAACAAAATGTAAATATTGTAAAGATGGCCCATTTGACAAGTCTGCTTTGAGTTTTACATATTTCTAATGATTGCATGTTCAGTAAAGGAGTTTTGATTTTGTTTAAAGCCTTGCACCAAACCACAAAGCCTTATCCTCTGATCTGAGTTCATGTTCACAGGCTGTTAGCTCAAGAGATCAGTCGGCGCCCTACTTTCTCTCGGCGAGGTAGGTGCATAGAGGGGCAGGGTATCCAGGCTATGCGTCATCCATGCTGTTTGGAGCGAGTCTCTATGTCCCAAAAGTGTGCTAAAACATGCTTCAAATAATTCAGTGGCTCATTAAGGACTGGCTTTCTACAACCAGGCCCTCAAGAGGGATTACAGCAGTACTCTGCCGTATCTAGCAGACTAATATCTCACAGACTGTGCCTGACCCTCAGAGAGCGATGGCAGGCCAAAGGTACAGCACCACAAGAAGTATAATTACTTCAAACGTCAGGCTTTTGGGGCAGGATTTAGCTCTGCATATGCTGGGCAAGTTCCCAAAGATGGGGCCGAGGCGTGCCTGTGAAAATTCACATTATTAAGTCATAGGATCTGTCTGCTAACATAATTCCTAAAAGATTTCATGGCAGCTTTGAAACGCAAAACCCCAAAATGTATTAATGAAGCAATATAATTATACGAGAAAATAAATTAACCAACGCTCACAAATCGATTTCCAGGGTCGAACCCAACTTCCTACCTATGAGCATTGAGCGTCCATCTCCGAGAGGGTAGCGCTGGTAGCGCGGCACGGCGTAAGGTGGCAACTTGTGGAAGAGAGACTGCAGCAGCGGCTCCAGTCTGGAGGCTGAAGGGTCCGAAGGGTAAAACAAGTTGAAAATCTGAGAGCAGGCTGGATGCAGCTGGCTCACTGAGGGTCAGAAAACACAATGGACAAGCAAAAGCATTAGGAAAAGTGTGAAGCGTACGGAGTATAAAGTGTAGCTAAGTGAGGAGGCGTTGGAAACACAATAGATAAGTAGGGCAACCAAACTTCCAGTGAACATATTTTTTTGTTTATAGGTTTTATTACTTTTGAGGGACTGTCACATAATCACCAGTTTTTATCTTTTTATTTTAGAGTGTCAGTGCTCGCCGTCAAAGGACCTTTTTTGTAGTAAACTACATTGAACAGTAAAGAAGGTATAAATTAAACTTTTTTCTCAGTGCAGAGGTAAAATCCAAGAGAAAACCAGTTTAAACTGATCTGATAATTGATGTTATTTCACTGCAGTCCTCATCAAACTAACTTTGTATAGCACCCTTTATTCAGGTTAGTGTTGTCAAGGGCTTCAGTAGAAATAGAAAGCAAAACAACTGGAGATACAAACTGTTGAATGTGTTTTGAGTCTTACCCTGGACGGCGGGCAGCACGGTGCGTCTCATGGCCAGCACCAGGCCCAAAGGGCAGCCCAACAGGAAGCAGTCGGACACCTCAAAGTCAAATCGACCGGGATTCAACACCAGACCGGTGCTACTGCCACGCAGCTCCACACCTTCCTTCATCAAACTGGGGACGCACAATATTAGAAGTTATCTGTCTGTCGCTCAAAAATAGCTGATGTAGAAAGTTGAATTGCAACAGAGCGTCCGATTAAACCTGGCACAGTTGTAATCGTGCCAACAAATACAGCATATTGAACCACGACAAATAATTACAAATTGTATTGAAGAAATAGTCTTTATTTCCTTTTTTGTTACTAAATTATATTAACAGTCAAAAATGTTAAATTTATAGCAAAGAATAGTTTGACCAGAACTACCATAACCCAAATTATCCAAATAATCTCGAAAGGCTCCTATGCATAGAGTGAACAGGAATTGTGCTGAGAAATATATGCTAATAACAGGTAATTAACAAAGATATATATATATATATATATATATATATATATATATATATATATATATATATATATATATATATATATATATCTTTGTTTATTTAAAATGTTATTTATTTACTATATATATATATATATATATATATATATAAATATATATATATATATATATATATATATATTTATATATAGTAAATCAAGGTTGGAACGACAATTCACCCTAACTAACATATAGCTATTAATTAGGAGCGAATAAAAGCGTACAATATCCCTTTATTACTTAAATTGGTAGTTAACTACTTCTCCCTCGTAAACTCTATTTCTAACAGAGAGAGACCATTAATTCCTCACTATTCTTGTACGCACACAAAGGACTGCACACCAACACAACTATCTAAGGTGACTTTTCTCCGCCAGTCACTAACACTACAGCTGTGCCGCGTTGCATCACCTCAGCTGCACGTGATTGGTGGAACAAACGTCAATATATATCTTTATTTAAAATGGATTGGAGGGAGGCATCGTGAGGACTTTGGGGAAGTGGATTATGAAACAATAACGTAGTGACGGCTGGGTTGCATAAGTGAGACTGTGATTATGCTGCAGGTTTACTTTGAGCAGCTTTTGGGGACATGATAATATATATTGTTCATCACGACCGGGGGGGTGGCGACTGTGGCTCATTGGTGAGCAGGGCTGTCCTTCAATTAGAGGATTGGCGGTTCGATCCTCGGCTCCGCTAGCCCATGCCGATGTGTCCTTGGGCAAGACAATTAAACCCCAAAAGTGCTCCCGTAGCTGTGCCTACGGTGGGTCAATGTAAGCTACTCCTGATGGGCAGGTGGAACCTTAGTCCTTCCCTTCAGTGTATGAATGATGACAAGGTGTTTTTTTAAAAGTTGTTTTCATGACAAATGAACAACACGTAAATGGCTTCAGTTAAGAAATAAAAACAAAAACTCATAATTTTGGGCTATTCCTTTCACAACACTTTGGACTTTCCCTTTTATCTTTAGAACAAAATCTGGGGTAATCATAACATTTGTATGTGTATAATGTGCTTGCTGAAATTGGGAAGGCAAAAGTCAGTGATGCTTTTTGCTTTCTGCTTCATCCTGAATCCACCGTAGGCCGGATAGTTTCAACACTCAGGGCAGCGAGTCCTTATGACTCAGCCTGAGCAGCTCCTCACTCAGTCTTCACACAGGCTGTGTAATTTCCCCATTACAGTAAATCCTGTATGGGGGAAAGAATTAGCTGACAACCATGTTTAAAAGCCAAATCAATAGTGCTTTGATTGCCTTCAGGTTCGATTTGTTTTTTGTCTTCTCTCTAGAAATGTGTCCACTCCTTCACTTCTACCTGCTATGCCATTCACTGTCTGTCCAAATGCATCACTGCTGCAAAACATCCGCACAGGTATTAACTTCCTCCAAACAAAGTGAAAGTACTAGTAGTATCTGTGTGGCTGAAGAGACAGTGAACCATTAGGGGAGTGCATGCAGAGCAGGGATAAGCGTGACTAAACGACTGGACGCTCGTATGTTCTCGACTGAATAGACTCATATCCACTGTTAAATTATTGTCATTCAAATGAAACAGTTGCAGAAATGTTGGAGAAAGGGCCTGGATAGGCTTCATTTCTCTGTGTGCAGCGATAGGGCGACTGTGGATACGTGGTGAGCAGGGTCGTCCTTCAATCAGAGGATCGGCGGTTTGATCCCCGGCTCCGCTAGCCCATGTTGTTGTGTCCTTGAGCAAGACACTTAACCCTAAATTGCTCCTGTAGCTGCGCCTACGGTGTATGAATGGTTGATAATTCTGATGTGGCACCTTGCATGGTAGCTCCTCTCATCAGTGGGTGAATGTAGTGTTAAAATGCTTTGAGTACGGGTTATTGAGTAAGTGGTTGACATGGTTTTATGAGGGATAATAGGTAAAGAAACACATAACGTGTTTTAAAATGCCCGGCTCTCTACTGAGAGCAGCAAATAGATTTGACTGATGCCAACCCATTATACTAAGCCATTGCAAATAGATTTCTTTCTGGGCATTAAGAATACATGAAGCCTTTCAGTAGCTCTGGCTGCACATAATTGTTTCTTTTTTTGGAGCACTTTAGACTAAATAGATGTCCAAATTCAGTCAATTATGTCCATTTCGTCGTTTTTTTTCTCAACTTAAAAGGTTAGCTTTATTACCATATGTTTAAATATCAGTGAAATTAGCTAAAACACACATCCCTAACCAAGATAGACTGTGAGGAAACAAGACCAAGTTCAGTGAAATAAATGGTCACCGTTAAGGACAACAGCACTAATGCGTGCTTCACTGATTGCAGTCTCCTGGGATTTCACAATAAGTGTTGTGACTACTTACATCTGCCAGTGATGGTCAAAGAAGAGCAAGGTGCCTGTGAAAAGAAGTGAACTAGACGTAGACAGCTTTCCAATAGGCCATTCTGAAAGGAGGGATAAGGCGTGCTTGAAAAGGAGCTTTAAGAAGCCCTCTTGGGGACTGGGAATATCCACTGGGAGATGCCGGGGAAAAGAGCACGTCCAGGATCAGAGGTTACCCTCCCCACAGCAAGGCTTGTGATTAATAACAGTGCAACAAGAACTTCAAAGTGCGAGGTGCACCACGTGGACGCAATGTGGCGTAACGGTGAATAGATGGGATCCTATCTTCAGTCACTGTGTTACTTTGTTGGTTAAGCCTAGAAGAGCGTGTGATTTGGAATGGGAACACTGGTTGCTTGAACTGAGTAAACATGGCAGTTGTAGCCCCCCCCAGCCAACCCGACCCAAATAAATTCAGCCGCAGCGTTCGGCCTCCCACACAAACCGACTGGCACAAGCACAAACCGGCTATTTATAGTCCAGCAGATGCAGGTAGGCAGGCCAGTCAAGCTGCTAATATTGATAAAGAGCAGGGGCGAGACAGGGTGACACATTCCAGGAAAACCTGGATGAGGGATGGCATGCAGCATCTGCGTTATCATTTCAAACCCTAACCTAACGCATTCATCATTATTCCACAAATTAAGCTCTAGCGTAAGTTCAGTCAGGAAGACTATACTGTTGTATGCTGAGGCTTGTAGTGTATTTCTCATACATTTGCCATTCACTCCTCATTCATGCTCACTCATAATTCCCTTTCTGTCATTGTTCGGGTCTGTCAATCATGATATTAGCGGGTCTCTTCTATCCAATAGCACAATGAAACAATGACACTATTAGCCTATCCTCTTGCTGCTGTTTTTGTCATATATCATCTGTGAAATTGTAATCTTTATTTCACTAAATCTCCTTTTTCTCCAGAGTATTTAAAGATTGACCGTAACAGATTGTGTTGCTGTAGATTACATATTTGTTTGATTGTACACAGTGCACAGTTTTTGTAAATCTTGTTATGAAGGAGCAGAAGTCTGATTGAGATTTTCACTTTTTCTTTTGTGTGTGCATGTATCCTAATGTATAGTGGGTATGGGCCCGAAACATAATATAACCAATGATTTGGCACTAATGTCAAGAAAGCTCATTTTGAGGATAATTAATAAAAACACTTTTGCACTGACAGAGATCTGATCCAAAGGGTTCTCTTATTTAGAGTATAGTGTAAGGTAAAGTGAGAAACGTCCAGGTTTTCCAAGTAGCAAATGTGGGTATATTTCAAAGGGTACATGTAATTCCAAATCATGATATTGATATATAAAGTGATATAAATCATTTATTAATGATCAATTAAAACTTGTTAATTGATAATTAGAAAGCCAGAGAGGAATGCTTGTTTGTGGTAAATCCAGAAAATAGCTGCAAAAGCTAAGTTCTTAACCTCGGTGATGCAAAGGTGTATATAAAATTGCAATATAACCATAAATCATAAAGAATTAATCCTACTTATTGATTTTTCAACATTGCCCATACTTACCTAATACATCCAGAAATATTAAATGGATAGGTACCTTGCTATAAATAGCATGTCAAGATATTGTATAGTAAACAAAGTAATATTGTCTCACAGCATATATTGTCTACCCTTGTCTGCGGGTATAATCATGTGTACTGTCCCACCTTGAAAAAAAGCTGTGCTGGCCCGAGGACGTGGTGTCTCCATCATAGGAGTCGCTCTGCTTGCGGCTAAGCGGAGGCCCGCTCTGGCCGTGCCCTTCATTGGGGGCGGAGATATCGATGTTGCTCTTACTGAGTCTCTTGCTCGAACTCAGAGTCGGGCTGCTATCCCCAAGTAGGCCCGAGTTATCCTGAGAGGAAGGAGGAGAGTGTGCAACATACTGAAAAGCCTGATACACTTAAAATGAGTGGGTGCACCAGGAAATTACACATAATCAGATGGGAGTTGATTCCCTTAGGTGAACCCTACCTGTGCAAGAGTGACTCTGTAAAGATGTGAGTGGATTGGAAAGGGGGAGGAGAAGAGAGGGAGGGGGCAACAGACAGAAAGTGGGGATCATGCGACGCGTAGCAGGCGGAAAAGGACATCAAATGACAAGCTGCCTCAAGAGTTCAGCTCAAATATTATGATGAATATGTTTCATGCACACAACAGGAACTGCTGAAAGTTGTGCTCAGAAAAATACAGATTGCTAGTATCAAATCACCCAGTGGAAACAGGTGGGTAACCACACACAAAACAGCTCCTTTGTGACTTTTATTTACACCTGTTATGTATGAGACTTTAAAGAACATAGTGCCAAGGACGTTTCCTCTATTGTACAGGGATATTTCTAAAAGTTGTGTATTGATAGACGTGTCGTACTGAAATAAAAAAGACAGGAAATAGACATAGCAGAGGTGACTGTTGTGTATGATAGTCTCCGTTTGTTTACTAAGGTGTACTGGCGGTGCCACTGGTGCACTCTGGGTGTAATTAACTACACTGAGAAAATAAAACCCAAGCATGTAATATTTTGCATTTGGAGTGATATCTTTAAAGATCACCAGTAAAGTGCTGATTCCCCAGAGCCCAGTACAGGTCTGTGCATCACCATCATCTTGTTATCACTGTAACAGCGAGTTCCTACCTTCAGGCTCTCGGTGCTGTTGTCCCTGCTGCTGTTGTTGGGGCTGCCGGGCCTCTGGTGATTGCTAAAGCACAAAGCGTCGAAGCACAGCACGCCTCCCACACAGTCGCCCATCAGGCATACCTGCTCGGAAAAATAGATCATTCAGACAGCCTCCACATATAGCGCACTCAGTCAGGGAAGGACGTAACAGGAGGATAATGGAGAGGTGTGTGAATGGAATAAAGAAAATAAAAAATATATATATTTCACTAGGACAGTAAGGCGTGACACTCATAGTGTCACAATTGTAGACTATATACAAATAGGATACAGTATGTATCACATGCTGTTTTAACAAACTATTTGTGAAAGTAATTATACATTAAATCCATGCATTTTACTATTTTATCCATCTGAGAATAATGTGTAAACACTTCAAAGTCAGCTTGGCTTTCATGTTCTTTCCATTTCATCGTCATTGGGTGAATTCATTATTCGTATGCTTGCTTTTATATATAAACTCAGTATCCTGGGTTTTGACATTTTTGCAGTACGAATATACCACATACGTTTAATTATGATACAGGTAGAAATCAAGTATTCTGATTGGTTGAGAGTGAGTCACGGGGTGTACTGTTTTGAGCCATAATGTAAGCCATTTACTTGATTGCTTACACTGATTGCATGATTGTGCAAATCTTTTCATTATATGCCGATTTTAGCACTTTGAATTATCCAGATAAAACCTCTCCTGAAAAAAATCCTCCATCAATGGCTGATGTCTTAATTGTTTCTAGTTTATTGTAGAAAGATCATCCAAAAACCTTCACCAATGATTCAAAACATAGAGAAATATTGTTGTTATGTATGCGTTATTATGCCATGGTTTTACTGGTCTGGCCCACTTCGATCAAAATGCGCAGTATGTGGCCCCTTAACTAAAATGAGTTTGACACCCCTGCTTTAAGGGCCTGAGCTCCCACAGATTACACAGCCCACTCAAAAGCAATCTGTAATTTCTTTGACAATCATTGGCTTCAATCAAAGTGCCTACAGCTCATTATTCAATGAGGAGAGACTAGAGTCCTCTCTTCTCCAACCAGAATAAGTTTGAGACGGACCTGACCCGTGAATCCCTGGCCGTCCTCTGACTGCAGGAAGCTGTGATAGACCTGGTTGGCTCGGGCGATCACGGTGGCCACGGCATCCTGGTAGCGAGGTGAGACGATGGCGAGGAGGGGGAGGGCAGCCAGGGGCAGGTGGTCCACGCTACTGGACACACAGCTCTCGTCATAGCTGTATGGGTTCAGACTGGAAGAGAATAAATCCAACAGATCATGTAATCATTTAACATCTGAACGAAGCCCTTTGGAGTACTTCCTCAAACTTTGTAAAATGGCAGTCATCTATTTCTAATAAAGAGTAATGTTAAAATAAATGAAAGCTTAGATTATTCAGATGTTTTTTTTAAATACGAAACCCCTCGTCTTCTCTAAATGTATTAATGTCTCATCCAATCTGTTCATGATCTGACTCGAGGCAAGGCTTTTCCCACAATGCTACTGTGTGTGTGTGTGTGTGTGTGTGTGTGTGTGTGTGTGTGTGTGTGTGTGTGTGTGTGTGTGAATATAAAACAATGACAGACGCGGAATAAGACATTTCCTGTGACAACGTGGGGAAGCAGTAAAAGATGGTGTTGCCCACCCTGTCACCATCCATCACATGCTCTGTTTACAGGAGGAAGCATGTGACGCCACATCAAGGCTGAAATATGTCAGGATCAATGGGCACCTACACAGAAGGGCACAACCTCTGTGCAAGTAAAAGGGCAGATAGTTTTGATGTAGCACTGACAAAAAAAATTCTATGATGCCAATAATAATTTCAACTCTGTCTGGTTTAACATCAACACTGAAAGCAAGGAGAGGGAAGGGGAACCTGGCTCTGCCTACCAACAACTTCAAAACCCTTGGGCATTTTTTCCAAGTCCCAAACTGTCTGTGGCACTCAGGCCCAGCGCCTATTTGCTTCTACAAACAAGATAAGGAAGAAGATATATCCGGCTTTGAATATACAGAAAAATGTTTTTAAAAAGCCGATAAAGTTATAATAGGTTTATGCCTTTTCATGGAATGTATTGTAAAAAAAAAAAATACAGAATCTCACCAGTCATGTAAGAATTAAAAAGTCTTAATGAGCAGCTAGCTCACACATTGGGTCTAATTAGCTGATGACCAACAGCTGGGCCCAGTGATCCTGTCCTCATCTCTAAGTTACTGGCTCTGCACACAAACGGCTGACTAGTTTGCCAATATCGCAGGAAAAAGCCATCTATGTAAGGACAGGTTTCTCCCATTCTGGGAACAACTGAGTGACTTAATGTTCTTTCACTGATTGTGAATGTCCCGGTGTAAATTCAGATTAAGCCATTTACTTGATTGCTTACACTGATTGCATGATTGTGCAAATCTTTTCATTATATGCCATTTCAGCACTTTGAATTATCCAGATAAAACCTCTCCTGAAAAAAATCCTCCAGCTCCAATAGCATCCCTTTTTTTATAATCACCATCAGCAATTATGTTGTGCCAGGTCGTAGCAGACGTTGCCTATTTTGGTTGCAACTGCAAAAATGCCATGCTGCTGGCACTGTACAACCTGTTGGGAAGGAAAAAGAAGACAATTGATTGTTGTGCTCCCAGCAACACAGGGTTCACCAGTCAGTCTGGTGGATAAAGCCTCCTCCACAAGCCCCTCTGCTGACACAATAGCAGACAGTGACTGATCTGTGTTGAAGGGTGATTATTTACATCAGCCAGCACAATAAAGGGATTGAAAAATGTCTAAGTCCCTGGTGCCATCCAGCGCATGCTCGAGATGGGCGATACGATGCACATGTGTTTTAGTTTTCCCTCATCGGTTCCTTTCTGCCAAAAGATTATGGAGAAGATCAGCAACAGAATGAGCGCTCAATATTTGAAATGGCTAAAAGTTGCCATCACCAAGAGTGAACATCCAAACTTTGACTTAATAGCTAACGGAAAGCGCTTACTACGCCCATTCATAAGATAAACTATAGACCAGACCACAACTGGACCACAATTAAAAAAGAAAATGTAATCACAGTACAGTAGGAGCAAGCTCAAATCGTGGCACCGGCACCTCGCATAGGCACTTCCTGTGGCAGCTCTCAGGTGCCGCGGCGTGCCACATGGTTTTTGTGGCAAGCTGCCACAAAAACTAGTTTTTATTCATTGGTTTAAACTCAACAGACAAAGACTTTCAAGCTTGTTTTTTTCGTGAGTGCGTGTGAAAACATGCAAAAGCGTGTGTCACACGGCGAAACCGTGAGAGTTGGTAGCTCTGATAATATATACCTTCGAGGACCTTAAGCAAGTTGCGGCACCGCTCTCTCTAACACAGGCAGATGCCTCAAAAACTAATGGCACACGAGGGGCAACTCATAAGTGCCCCGCCACCTGAGACGTGCCATCGGAAATGCTGCCTCTAAAGTAATGGCAGCTTCCGGAACAGCGTCGCCTCCCTCCGGCACCGCGGCGCCTCCCTCCGGCACCGCGGCATGTGCCTCCAGCACTGTGGCAACTGAGCAGTGCCACAGGAAGTGCCTGTACAAGATGCCAGTGCCGCAATTTGAGCTTGCCCTCTCTCTCACAGTAACACCACGTTACTGTGATTATCACGACTTTAATTACAAGAAAAAACTACACTCGACCTGCAACCTGTATTGGGACCCAGCCTCGTACGCACGCTGCTCCAGAGAGTAGCTCTTTGAGACAGATGCTACGCTTTGAGCCGCTTCCATGCAGATTTGTAAAAAAAAAAGGAACCTTTATAAGATATTCTGTGTCACTGGAACGGTACTGCAGACAGTTATTTGCATTACAAAAGTGTCACTTCCTCCAGAGATGCTGCTGTGTGAAATATTCAGCTCAGTTAATTCAAGCAGAGAGATGGCAACGCCTTGCTCCAAGAGGAAGAGTTTGACTCATAGTTGAAACCCACGTTGATATATTTATCAGGTGAGTGTTTGAGTTTTAAGGAAATGAGAAATCCCAACACCCCAGCTGAGTGCCACGGAGGTCCAAACTTTGAAGTGGCCTGGCCTTGATCTTATTGGATTCTTATTTACAACTGCTGCTCACATACTCTCCCAAAAACACATGCTCACTGAGAAAAAAGAAGCTTCAATTAATATTCCAAACACAGCTCTCCCTCTGAACAGAGTTCACAAGTCACAGAACAGGAATAGAGGTTTAACACCTGCTGCTGCTCATTATTTGTGTTGCATAATTACTTGATTATGAAAACACATGTTAGTATTAAGAAAGAGCAGACACTGTTTTACATGCAAAAATGGACACGTAAATTATTGTGAAGCAGTTTGAAGGTGTAGCGTCCTCGTGGACTGTCACTTATTATTTGTTCAGAATGAATGGTTCCTAATTCATAGTTGGCTTTAGATTGGTTGTCAGGTAATCATTCATCCTAAAGCTTTGTAGTTTATTTCTTTTCCAGTAATTACTATGTGAAGTTCTCTCGAAACGATGCTATCAAAGACTCACTCAATAACACCTGAAGGCAGGGTATTAATTACCAAATTATTCCATACTGAGAGACGTACAGAAGTCTTCCTCAGGGTTTCATGGTAATGTGATGATGGAGAGATTCATTAACAACATTGGGGGGAAGATAAGGCTGAGTGAGCCGAATGAGCCGATTAAACCTCGAATCAGCCTCATCTCACGCAGCATAACCTTGAGACGGACTCTAATATGCTGCCCTGCCAACCGCTCGCCATATAATGTCCAACTGAAAACTCTGAAGTCGGTGAAATTCCTGCTTAATTGCTCTCCTTGTTCCTTAATGGCTTAGCTCTGCCAAAAGTTTGCGCAGTTACAATGAACAGCGATGGGCCTCTGCAGAGTCTTCTTAATTAGGGAGAAGGCCTAGAAATAGCAGCGGCATGTCCCCCGCCGCCAATAGCGAAAATAATGAGTCTCTATCTCCCTGAACTGAGGTCACTATTCGTGCACACATACAAAAGAACACCCTGCTCCTCCATCTCCTCTCCCTGATACAAAACTGATCCGGAGACATTGTATCTATCTCTCCTGTTGTTAAGATGAAGTTTTCAACAGTTGAAATGTTTCTTTCTCTTCAGACAGTGACAGAGTCTGTGAGAGGAAATCAATTCGGCAGCCTTTTCACTGTCACTGTTAATTGGACGTGCTCCGACTGTTTTTGTGTGGGATGCATTTGTGCGAGTGTGTTTATGGATTACATGTGTGTGTTGTCTTGACACCCGGCTCCTAACCAGCACTGCCAGGTACGTTCATTAGCAGGCAGAGCTAATAATGAGCGCTCAGAGCCTTCGGGAGCACAGCAGGCATTACACACAAATGGCAACAAGGACGACACAAGCTGAGGAGCATGTTCAGTCTCTGTGGGGACATCCTGCAGCACAAGAGGAATTATGAAGCACTGAGTCAAAAGTGGTTTGTTTATGTGAAAGTTTGTCTTCGAGGCGCTAAGAGGTTTCGCCACCTCCTCCCGCGGTGTGATTTTCAGCTAAGCTGTTTCCCAGAATGAGAGTGAATTAGCCACACAGCAGCAATTCCTTCTCGAGGGGCTGCCTACGCTTCGGTTTATGTTGGCAGGCAAATAAATGAGGCTCCGCACACTGTTAACTGGCAAAAGTATAGTTGAAAAAGTATTGTATAACATATTCACCCCTCATTGTTTTCAGGAGATTTTCAACAAGCTGGTTCTTCATATTATATCTCCTTTTGTACAAAAATTAGGGCTAGACCAAGATATTAGTGGAGTTTAGTGCAAGACATTTCAGGAAAGAAATGCCAAACTAGGTTTGAGATCATTTTCAATCATCATAGTATCATAGTAGTTTGTCAAAGACATTTAAGCCAAGGAATGTACCATTTATAGAAACTGATTATACAGTACAGTCTTGTTACGCACTGCACTTTGAGCGAGCTCTTATACTAGGAAGAGACTGGGAGAACCACGGTTGGATTAACACATGGGGCTACCGGGCTGAGAACCAGAGGTCGCTGTTATTAATTTAGCATTTCTTCTCACACATTCAAAGGGCAAAGGCATTCCCACCAATAACAGAGCCACTAAAGTCCTACTGGAAAACGGAAGGAATAGCCTAAACGTTCACATTAAAAATGTCACAGGAAAGAAACCATCGTGATACTTTTTTTGTTTTTCCTCCTCAGTTTATTTATAGGACATCCAGAGCTGTGTGTCTTGTTATTGTGCTTTTGTGCTGTAATGGTTGACGAAGTGTACCTGTGCTGTATATCCTGTGTATTGAGATACAGGTGGATTTTATTCCATTGGCTTTGAGCGTGTTGAGTATTTAGCCATGTTTTTTACGAGTGAGCACAACAAGTTTTGAAATTGGTCCAGCATTGATTGATCTTGCGCTTCAGCCGCAATTGTGTCCTGTCAATGTTACTTTGCGTCCACTAAAAGTGCTTGTTTTATGCCACGTACAAGCTCAGAGTGTTGTTATAAGTGTCTGACAACATTACAGAAAGGAGCCTACTAACAAGGAGGAGAGAATAGGTGAGGTGAACCAGCTGCTGCAAGGTTGTACAACTTGGGAGACTGGTGAGGTTCCTTTGGGTGCTGAGAACCTATGAGAAATGCTGTAAAGTAGGGGTGCCCAATACGGTGCCCATTCAAAAAAATTAACTTTATTGACAAAACCCTGCTCCCAGCTTCCTTATTAATTACCACTGCATAATACACCAACAAGCATTATGCGCTACAATGCTAAACATGAAAGAGATCATGGATGTGGCAACGAAAATCACCTATTCGAGCGAGAGCTCTTCAAAGACGGCTGTCTGTGCGCATCTGGCTGACTGCGGCCACTCTGACTTCCTGCTAAACCTGGCGTCAGAGCTGGAGACGCAACGGAAGGCGTGTGCGTAACTTGACAGTGCGCGCTACACAGAGCAGCTTGACAAGTGTCTGACAGAGTTTATTTATGTGAGTCAGCCTTTTCCCACATGCCTTTTCCCTGCTGTAAAGAGACGGACCTGTTGCTGCCCGACATTCAGATTTCAGAACGAGGCTTTCTATTTGAGCGGGATTTTGACACAATAACAAACAGACCGGATCAAGTGAAGGGTAAAGGAAAAACGTAATATTTTTTTCTCTGTGGGTTCCTTTAGATAATGTTGACACTTATATATCAGTCTGAGCCTGCCAGTTGCAAAATCAAGCACTGACCCTGCGCAATTGCCCCTGAAGCCCATTTCGCGGCTGCCGGTTACTGCGCTCTCGCTCAATACCAGACCATCTCAAAAAATTGTTGTCCACATTAATCACTCAGACACAAAAACATGGGGAAATAGGATACAGACTGAAAAATACCAAAGTTACCCTTTAACAAACAAAAACAGGAACATTCAATCTTAGTAAAGTCAACAACAGCTTAGCACATGAGGAGGGTGCTTCTTGACACATGTAATCACAGGCTGACGCCTGTTCACTCCCCACGGAGCGACTTTATCCAATGTGCTCTCGGATCTGCACATCCCCATTACCGTAGCTTGTATATGTATTTTTCGTCCTCCACTTTCAACTCAATTTATTTTCTTTCAACATTATTATTATGATGGCAGCCTTATTTTAACATACAATTTATTTTCCACTCCACATGCAAATTATTATATTATTATATATATTAGTCTTGGGGAGGCAAGGATTGCATCAGATTGTTATGATCCATTCAAATACATCAAGTGTGGCCAGTTTACTGACTAGATTGGTTGCTTAAGAACTAGAAAAGGTATACAATATTGGAAAAATATTGGAAAATGCAGTGTAAATTGTATTTTGAGGTTATAACAATTGAGGCTATGAAAATTCTGCTAAAAACAAAACATGTCTACAAATGGACAAATAAAACCCCTGCAGGAAAAAAAATCTAATAAATAAAACATAGATACTGTGTAATCAATTTATTACACACTGCTAAACCTGATTTTGTGGTATGTGCATTTAAATTGATTATATATATGTTTTTTATTTGACCATTTTATTGAATCATTGGTTTGTTTCTTCATGAGGCAGCTTCGGTTCTTTGTGACATAGTGATTTAATATGAATGCGTCTTTTTTCATTGTGTATGTGTTCATGTGTGTGCACAATCTAGACATATTGCAATAACTCAGCTAGACTCCCATGAGCAGTTGTTGTTTATAATAATTCATCTCTGGATGTGGGGAAAGGTAAGCCGACGTCAAGCTGCCGAGCAGCGACAGAACTCAAATCTCTTTACACTGGTCTTGCTTCCAGTCACTACCTCACTCTGTCTAATGTCAATCACAAAACCAGACAGAAGCCTCGCCTTGACTGCCAAACACATTCTCTCAGTCCCGGTGATTAGTGACACCTCAGACAAAAACATCCTCTGCAAATAATTGGAGAGCAGCGGAAACTAAGTGACGGTGTCAAAGATAAAACTGGTCACCACTGGGACATGCGGCGTTGAATGTGAAATGAAATCATTAGTTACACTTCAGCAGTTCTCTGCACAGGCAGCAGACAAGACTTAAAAAAAAAAAAAAAAAGCTAACACACCTTCCAGCAAGAAAGACCTTGTGACCTTTAATGGAGATAAAACTGTTTAATTTATCATAAGGGAAGAATCATCTACTGGCTGCTGTTCATCACTGAGCTACTAACATCCACAATTAACTCCAACCCTGAAATTGGCACCATCAATGTAACCTGCATACAAAGTAAAAGTAAAAGCTAATTATATAGACAGATAATTACACACATTCCTTGCAGAGGCCTCAGGATCAGTAGAAACTGTATAATGTCATTTAGCGATTCATTTTTACCACCTCCAGGACTTAAGGGGAGAATTAACAATTAAAGACAACAGCATTTTAAAAAGGTTACGAATCAAATATTCCACATGGCCACATGCTTGCAGGGGCAGAGAAATGTCTTCAGCATACTGATTCACATTGCCCTGTCTATTTGGGGTCAATACGTTTTCCTCGATTGACCTTCACCACCTGAGCCAACCAGGGATAATTTCCTCTATGCTAATTCTTTCAGCCGTGCGTTCATATTGGACAGATTCCTCAAATACCCCCCGAACAGTCCTGCGTAGTCCGTTAATTGGTACCGAACAGTAATTAAGGCCATCTGTAAAACTTGTGAGAATGTCGGTTGAATACAAAAACATAACACAAAAATCGTAAAGACAAATTAAGCGAAGGTGAACCATTTGAAATCAGTTTGAAGCGCATAATAGTCCTTTTTCACAGCAGACATTTTAAATTATTGTAGCAAAAGAACAGATGTTACTAATAACATTAACTCAGCCATGACAGTGTGTCACAGTACCAGGACCCTGAAACTGAAGCATCATCAATTTACATTTTCACCAAGTGTTTTTCCTACGCCGACACTCTTCTGTGGAAAAAAGGCCTCGGCAGCAAAGACTTAGTTCAGGTAGAGCACTTTAACTGCTCACATTAGCCGTTTTATTAATGCTCAATCACCAGCTGACTAACATTAAATCACATTCACGCAGGTGGACAGCACGGCCAATCAAACCGTAAACTTCTCACTTCTGACTCTTCCTCATCGTGTGTTTCTTGTTGCTAATATAAAATTTCCTCGTCTCTTTCATAGCTTCCTCTAAGAGCAAAGCCTTTCCATCAAATCTCATAATGGTCATTTACTTGGCGTGTCTCTGGCTGAACTGAGCAGATGCTTAAGATGTGTTAATTCATCTGTCTCTCCACACAACTTAACTCTTAACTCCTCCCAAGTGTAACCACGCCAATAAGCAGCTTGTGGAAGTAGCCACTTACAGGGTGTTGCAGCTGATAATGGCAGCTTTAGTGTCACTGAAATTATTATTTTTTCTCCTCGTGACATGTATGTGTCAGAAGGCGGCGGCAGCAGCAGCTGTTGTCATACAGAAGGCATAACATGAGCACCATCAAGTCTCGCTCATAGCCCATCCAAGTGTTTGAGTTTATTAATGAATAGTTATAGCTAGCTAGCATAACTGTTGTTTAAGCACATGTTATTCCTCAGGCATGTTTTTGAGTTACTCAACATCTAGTTGCAGCAGTACCACTGCATGTTGCTTGGGAAAACTATGATGGATTCAGTCAGATCTGGCTGAAGGACACGCATATACAGACGGGTAAGAGATCAAAGGAAATAATCATTATTATTATTATTATTTTTATATGCCTCGCCCCAAGATACCTTGATTGAATTATGAAGGCAACTATCAGTTATTCTTTTAATAAACCTGTGACTGTGAGAGTTGACGGTATGCAAGGTGTTTACCTCTTTTTCCTTGAACACGTTTACATGCTTTACTGTGAAAAAAACACATTGTTTTTCTCCTACTGTCCATCTGACTATACCTGTATTCACCCTCACGCTCCGTTTTAGCGCATGTCTATTTCAGCCCCACTCACAAAAAAAGCACAGTCTGCTCTGATTGACAAGTGTTTTCTGGTCGTCCGCATCTGCGCTTTTGTCTTAGTTTCTGAATACGGGTTGTGAGCATTTCACCATGGATTGAGTGTTTTGATACTTTTACATTATTTATGTAGCACCTTGACCTGCTTTATAAGGATACAAATAAATGGAAATCTAACTATTTTTAATATGGGACCTTTCAATTGTCTGCAGTGTGTATGTGGCCAAATTTAAACAAAAGCCTTTTAAACCACATCTGGATTTTATCTTACACTTGAAAAAGTGTAAACCGGGGCAATGAGACTCCCTGTTCTGGCAACAGCACTCACTTGGACACCAGGGAGAAGGCCTCGGCACACACAGCCAGACATGGCACCAGCTTGATCTTGACGTGTTCCGCGACGGCCTGGAAATGCGCCCGCGTCACCTTCTCCAGCACTGAGGCCAGCGTGTCCACATCGCCAGCCTTTGAGCTGGGGTCTCCGCCTGCTGTGTCCAAGATGTTTCCTCCATGCACCACCAGCAGCAGCACATGCGTCTTACATTTCCTCTGCAAAAGGGTGAGGGCAAGTTTGAGAACAAGAGACTTAAAAGACGGGAAAGAAAAGAGGCAGCATTCTGTACAAACAGTGAGGCCACATATTAGCAAGACCAATAACTGGCTACTTCTACATGCACTCGGCTGTTGGTGGGCGAACTGAGAGGATGTTCGTAATTATCCTACCTCTGTGTCCTCCAGTCCTTCAATGCTGCTCTGAGGGGCACAGCGTGGACCACCCAGCTGGTAGAGACCCTCTGTATTGGATGTGTAAAGGGTAGAAGCAGGAAGTGGCAGGAGGGAAGAGGGAACATAAAGAGAAGAAAGGGTCACTGCAGAAGCTACTTCACCCAGATGCACAAAGCATAAATGAATATTGATCGGTGAATAAGGTCAATATCACTAATGCCTCTTCATTACTCTTCATTCGTACTCCAAACTGGGTGATGGGTCGATGTACCTTTAGGCTCAAATGGCATACGCATAAGATTCAGAAGTCAATACTGACAGTAAACACAGGACCGTGGTTGATTTTCTGCTGCGCCATCGACAGCTGTCACATCCAATTGGATTTTGACCTCTTTGATGCAGAAACAACCATAGACTTATTTTCTAAATACAAAGGATGAAAGGATGGGGACATTTTTATCCCAACTGTGACGACTAGAAGCCTCTATCCCTCTCTCTGTGTGCTGCTCAGCATTTCATGGGAACCTGGCCAAACTCATTACCCTCTCCGGAAGTCGCTGTAGGCTGTGTCATCCTATTCCCGAGCTCTCTCCCGTCTCTCTTACTATTTTGTATCTCCAGGCTCAAGGCAGGGCTCTGTGTTTATTTATACGCAGCTTCCTCGTCTGGGACCGCCTGTCATGGGAGACTCTCACAGATTCACGCACTGTCATCTCTCTTCTACTCGGCTCCCAGCCCACAGCCTGCCTCCGACTGCCTGCTTGTCTAGAACAGCTCAGCACACACAAGGGACTCAGCACACTACACTTTTTTGGTCACAAAGTAAAAGGAAATCAATGGAGGGAGGTTTTCTTTTTTTCTGAAAGCAGGAGGTAGGGAAAAAAAGTTACTCCGAAAACCTTGTTTTGAATTTTAGGGGGAAATCTGTGCGGTGGATTTTAACAGCGAGCAGAGAAACCAATTGGCAACCTCCGATGCTAAGAAATGAAGCCAGCTCTGAAGTGCCAAAAACTGCAATTATTCAAATGTCTGGCTCCAAAAGTGAGTCAATCCCCATACAGCCCCATGTTAAGATGACCATCTTTACAGCACAAATACACATGTTAACAGCCTGGTACAAATAATGATTTAGCAGAAGGTGAATTTGTATATAACTCACCCATTTAAAGCATATAAAGGTTAGGCATACTTAGGGGCGTGACCACTTTGAGTAACAGGCGGTTTTATCTCTTTGTAGGGCTAGATTGTTCAAACCAAAGTAAACTGCAACAATTATGAACAAGTTGATTAAATGATTAGAGAAAATGAATCAGCAACTATTTAATAATTGATTATTTTTGTAATTTTTCAAGCAAAAAACTGCCAAATATTCTCTGATTTCAGCTTCCCCAATCTGTACACTTATCATCAGTGGTGGGCCGTCAGGGCCTGCTAAGCCTTCTCTGCTGGCCTAAACAGAATCACAAAGTTTAAATTTTTTTTTTTTATAATTTGTTCCTCTGTTGCCTTGCCTTCAGCCTGCTATATGGCGCGGCGCAGCCACTGGTTAACAGCGTTCATCGTAATCACATTTCACTTCTGTTTCTGTATGGACTCGAGAGCTGATTAAACCATATGAGAAGGCCTTCTAGCATCTGTTTTAATAACCTAAACCGCAGCCGTCGGTACCCAATCCACGGCCCGCCACTGCTTATCATTGTAAACTGAACTGTTGGTCTGACAAAATAAGACATTTGAAGATGCCACCTTTTTATTGTTTTACTATTTTCTGATCCTTTAAAGACTAAGCAATTTTTCTAATTTCTCAAAATGATATATGACATTTAAAGTCATTGCTTGCCAAGTCACATACATCTCATGATTTGGCTATGATGTCAGAGATTTAAAGCCAAGTCCTAAATGGTATAATAATTGTGTAATGGTTAAGTCTGAAACATGTTATCTTTATTTTCTGCTGCTCTGCCAAACACCTTTCCCTTCAATTGTGCAATATGATTGGCTGCTCTCAGATAGATTCAAAGTATTTCCATCGTCAGGAAAATAAGTAAATTATTTATTTTTTGACTTGCAGAGGATATCACGTCATTCCAAACATTTTATACAGTTGCTCATCTTTTTCAGTAATGAGTGTGAGGATTTACAATATAAATTTCAGTAATTGCATCACAGTTACAATTCTGAGTAATTAAGTAATTAGTAACATGGTCAATAGCCCCTTTCACTGCTTTCTACCCAGCTACGTCTGGCGCCCTTGCTCAGACTACACGCATATTCAAACTCAGCTCAACCGTCAACTCCACCCCTGTAAAGTTTCACGACTGCACCTTGCATGGGTGTGATGATATTGCTGTGATACAATCTGTCCTCAGACAGACAGCAAAACACAGCGCAAAGTACTAAAAAAGCGACTCGGTGGTAGTTCCTGCTCCAGTAGCACACATTCTGTCATGATGACATAGGTGAAAAAGGTGAAAACAATACCAGCGTGACTGTCACAGCTGGTATTGTTTTATGTGGGCAGAGGGCTCTTTAAGTTGGGACCAATCTTCAAGAAATAGTCATTTGATAATTTCCACACTGACAAAACCCTTGAAACAGCATGGCATGACACCCTGGACATATACATGTATTTTAGGAGGGTTAGAGGATTGGCTTTTTGAACACCATAGAAGCCAATTGGGGTCGTTTTTCCTTCTGTACCTCTTGTTCCCCGTGTTTAAGTATTCGTATGAACCCCAAATGAGTTATAATACTTGTGTTATTTACATAATTGTTTCAGAATAAAAAATAAATAAAAAAATGTATATTTAATATATATTTGTATATAAAAAATATATATTTTATATTTTAACACTTTTATAACATATTTTGATCATAACTATGAACATCCAGCATGATTATGAGCAAGATTTGACAAATTCCCTCCGAGCGGTCCTCGAGTTTTTTCAACTCCATGGTTCACCACATCCCACGAAATCTGCAACAAAAATCACTGCAGGTATTTTAGTCAAAAAAGCGTGTCGTTCGGTTCAAAAATAGAAAAAATGACTTGTTTTATAGGAAAACCTTTTTCATCTGAGGCTTGCTGGGTACTGAAATGTTCAGAAACATCCGCTGGTCAACTAATCAAAATGTTTCACAGACTACAGACTACAATTCCTGTGGCTTATTATTGAGTGAAATATTAATTCTCCAGTTTGGGGGACAGGAAACATTGCAGCTACATGAAATGTAGTTTAGCTTTCTGACCCTCCAGCAAATCAAATCATTGATCCTGATTCAGTTGTTCCTTAATCTTTGAAGGCATTCTATTAATTAAGAGCAGTAAAAGGTACACAATTGTTTTATCATAGAATTCACGAGATAAGACAATAATGATGTATTCAAGCACACACTCCAACACACACAATATGAAAAGTCCTGCATCTCACACACAGCATTGTTCTAAAACATGTACTGGCTGCCAATCTGCAGCAAGCAGCTGTGTTCAGCAGATTGTAGGAAAAGACAGTCAGAGGAAATAGCAGAGCTTCACTCGCCTCATCATTTGCGAGAGCAACACACACGCTGGGCTGCTCGTAAATCCAACAATAGGTAAGACTTGTCTGATATTGGAGAACACTGATAAAATCATCTCTTTGTTTGGCTCAGCTCAGTGGTATGAACCGGCTTCCGCAGTTACGAGGCCGATTTCTGTTTTTACAATTCTAACAGCTTTTCGCTTTTTATTTCTCGGAGCTTCCTCTCAGAGGTTTGTGTTCTGCCAGTCAAGATGCACTTCATGAAACTTAGTGGTATTTAGCAGCTCCTTATCGGCACTCATTCTCCACAAACGAATGACCAAACCGATAAAACTCCCTGTGGAAAGTCAACAACAATGCTGTAGTTCAGCAGCAACCGTGGCCATTTCCAGTGGCTTAAAGCCCAGTCAGGCGCACACTCTCACTGCACACAGTGCATCTGTTATCATACTGCAGGCTAAGATATATCTTGAGTTATGTTCGAGGGAGAGGAAGAGAAAATTGCCCCCAAAAAAAGGTTTGTGAAGATGAAAGGGCTCTACAGGGAAGTCTACGAGAGCCGAATGAGAGATGATGAAATATTGATCTGTTGATCCAAGTTTGGATTCCGCTTGTTGTTGTTTTTGTCTGCGCAACGGTACAATATTAATTGTAATTTTCCCATAAAACTAAGGAATGTCTCTTTTTGTCTCCAGCATACAAAGTGTTTGTTTTTAGTTTTGTGTCTTGACGACATTTATCACCTTCGGCTGAGCAGATGGGAGAAAACAAGAACAGGCGAATGAGAGGGAGAGGCAAAATATTACATTCTTCATCGGGAAGATTGGCTTCCAGACTACTGATTTGTATCTTCCCAGGGCAAATGACAAATGGCAAAACCTACTCAATGTGTCCTGCCTGCTGGAGTGGGAATCATCTCATTAGAGAGATTCAGTATCACAATATATTCTGTTCTTCCGAAAAGACGTGCACAGATAAATAAAGATAGATTTCAAATAATTTTTGCCTCAAAGATTTCAAGAAACTGTGGTCATGAGAGGGAGCACTCCTTCACTTATTTGTCATTCAATCATATTTTGGTTCCGTTTTGCTGAAAAATATTCAGTTTGTCAGCTGCCTGTTGCTGGAAACATTGCTGATGATAGAAGTGAGACTGAAGCGAAACAGTGGAGATGCAAACCATAAAAAACAAAACAATTAACTAAAAGAAGCTAAAACGCTTCATGAAGCAGGTTTACATGGTATTACACGTTTACTTACTTCCAAACAACTGAGAGATTTTCTCCAAAGGGTGCCGATAGGGTGAACTCTCACTTACACTCACACACACACACACACACACACACACACACACACACACACACACACACACACACACGGGCAATAACTGATTAATGGGTAAATCTAAAATGCTTCATGTAAATTGTGCTTTTCGCTCGCTGCATTCATGCGGAAATAAAGAATAACTTAAAGACATTTGGTGGACGGTGAAATCTAAATTACTGCAACAGGTTGCACACACATTTGTTTGTGATAATTTGGGCTGTGAAAAGTGCACAACACATTTTCTGCATGAGCACATTTATCAGCGATGTACAGTTAACACTAGAAAAGCATGGTGTGCATGGAATGATTTTTTTTCTTTAAATATTTTTAAGATATTAAAAGAGATACTTTTGTTGAATATTTGCCTTTATCTGACAAAGGTTCCCAGTTTGAATAAAACCGAGGACATCGCCATTGCATGGATTACATGACGATGAGGGTTTGTCTGCTAAAGATATAAGTGAAGAAATATAAAACAGCTAAGATGCTGGGGAAAGGAATGTGAAGAGGTCATGCATCACTTGATTTAAAAGCGTGTGCCGTTAAGCAGCAACAGGTGAGGGTGCTTGCTTGGAGGTATGTTGCCTCCCGACTGGTTGAACAGCCCCCTCTGACCCCTGGCATGGTGCACTCCTGCTAACAAGCTCAGCCATCTGTTCACTGCTGTTGGAATCAGGGTCTGTCGTGTTGCCTACTGTGAAAAGACCTCAGGAGACGCCGCCAGCTCCACTGCATGACAAACCGTCTCTCACATACACACACACTCACTCACACACACACACACAATAAGGCGATGCAGCACATACACTCAAAGACACATACGTTCCGACACACACACACACAGTCTGTCCTGAACAGCTCCCAGCTGCTCCCTGTCTATATGTTGCAATTGCTGGACTGCAATAAACACTCCCACACACAAACATGTGTGTGGGAGTGTTTGGCTCATTCAGTGCCTAGAACTGGGGACATGCTGGTCTGACATTAACCAAAAACACAGGATCGAACATGTTGATAAATATACCCTGAAATGTCATGTGAAGAATTGATAGAAGTGGTAGCAACAGCTCTCGGACGATATTTTACATTAAAAGGACAAAGAAAAAGAAAAAAAACATGAATAACATTGGTATTGTATTTTTATCAGGCAAATATATACTCAATGTTTTGGAATCAGTTTTGGAGAAGGAAAATTGTTAGTTAAATCAAGTCAATTCTTTCAATATAGCCCAAGGTAACATTTGTCTCAGATGGCATAATCATTTGTAAAACGCATGACCAACTATATCCTGAAATGCTGGATTCGTATGAGGAAAACTGCACAAAGTCCTTTAACATGTCTATCTATTGCACTTCTGTCCATCCTGGGAGAGGGACATATACCTCTAATACAGTGCATGGCCTAAGTGCCTACGTCAAATATCATGATGTTATGTGTAAATATGTTCATAAGTTAAAACAGGCAGAAATAGCCAAATACCTATTTTAGTTTCTTTTCATGGCCTAAGGTCTCTTAACATGCTAATGAAAATGTAAGATGTAAATCTGCAGGTCTAATATTGAGACATAAGAAACAAAACAGGCAGAACTGGTAAAATAGTTTTTTATGTGCAAAGGTTAAGACAGAGATACTTTCACTCAACTAATCGACATCTAGTGTTTAAACTATGATGCATCCAATGCACACACAGTACAATTAATTCAGAATACGCTCAAGCCATAGTCTCTTTGATTTAAAAAAATTCACTGCAGGCCATTTAATAACAATCAGCGGGCCGCAGTTGGAACGCAGGCCTTAGTTTGGCCACCCCAGCTTTCGGTGGTATTGACCCATTTCCACCTGCTACACTGACGGCGCTGCATTCCATCCTCACGCTCGATCAACATATTTAAAGGGTTAAGGAAGGTGTTAACCATCAGCAGGAGAAAGCCATGTGGAGCAGAGTATGCAAGGCGATCAACACGGGTTTGTTCCTTTTCATTTCATACAGTCGTCCTCCCTCTTTCAGTCCCCTCCTCCCTGTTCTCCCCCCCCCCTGAAGCTCCAGGCAATAACAGTGTTGTTTGGGTGTGATTATCTGCTTTCAATGTGGGATCACACAGCATTTCTTACTTCTTATTCTCTGAGACCAGCATGCACATATGCACACAAAGGCAGACTTGCACAAACAATATTGGCATCCAGATATGAAAACAGAGCAAAATAAATAAAGACACACTGGAGAAAAAACCTTAAACAATGAAGGGCTGTAAAAATAAGAGATGAAGCAGAGCAATACTCCTGACATTGAATCAGTTGTTTTCATTATGTGACCTCTCTCTTTTGTTTGCCGTCTTTTACTCTAATTCTGCAGAGAAATTGCTTTTGTTTTTGCACCTTAGAAGCCTCATCAAATTGTTTTTGTTTGCAAGAAAAAAGACAAAAAGGAAAACATATTTATTTAAAGTGATAGGGTGATTGTGTCCAAGCGAGCATCGTGTGCTAAAAATGACCAAAGGGAAGGCGGTGGGCAGAATACAGATCTTAGATTGATGTTTTCTGTCACTCTCCTGCTCTGCATGTGTTTCTGAATAGAGATAAAGTGTGCATGAAGAAGAGAAAGCTGTGGTGCTCCATAGAAAATACATAATACATTTCTCTCCGGGTCACTTAGGAGTGTTTGCATAGTGAACAGCTGGCAAGCCTGAAAGACGCTGGAGCAGCAGATGATATCAAATCACAGGGTGTCAGTGAGAAGAGAACAGGAAGAAAGAGTACAGTGGAAAATAAGCGGCAGTTGTGCTCCAGGCATTCCTCACCATCACTGAGCTTTCCATCGCTGTTTACCTCCATTGGTTGGAAAGGGCTTTACAGTCACCCATGGCTTGTGGGGTAATGAATGGAGGAAGATGGAGGGGGGAAATATAAGAACACGATGAGGTGATGCGATGGGAGGGGAGTGAGGGAGCAGCCGGGGCGGAGCTGGATGGTTACAGAAGCTGAAGAGAACAAAAGAGGGAATGAGGGCATAATGTAGAGCAAAGGATGAGAGAGGGGCTATAAACCCAAAGACGCTTTTGAGGAACCGACAAATAGATGGAGATGAAAGGGTAGAGGATGTCGCCGCTCAACCGCTACACAGGCTGAGATTAGTGCCGCTGCACCTTTAAGGTTTCCTTTTCTTCTCATATTTCATTACGAACCACCAACAAACAAAAAGGTAATTAAGCATACGGGTAGCTGCAACTACCGTGAGTCATTAACCCGAACAGAGACTTTTCAGACATGACAATTGAACGTCACAGTATCCCCGCAACGGACAATCAAGACACATTTTTTGGGACGAAAAAGAAGCTCCACTGATTACAGGTCAACTTGTATGTGAAAGGACCCAGTTTGCACCCAACGTTGCAGTTCCCCTCAGCTCAATGGAGCTCTATAGTGTCTTTTTCAAATTGTGTTGATTTCTGCACTCTCAACGCATTTATCATCATTTTCATCAGCAGCAGCGGTTGTTTTTATGAGACTTTTATGAGATGGTAACTGTGTCACTGATGTGTTTTCAGCTTGTTGTGTTGCCCCACCAAGGCCACGATGAAATGAATCAAGGCAAATATTGTGACAACAGGATATTTTGGAGTAAAAAAATAATGAATATCAAATTTCGAGATACCCGAGACCTCAGACACTTTTGCTGCAGCCGCTATTGTTGGTGTTGCTTTGAAGTTTTATGTTGTCTTTTTGGTTGCTCTGCCTAGTTGCACACAGCTAAATGTATGTCTTCCTGTGCCCCCACGAGTGTAGGATGTAAACAAACAACCAAAGAACCTCAGCAGGCATTTGCACATTTGTATGCAGAGAGAGAGAGAGAGAGAGAGAGAGAGAGAGAGAGAGAGAGAGAGAGAGAGAGAGAGAGAGAGAGAGAGAGAGAGAATGCAATTACCATAACTTAGACAGTTCAAGCCACATTCTCCACCATATGAGATTAAACATCTACTGGAACCAGTAGTCCAATATTTCCTTTCTATGTTAGTGGGTCTTGAGTGGAAAAATACAAAACAGTCCTAAATGCAGGGTCTGATAATACGTTCATATTTATGAAGATATTACTAGTGTTTGCACGAATGCTTTGCAATTTCAGTGTTGATGAAATGTAAAGCCCCTGCTTTATGAGACACACATTGATTATACAACAGTTGGAGCATCCCATCTCAGCCCCCCTTTATATTTCATGAAGAAGATGGGCCAGCATACTCATGATGTTTTCACACGATATAAAATATAGAAAGAGATGGTCTCGGGGTGAGTCAGTTTTAAGACGCCGGGTGCACATACATTTTTACAGAACAGACAGTGTGTGAATACGTAATAAACGTTAGTTTCAGCGTCTTCCACTGTGGGCAGACGCCAGCTTTAAACCTCTACAGATGCCACATACATTACACACTCCATTAAGGTAACAATTCCCCAGTCATCAAAAGCGGGTCTTTTTTCTCTATGAGCCCTGTGGATACTTCTCTTCTTAAGCACCATTGATGTAAGTACCTGTTCCATTTCTCCAGCAATAGACATCAACAGTGTCACATTTCATATAATTCTGTATTGTGTTTCTTATGTATTCAGATCCCAATATTTATATTTTAGTAGAAGTATGTATATTTTAGCGTCAAAATGCTATTTTTTCAAAGCCCTTCTAAAAACCTCTTCCCCCTTGACCTGACCTGGTTTCTGCATGATTATCCAGAGTTAGCGGTTGGCACATCTCACGTGTTCTGCAAGGGAAAACTACTGTTTTGTCAATGCATGACTGGGTGCCTTTGAAATGAGCACTATAACGACTTCAGTTCCTTGTCGGATACGGCCGTCTGATGAAAAGTAAAGCAGTCAAAATATTCCGATATTGCTAGTAATTTACATTATTCAATACCTTATTGATTTGAATAATTAGCTTACTTTGGTAACCTACGTCACAGCTTGTTGCTAATGGTTGAGTGGGCTTTTCCATTGGAAACAACAGGAAAAGAACGCTGATTGAGTCAATCTTTAAATAATACG